>NW_027266283.1:1532500-2132500 GCF_022045235.1 Haliotis cracherodii
AGTTAGTCATTACTTATTATCAACACGTGACATAAAGTTATTCAGTACTTCTTATCAACATGTGGCATTAAGTTATTCAGTACTTATCATCAACACGTGACATTAAGTTATTCAGTACCTATTATCAACATGTGACATTAAGTTATTCAGTACCTATTATCAACATGTGACATTAAGTTATTCAGTACTTCTTATAAACATGTGACGTTAAGTTATTCAGTACTTCTTATCAACATGTGGCATTAAGTTATTCAGTACCTATTATCAACATGTGACGTTAAGTTATTCAGTACTTCTTATCAACATGTGGCATTAAGTTATTCAGTACCTATTATCAACATGTGGCATTAAGTTATTCAGTACTTCTTATCAACATGTGACATTAAGTTATTCAGTACATCTTATAAACATGTGACGTTAAGTTATTCAGTACTTCTTATCAACATGTGACATTAAGTTATTCAGTACTTCTTATCAACATGTGACATTAAGTTATTCAGTACATCTTATAAACATGTGACGTTAAGTTATTCAGTACTTCTTATCAACATGTGGCATTAAGTTATTCAGTACCTATTATCAACATGTGGCATTAAGTTATTCAGTACCTATTATCAACATGTGACATTAAGTTATTCAGTACCTATTATCAACATGTGACATTAAGTTATTCAGTACTTCTTATAAACATGTGGCATTAAGTTATTCAGTACTTCTTATCAACATGTGGCATTAAGTTATTCAGTACTTCTTATAAACATGTGACGTTAAGTTATTCAGTACTTCTTATCAACATGTGGCATTAAGTTATTCAGTACCTATTATCAACATGTGGCATTAAGTTATTCAGTACCTATTATCAACATGTGAGATTAAGTTATTCAGTACCTATTATCAACATGTGACATTAAGTTATTCAGTACTTCTTATAAACATGTGACGTTAAGTTATTCAGTACTTCTTATCAACATGTGGCATTAAGTTATTCAGTACCTATTATCAACATGTGACATTAAGTTATTCAGTACCTATTATCAACATGTGACATTAAGTTATTCAGTACTTCTTTTAAACATGTGACGTTAAGTTATTCAGTACTTCTTATCAACATGTGGCATTAAGTTATTCAGTACCTATTATCAACATGTGACGTTAAGTTATTCAGTACTTCTTATCAACATGTGGCATTAAGTTATTCAGTACCTATTATCAACATGTGGCATTAAGTTATTCAGTACCTATTATCAACATGTGGCATTAAGTTATTCAGTACCTATTATCAACATGTGACATTAAGTTATTCAGTACTTCTTATAAACATGTGACGTTAAGTTATTCAGTACTTCTTATAAACATGTGACGTTAAGTTATTCAGTACTTATTATCAACATGTGGCATTAAGTTATTCAGTACCTATTATCAACATGTGACATTAAGTTATTCATTACTTCTTATCAACATGTGACATTAAGTTATTCAGTACCTATTATCAACATGTGGCATTAATTTATCCAGTATATGAGTCCTACCACTCAGATGATATCTACATTAAGACAGGATAGACGCGGATCACAAAATATCTACATTAACACATGATGGACGCGGATCAGATAATATCTACATTAACACATGATAGACGCGGGTCAGATGATGTCTACATTAACACACGATAGACGCGGATCAGATGATATCTACATTAACACATGATAGAGGCGGGTCAGATGATATCTACATTAACACATGATAGACGTGGGTCAGATGATATCTACATTAACACATGATAGACGCGGGTCAGATGATATTTTCATTAACACACGATAGACGCGGATCAGATGAAGTCTACATTAACACATGATAGACGCGGGTCCGGTGATATTTACATTAGCACATGATAGTCGCGGGTCAGATGATATTTACATTAACACATGATAGAGGCGGGTCAGATGATATCTACATTAACACACGATAGACGCGGGTACGATGAGATCTACATTAACACATGATAGACGCGGGTACGGTGATATCTACATTAACACATGATAGACGCGGGTACGATGATATCTACATTAACACACGTTAGACGCGGGTACGATGAGATCAACATTAACACACGATAGATGCAGGTCAGATGACACATTAACACATGATAGATGCGGGTCAGATGATATGTATATTTACACATGATAGACAGCAGGTCAGGTGATATGCACATTAACACACGGTAGACGCGGGTCAGATGATATGTACATTAACACTAGATAGATGCGGGTCAGATGATATGTACATTTACACATGATAGACAGCAGGTCAGGTGATATGTACATTAACACACGATAGATGCGGGTCAGATGATATGTACATTAACACATGATAGATGCGGGTCAGATGATATGTACATTAACACATGGTAGGTGCAGGTCAGAGTGTATGTACATTAACACATGGTAGGTGCAGGTTAGAGTTTATGTACATTAACACATGGTAGGTGCAGGTCAGAGTGTATGTACATTAACACATGGTAGGCGCAGGTCAGGTGATATGTACATTAACTCATGGTAGGTGCAGGTCAGAGTGTATGTACATTAACACATGGTAGATGCAGGTCAGGTGATATGTACATTGACACATGGTAGGCGCAGGTCAGGTGATATGTACATTAACACATGGTAGGCGCAGGTCAGGTGATATGTACATTAACACATGGTAGGTGCAGGTCAGAGTGTATGTACATTAACACATGGTAGGTGAAGGTCAGGTGATATGTACATTAACACATGGTAGGCGCAGGTCAGGTGATATGTACATTAACACATGGTAGTCACAGGTCAGGTGATATGTACATTAACACATGGTAGTCACAGGTCAGGTGATATGTACATTAACACATGGTAGTCACAGGTCAGGTGATATGTACATTAACACATGGTAGACGCAGGTCAGGTGATATGTACATTAACACATGGTAGACGCAGGTCAGGTGATATGTACATTAACACATGGTAGACGCAGGTCAGGTGATATGTACATTAACACATGATAGATGCAGATATACAGGTACGTGTGTCAACATACGTTTAGGGTTTATTCGGCCGAAATACCCACCATCAACCTTGATGCATGTAACATGTATACACACAACATGATGCATCCAAGCAACGTGGAACAGGGGCCAACCAAATATCTCGTAAAGCTGGTCGAGATGAGCGTGCTAGAGACTGTTAAGAATACGTACTGTGAACACAATGCTCCTGATGAAACGACATCTTCCCTGGCACATGCAAGGCCACCCAAAGTGTCCTTGCTGGTTTACGCGCCAATTAGAGATTTTTTTATAAAAGCCCCTGTTGAAAATTAGCACACAGTGGAAATTAAAAACGTAATTGGCACATGAACGCATTGTACGTATTTTAATTAACTCGCTTATTTTGAAAAATATGGATAATAAATATTGATACATCCATAACTTCTAAAAAAACATGCTGGGCAAGCTCAGCTGTTAGTTATCTGTAATCGGTTGTAACTTGTTTTGTTCCTGTTTTTCTATAGGTCTCATTGGAAAGTATATGACGCAGGCGATCAATGCTTCATCAGCAGTATATGGGTATGTAGTCCTTTAAACCCTGAAAATTAGAATTACAGCAGGATATTGAATTATCCCAACTTTTTGGTTATTTATCGAAAAATAACAATTCTTTAAACCTTATTATTATTTTGTCCACACAAAACATTTTCAACTTTAGAAATAACAACTATCCACCTTCATTACAGTTTACACAGAGGGAGCTCATTGAATTTTTAAAGTTTTAAACGTTTAAAAGTTTTCTTCCGTCATTAATTGTAATAGAGATTAATTCAATAAGCTTTGTAAAGCTATCATGCTTTATTTCTTTGAATTCAATATCATGCAAAACCGTATAAGTTTAAAAAAATAAACATATGATATTTTTTTATTATATGTGGCCCAGTGAGGTAGGCTTACTTACACGTGCAGCCCAATGGCGTTGGGGTAATGTTGCGTGCGGCCCAGTGATTTGGGGCTGTTGGTAATTGCGACCCAGTCACGTCGAGTTAATGTCACGTGAAAGCCCATTGGTGGTTGGACTAACGCCACGTCACGATAACAGGTATTATTGCACCAATAAATTTAGGTAGTTTACGGTCACTTAAGGAAAAGAACAGTTATCCTTTTATCAGAACTGATGATGCTCAGATTTGGGGGAACTGTCAAACAACATTCGGAAATGCGAAATGCAGGTAAACAACAACTAATTTATCCATGTGAGCTACCTTTTTTTAACATCACCATGAACATTAATAATGACCTATATTGTTACATTTTATTCATCCATGAATACAACACTAAGGTTCATGTTCCCCTTCTTTCTATGGTAAATACCAATGTATGTGACATGAACTATTTAAGTTTTTATCTTTTTAAGCTTTAACATTGGAGGACCTTTTACTGGCTGGAGGCCAATGTCTGATGATAGAGCTCCGTGGGTTGAGGTGAATATTGCTTCATGTTGTCGAAGTGTAGCAGCTGCAGTAGAGAGCCTCCGCTACGCTTTCTACACAACTATGCTAACAGTTTTCATGCATAACGTACAGCACTAACCATGCTAACAGTTTGCATGCATTAAGTACAACACTAACCATGCTAACAGTTTGCATGTATTAAGTACAACAGTAACCATGCTAACAGTTTGCATGTATTAAGTACAACAGTAACCATGCTAACAGTTTGCATGTATTAAGTACAGCACTGACCATGCTAACAGTTTGCATGTATTAAGTACAACACTAAACAAGTTAACAGTTTGCATGTATTAAGTACAACACTCACCATGCTAACAGTTTTCATGCATAACGTACAGCACTAACCATGCTAACAGTTTGCATGTATTAAGTACTACACTAAACAAGTTAACAGTTTGCATGAATTAAGTACAACACTAAACAAGCTAACAGTTTGCATGTATTAAGTACAACAGTAACCATGCTAACAGTTTGCATGTATTAAGTACAGCACTGACCATGCTAACAGTTTGCATGTATTAAGTACAACACTAAACAAGTTAACGGTTTGCATGTATTAAGTACAACACTAACCATGCTAACAGTTTGCATGTATTAAGTACAACACTAACCATGTCAACAATTTGCATGTATTAAGTACAACACTAAACAAGCTAACAGTTTGCATGAATTAAGTACAACACTAAACAAGCTAACAGTTTGCATGAATTAAGTACAACACTAAACAAGCTAACAGTTTGCATGTATTAAGTACAACAGTAACCATGCTAACAGTTTGCATGTATTAAGTACAACACTAAACAATCTAACAGTTTGCATGAATTAAGTACAACACTAAACAAGCTAACAGTTTTCATGTATTAAGTACAACACTAAACAAGCTAACAGTTTGCATGTATTAAGTACAACAGTAACCATGCAAACAGTTTGCATGTATTAAGTACAGCACTGACCATGCTAACAGTTTGCATGTATTAAGTACAACACTAAACAAGTTAACGGTTTGCATGTATTAAGAACAACACTAACCATGCTAACAGTTTGCATGCATTAAGTACAACACTAAACAAGCTAACAGTTTGCATGAATTAAGTACAACACTAACCATGCTAACAGTTTGCATGTATTAAGTACAACACTAAACAAGCTAACAGTTTGCATGTATTAAGTACAACACTAAACAAGCTAACAGTTTGCATGAATTAAGTACAATACTAAACAAGCTAACTGTTTGCATGAATTAAGTACAACACATACGATAAAAAACGGTTGACTCTTCAACAGATTGGGATAGATGTTTTCCTTTACTTCGCTGAGATTCGAATCTCCCCCAACATTGCTGCTCTCTCGAAGGACATCTGGTTTCGGGACGCCAAGGGAAGCTGGAGAGTAACATGGACGAGAAACGACGAGGAATCTCTGCTGAGCAGTTTCTTCATTCCACATTGTTTGGTTGGTTTTATATTGTACAGGTTGTATTGTTCCCCGTTTGAACGAGGTTAAAACGTTCGCTCGTGTTGCCGAATACCGGGTTCCACTCCCAACATGGGTGTCAATGAGTGATATTGATGGAATGTTGCTACAAACAGCGTAATGCCATGCCCGTTCACTCTCACGCTTTTAACATATTTTTCATTGATTGGCGTGAATAAGTAGAACACCATACACACGTTTGGGTATATATGGAATTACCATGGGTACGAGTTAATAAAATGCAATATTCAGTGTGTCTGCCATGTGCTCAAATCAGGTAAAATCCAATTTATATCGAATATTAGAACTGAATATTTTTGTTCACTTATGGAGGTATTAATGTAAAAGCATGTATGGCATCTATGCAAAATAAAATTAAAGGAAATTCCTCTGAATAAAGAAGTCAACAATAAAAACTTCACAAACGGTTGATTAAATCGGTAACACACAAACAACCTGCCAACACTGTTATCAGCCAATCAGGAAACAGTGGTCAGCCAGTGGCGGGTGTATCCTAATGTTTCAAAGCTTTTGAGCCTGATTAGCCAATATATATACATACAGAAAACTACGTTTATAACGAACACTCTTATAACGAACTGACGGATATAACGAACTTACATTTTAGTCCCAAATTGCTGCAGTTAAGCTGTATACATGCTTATAACGAACTACGGTTATAAAGAACATAAATTAATGGTCCCTTTGAGTTCGTTATAACCGTAGTTTACTGATATATTTTGAAGTGACGCATAGATGGATAAATTCTACCTTGTTATTACACACATGGTGTTGCCTGGGTGAAAACTGGGTGTGACCCATTGGGACCCATCTTCCCGAGGCAAGAGAGTTAACTGGGCTTTTATAGTCAGTTAACTCTCTTGCCTCGTGAAGATGATTGGGACCATGACCATATAACAGTGACGAAAGTGACAGAAACAGTTCCATCGCCATGCATCGACCTGTAAAATAGCCTTGCGTGACATTACATCACTTAGCATCAATATTAATTCAACAGTCTTGTAATAACGCCGTGTTTTATTTACAGATGCTGCCCTTTCCAACAGACGCAGTCAGAATCACAATGGACTATCACAGCAGTGCCCAAATTCTAAATGTATACTTGTCTGGTCGTATGTAAATCTGCATGAGGATACTCTTACAATACCAGAGTTAAACTTTCAGTCACCTTCCCTTGTGAAGTCTGTATACTACATTCATGCAACATACACTCTTCGAAAATAGAAACGCACAGGTAGTATGTAGTTCATTGAACCTGACTACGCAAACAATCCGGTATATAAATTGGATATGTATTATTGGAAAATGTTGGTGGCCTGATATTCGACAAACGGTGCGTCAAAACGCATCCATTGTCGATCTGCAATGTCTTTAACGGCATTAAATATATCGACTTTATTAGGTACAATAAATTTACTAAACATCTACCTCTGCGTTTCATTTTTTTAGCCGATTATGATCAATATTTTGTAATCATGATGTTTGTTTGTTTGTTGTTTAACGCCGCAATATTCCAGCTATATGACGGCTGTCTGTAATTAATCCACTCTGGATAAGACAATCCTGTGATTGGTATCATGAGAATCGATCCACGCAATTGGGATCGATAACATGCATCAACCAAGTCAGTGAGCCTGACCACCCGATCCCGTTAGTCGCCTCTTACGACAAGCATAGTCACCTTTTACGGCAAGCATGGGTTGCTGAAGATATAGTTCTGTTCCCGGATCTTCACGGTCGTTATCATGATGTAATCTTGATCGTTGTGATATCTTGTTGCATTAAATGTGATTTTGTCTTAGTATGTGAAAGTATTTACCTCTGCCCCAGGAGTCGTGTGGCCATTGATATATTTACACTCGAGGTCATTTGTGATATTTCCATTCTCTTCAGATGTCCCTGGTAGTGTGTAAGAAAGTATATGTGAAATAAATAAAATCCTTTTAGATTGCAGTCTGAAAAAAAAATATGTGAAAAAAATATAGATATTTATTAATAATATTGCTGCAAACACAAAGGTCACCAGCGGGACAGCAATATCGTAGTGTTTTATGTATTGATGTTGTTTGTTATATTTGAATAAATGATGTTGCGCATCATGTCGATCGTGGATTCTTGACCTCCTCCGTGGTCTAGTGGTAGAGCGTCTGCCAAGAGAGCGGTAGGTCGGGGATTCCTGACCTCCTCCGTGGTCTAGTGGTAGAGCGTCTGCAAGGAGAGCGGTAGGTCGTGGGTTCTTGACCTCCTCCGTGGTCTAGTGGTAGAACGTCTGCCAGGAGAGGGGTAGGTCGTTGATTCCTGACCTCCTCCGTGGTCTAGTGGTAGAACGTCTGCCAGGAGAGCGGTAGGTCGTGGATTCTTGACCTTGTCCGTGGTCTAGTGGTAGAGCGTCTGTCATGAGAGTGATAGGTCGTGGATTCTTGACCTCCTCCGTGGTCTAGTGGTAGAGCGTCTGTCAGGAGAGCGGTAGGTCGTGGATTCTTGACCTCCTCCGTGGTCTAGTGGTAGAGCGTCTGTCATGAGAGCGGTAGGTCGTGGATTCTTGACCTTGTCCGTGGTCTAGTAGTAGAGCGTCTGTCATGAGAGTGATAGGTCGTGGATTCTTGACCTCCTCCGTGGTCTAGTGGTAGAGCGTCTGTCAGGAGAGGGGTAGGTCGTGGATTCTTGACCTCCTCCGTGGTCTAGTGGTAGAGCGTCTGTCAGGAGAGCGGTAGGTCGTGGATTCTTGACCTTGTCCGTGGTCTAGTGGTAGAGCGTCTGCCAGGAGAGGGGTAGGTCGTGGATTCTTGACCTCCTCCGTGGTCTAGTGGTAGAACGTCTGTCATGAGAGTGATAGGTCGTGGATTCTTGACCTCCTCCGTGGTCTAGTGGTAGAGCGTCTGTCAGGAGAGGGGTAGGTCGTGGATTCTTGACCTCCTCCGTGGTCTAGTGGTAGAGCGTCTGTCAGGAGAGGGGTAGGTCGTGGATTCTTGACCTCCTCCGTGGTCTAGTGGTAGAGCGTCTGCCAGGAGAGCGGAAGGTCGTTGATTCTTGACCTCCTCCGTGGTCTAGTGGTAGAGCGTCTGCCAGGAGAGCGGTAGGTCGGGGATTCTTGACTTCCTCCGTGGTCTAGTGGTAGAACGGCTGCCAGGAGAGCGGTAGGTCGTGGATTCTTGACTTCCTCCAGCTTTGTCAAGTCCGCTCTCTTCGAGTTGATATGAAGCTTGTCATGTCAGCCTTATGATGGTATGAAGCGTTTCAAGTCCGCTTCATGTTGGTATGAAGCTTGTCGATTCCGCCTCATGTTGGTATGAAGCTTGTCAAGTCCACCTCATGTTGGTATGAAGCTTGTCAATTTCGCCTCATGTTGGTATTAAGCTTGTCAATTTCGCCTCATGTTGGTATGAAGCTTGTCAATTTCGCCTCATGTTGGTATTAAGCTTGTCAATTTCGCCTCATGTTGGTATTAAGCTTGTCAATTTCGCCTCATGTTGGTATTAAGCTTGTCAAGTCCACCTCATGTTGGTATAAAGCTTGTCAAGTCTACCTCATGTTGGTATGAAGCTTGTCAAGTCCGCGTCATGTTGGTATGAAGCTTGTCAAGTCCTCTCTCTTCAAGTTGGTATGAAGCTTGTCAAGTCCTCTCTCTTCAAATTGGTATGAAGCTTGTCAGGTCCACCTCATGTTGGTATGAAGCTTGTCAAGTCGGCATTATGCTGGTATGAAGCTTGTCAAGTCCTCTCTCTTCATGTTGGTATGAAGCTTTTCAAGTCGGCTTGGAGTCGGATTTTAACGGTGCGTGACCGACGCAGCAGAAAGGCCTAATCGGGATTCGGGTCACATTGAGATGTACACGTGCAATAGCCGGTGATGCGGGTCTCATTTGACGTTTGGAACTTGGGTGATCTCACACCAGCTCGGTGATTGTGCTGACGTTCTCACTGATGGGATTGTGCTTGGATTCTACATAATGATCATAGGATTCTGACACACCAAAGGCACACATCTTTTCACAGCACATAGTGCCACACAAAACGACTGGGCCTCCCATATCCATACTGATCTACAAGTCGGCTAAGTCCAATCTCCTGCTATCAGCTGTGGGGCTACTGACCAATCTGCCATCACCAATTGCTGGAAGCTCGTGATTAGTCGGAGCCGGGGCTCAAACTCCAGGTACAGATATCCCGTCACAGTTGCTGTCCCGGCGCTCACTGACCGCAACACAATGTACGTCCACGCCTTGCTGCCATCATTGCTAAAATCAACCATCACCACCGACCACCACCACCGACCTACATCACCCAAACCTGTCAAACCTAGAAACATAATCGGGGCGAACCGGGATTCGAACCCACAAGCATAGGTTTCTGGCGTGCGCAAGGGACGCAACTCTGCACAGCGAGTCGCGGCGCCTTAGACGACTGGGCCATCCGTGCCCCCTTATTATGACACCGTATACGGCAATTAATGACACCATAACGAATTTATTATACCGATAAGTATACACTATTTGGTATCTTTGTCGCACATGTCATGTCAAAACTTAAAACTCAAAACTTAACACTAACATCCTAAGACGCTAAGGGTCAAAGGGAGACTTCTCTTCAAACCTCAGAGGCCAAACCTTACTTTAACTTTCTATATAATCTTTATTAAAGTTGCCAACGTGATAAAAAAAACCCCAAAACATTAACGTCCTTGCACATCAAAATTAATGATATTAAAACAAAAAAGAGTGTCGAATAACGAATTTCTGTACCAGAATTTTCATGTTAAATATGTGAAGAGGTTGTTGGAAAATCCAAAATGCCTTTACTGACGGTATACGGGGTCCAGTGGGGTCAGTAGTTCTGCTCTCTGATTGGTCAATCTCACTTTGAAGCATAATAAAAATAATTATTACCTACGAGGGGTTCATAAAAATCATATGTGCCATATCAAAACAGTGTATTGTATCATCCAGACGGCAGTGTTGACGTCATTCGAATATTATTGTGACGTAAGGTCAGAATGACGTCACACTAGAAACGACGTCATAGCTCAAGATTGTTGACGTCATTCAACAAATTGTGGTTCCGCTGCTGTTGCTACTTGCTGTCCTTATAGTTAAACACTAAAATTTCTCTCCGTATGTAGACAATAAATAGAACATTATATTCGTGTTCATGTAATACTATGTCAACGACAAAAACAAAACAAAGCTGAGGTCGTAAACATAGTATGACATGAACACAAATATAATATCCTCTACATATGGTCTCTGGAAGCAATAAAAAGAGCAGAATAACTCCTTATCATACTCAAGGGAACAGGCAGTGTCAAAGATTTAACAGGCCATTACACTGTCAGAACTAGTACATGACCATAATCTACCTGCTGAAACAGGACTAGCCGGCCCTGGGTTGGTGCAAAGTGGATCAATCGTAGGTCTTCAGACAGAACTGTCACCAATACGGGAAGTGAAAGTGAAACCAGGTGGCAGTCTGTATGTACTCACATACCGAGAATGTATCTTGAAGGAGAAGCTTTAATTTCGCGTCCAAGATCTTTGCACTTCTATAGCTACGTGCTTGCACCTGTGTGGCTGCTTGTAGTCAGGACTAATGCCCATTGTAGAGTGCTAGACAACAGAGACACCATGCCATAGTTTAACATGAATACCCCACACAGACACAGTATAAGGACTCCGAGTCGACCAGTCCTTGTTTCAGCCCCTCAATGCCACTATTACCGCTAACAGCGACTTGTCAGCAGAGCAAATGCAGGTGCAAAAAAACTATTCAGGGCCACATTCCACAAAGCGATCGTAGTGCTAAGACGATCGTAACTCCTATACTTTAACATAGACTTACGACTGTCGTAGCGCTACGATAGCTTTGTGGAATAGGGCCCAGGAATCTGGTATTTCCATCACTCCTTGCGATTTCTTACAGCACTGCAAGCACTGTTCCATCTAGCAATCTGATCCCATTACTGGTACAAAACTGACATGGTATGACTCACTTACAAAACATTTTCAGTAATGAAAGACAAAGAAGAGGATGACATTGGCAGTGAGTTTTATTTAAGGCTACTTTGACACATCATGACAAGGAAGATCCATGTTTGTCTTGATTTTCAGCGACCCAGGCTTTCTGTAACAAGTGACTAACAAATTTGTGTGGCCCAGATTGGATTATTTACAGACACGCAAAGAACATTCATAGTTTCTTTGTTTTGGTTTTCAGCTTAGTTTTTAGCTCAGCAGTGTCTTTTAAAGATTTGGACTTGGTCTGTTTGTTTGTTGGTTTTCTAGTTTTCGGTTGTCTCTGTGAGGAGTCTGATGACGAGTTGATTCCCTGCTTGTATTTCTGAAGCAGGACCTGCTGCTTTGTCTCCAATTCTCCCTGTCGGCACCACACTAGGATGTTCACACCTGAAACAGTTGGGATTCAGTCAGTGAGTCAACACCACATTAGGATGTTCACACCTGAAATAGTCGGGATTCAGTCAGTGAGTCAACACCACACTAGGATGTTCACACCTGAAACAGTCAGGATTCAGTCAGTGAGTCAACACCACACTAGGATGTTCACACCTGAAATAGTCAGGATTCAGTCAGTGAGTCAACACCACATTAGGATGTTCCCACCTGAAAGAGTCGGGATTCAGTCAGTGAGTCAACACCAACACCACGATGTTCACACCTGAAAGAGTCGGGATTCAGTCAGTGAGTCCACAGCACACTAGAATGTTCACACCTGAAATAGTCGGGATTCAGTCAGTGAGTCAACACCACACTAGGATGTTCACACCTGAAAGAGTCGGGATTCAGTCAGTGAGTCAACACCACATCAGGATGTTCACACCTGAAATAGTCGGGATTCAGTCAGTGAGTCAACACCACACTAGGATGTTCACACCTGAAATAGTCGGGATTCAGTCAGTGAGTCAACACCACATTAGGATGTTCACACCTGAAACAGTCGGGATTCAGTCAGTGAGTCAACACCACACTAGGATGTTCACACCTGAAAGAGTCGGGATTCAGTCAGTGAGTCAACACCACATTAGGATGTTCACACCTGAAAGAGTCGGGATTCAGTCAGTGAGTCAACACCACACTAGGATGTTCACTCCTGAAATAATCCGAATTCAGTCAGTGAGTCAACACCACATCAGGATGTTCACACCTGAAAGAGTCGGGATTCAGTCAGTGAGTCAACACCACATCAGGATGTTCACACCTGAAATAGTCGGGATTCAGTCAGTGAGTCAACACCACACTAGGATGTTCACACCTGAAATAGTCGGGATTCAGTCAGTGAGTCAACACCACACTAGGATGTTCACACCTGAAACTGTCGGGATTCAGTCAGTAAGGCAACAACACACTAGGATGTTCACACCTGAAATAGTCGGGATTCAGTCAGTGCGTCAACACAAACACCAGGATGTTCACTACTGAAAGAGTCGGGATTTAGTCAGGGAGTCAATACAAACACAGGATGTTCACACATAAAACAGTCGGGATTGAGTGAGGGAGTGAACACCACACTAGGATGTTCACACCTGAAATAGTCGGGATTCAGTCAGTGAGTCCACACCACACTAGCACTGCCTAAATCTAGCGCTCATTTACATTGTTTATTGTGAGATATTATTTCTAATGCAACAACCGACATTCCCATTTTCCTCATCAGCTTCATGCTCGCATAAAACTTCCTGATTTACAGTATCTAATTTGTATACATATGTTATTGGAGTGTGGCCAGGATCAATCTAACTAGCATTTGTCCTACTTGGCCTCTATATCCACTCTGTTGAGCTCTAAGGTCACGATACGGTACATGGATAGGTGAGGTGAGGTGGGGCGAGATGAGGACTAGTAAAATATGATGGTGGTTTTAAAATGTTAGCCCGATGAGATTCAAGCCGCACACAGACACAGTATTTTGACTCAAAGCCAACCAGTCCATGTTTTATCCCAAGCACCAGGCTGGGTAACAATAAGTACCATATTTTAATATCTTTGGGCATGACATTGTGGGGGATCTTAGATTTTCCGATCTCACCCTCAAATGCAAATGTTGCTAAAACCTCACAGGACCCCTGAAGATCTAGGGTAGAATAGGTCTTCAGCAACCCATGCTTGCCGCAAAAGGTGACTAACGGGATCGGGTGGTCAGACTCGCTGACTTGGTTGATGCATGTCATCGATCCCAATTGTGTGGATCGATGCACATGATATCAATCACTGTATTGTCTGGTCCAGACTCGAATATTTATGGATCACCACCATATAGCCGGAATATTGCTGAGTGCGGCAATACACAACAAACCAACCAACCAACAACGTCAAAGTCGTAAACCCATAATGCTAACAACTCAGCCCAAAACATATTTGCTAAACAAAGCAACATTTGACAATCAGTGGATTCACTCACCCATGCCTGAAGCTAGCTTATCTCCATCTGGGCTGAATTTGTTCAACTGAAAAATACAAACATTTTGAATGTTGTTTTATTCCACGGCTGAGCAGTAGAACATAGAACAAGGTGAGGTATGTGCTGGGGACATGGGTGGCCACTGTGCTATAGCGATGCAATTCGCTGTATAGATTTGCATCCCTTAGATGTGGAAGACAACCCGGATTTCCAGAATTGCTCTCATTCTGTTCCTGGGTCTGTCAATTTGCACCCAAACCGTGAAGATCTGTGCGTTATCTGACAACAATGCCGTCCATACCCGTGAAGATCCGCGTCTTCAGCAACCCAATCTTGCCGTAAAAGGCGATAATTATTTTTGCTTTTTAAAAATAAAAGGTGATTAACAGGATCAGGTGGTCAGGCTCCCTGAAATGATTGATCCATGACATCGCATCCCAATTGCTTAGGTATATGCTCATGATGTCAATCACTGAATTGTTGTTCAGACTTAATTATTTACAGCCACTGTCATATAGCTGGAATAATGCTGAGTGTGGAATTAAACAAACAAAAAAACAAACAAATAAATAAACAATTTACACACTTTCCCTACTCGTAGGTGCCACCAACGGTAAGTCAGTTTTTCAGTGAGCATTGACATGACATCTCAACATAACAAACTTGGCAATATTGATATGAACAGGTGGACTTTAACAAGGTAATATTACAAGATTGAAATTTTACAAAACCAGGGCTTCAAACAATTGGCTAAAATCGCAAACGGCTAGCGCTCTATTGATCCACTTTTACCACTTCTGATAAGGATTTTTAGTCAAACGTATTTTATTGTCTAAACAGACAAAGGGATTGGGCACAAATGCACTTGTTGATGCCTTTTCCCTCCATACAGCTAGACATAATATTGCATACCAAGGATAAGGATGGGTTACTAGGAAATGAACAGAACATGACATGACATCCGGTCCTCACCGAGACTATCCCTGGTGCTGATGGGTCATGCAGCTGACACACTGTAGCCCCTGTGTTTGCATCGAACACATCGATTGTTCGCCTCTCACCGCTCGTGTAGCCGGGGAATGTCTTGTCAGGGTAGCGACCCACCACGATCAGGTCCAGGAGGGGGTGCCATGATGCCTGCAGACAAACAAACAAGCAGTCCTTAGTTCAAAACATATTGCTCTCTTGCTCCTATTACATTATCCCCCCTGGACATGTCCTTATCATGTTCAGTGTGATTACCAGGCTATTAGATTATTCCCCCTTGACATGTCCCTATCATGTTCTGTGTGATGTGATGTGATGTGATAGAAGATTACACTATCCCCCTTGACATGTTCCGATCACGTTCGGTGTGATGTGATGTGATGTACCAGGCTCTTACATTATCCCCCCTTGACATGTCCCTATCATGTTCAGTGTGATGTGATGTACCAGGCTCTTACATTATCCCCCCTTGACATGTCCCTATCATGTTTGGTGTGATGTGATGTGATGTTCCAGGCTATTACATTATCCCCCCTTGACAGTCCCTTTCATGTTCAGTGTGTTGTAACAGGCACTTCCATTATCCCCCCTTGATATGTCCCTATCATGTTCGCTGTGATGTGATGTACCAGGCTATTACATTATCCCCCCATGACATGTCCCTACCTTGATGGGTGTGATGTGCTGGAAGAAGCGATGTGGGTGTGGTATTGTCCTTTCAAGGCTCCACTCAGGAGCCCGATACACACGGATCTCAGATCCCTGGTCAGTGGTGAGGAGTCGGCAGCCATCAGATGGATTGAAGTACACTGAATCATACAAACATACAGAACTTGTTCTTATGGTTCATATACTGCTGGGGGCGGTCGAGTAGCCTAGTGGTTAAAGCGTTCGCTCGTCACGCCGGAGACCCAGGTTCGAATCCCGACACGGGTACAATGTGTGAAGCCCATTTCAGGTGTCCCCTGCTGTGATATTGCTGGAATATTGCTAAAAGTGGTGTAAAACCATTTACTCTCTCACTCATTCACTCACTCACTATTCCCGAGGCAAGAGAGTTAACTGACTTTAAAAGTCCAGTTTTCACCCTTGCCGAACTAGGCTGGAATTCCTGGGCTCGATCGTAGCGCAACCTGTGGCTATTACAAGTTATGTCCTTTCTATGCCTCTCCTATTGACCAATCAGATTTAACCTCTCGTATCACTTGCATTTGCTTCTAACGAAACGGTGGCGCCCAGTCAAGACAATCTGATCGATAATCAAGATCTATAATGTGATGTGTGTGTCTTACATCGCGACGTGCATCAAATCACGTGAGCACCTTGATTAAAAACATGAACAGATTTAGAAAATATCTGTTGACAACGAGTTAGTGGTGCACATGCTTTGCAAATCCTGCAGTCAACCGAATTCTGCATGACACTTTACGAACTGGATTTCGATTTCGGTGCCCGATTTTGATTGGAATATGCATAGACTCGTTAGTCCAGCCAAAATGTAACTCCATAATACCAGCCTAGTTCGGCAAGGGTAGGAACTGGACTTTTATAGTCAGTAAACTCACTTGCCTCGGGAAGATGTCATATATACTGCTGGGTGAGTGATTGACTATTGGGTTGAATAGCAAGCCAGTAAAGATTAGGGCTGATAGCATCACCAGGGTTGAAGTTGGTCACAGTCTCAAGGTGCCAATCATGAGAAATCTTTGACTTGTCAGTAATACCTTCACAGCGTGTCTTCAAACTAGACATACCAGAGTTAACTCCCTTGTCATGTTGCAGAACACAGAGGGCGCTCTTCTTGTCCTTGATCATGCGTACGTCCCAGAGCTTGACGGTGTGATCGATGGAAGCGGTACACAACGACCAGTCTTCCCGAGGGGAGAACTCTGCGTGGGTGACCTTGCCCTTGTGTAGCTTGTGGCTCCAGATCTGACATAGATCATTATATTATTACAAATCATAATGTTGAAGAAAGATCGACATATACACAAAATAAATTGTTATTTAATCTTCACGCATGATTCAGGGTTGGAACAGCAAGCCTGTGTGTTTAATGATATAATTTGAGACACCGGAAAATATTAAAACTCAAAATGTACTTTGGAACCAAGGTTAATCATGTCATCCTTTGCATCTATAGACTCAATACACATCATGTCAATGTTGAGGTAGTAAAGTATGGCCTGAAAACCACTGTCAGATGAAGCACATCCATAACTAACTAAACTGAGGACTGAAAAGACTGAAAGACTCAAATATCTTGATTACATATGATGCAATCCATTTAGCCATGTATCGAATATTGTGTCACCTGTCCATTTGTGCTTGGTGACTAGCAATGATGGCAACATTCTCAATATGTTTTTGTTCATACCTAATGGTTTACACCCAGATTGATTTAAATGTGTGTGTGGTTTACAAATGGATTGATGTGAATGTTTGTGGTTTACACACGACTGATGTGAATATTTGTAGTTTACGCACGACTGATGTGAATATTTGTGGTTTACTCACGACTGATGTGAATATTTGTGGTTTACGCACGACTGATGTGAATATTTGTGGTTTACACGCGACTGATGTGAATGTTTGTGGTTTACACACGACTGATGTGAATATTTGTGGTTTACGCACGACTGATGTGAATATTTGTGGTCTACACACGACTGATGTGAATATTTGGGGTTTACACGACTGATGTGAATATTTGTGGTTTACACACGACTGATGTGAATATTTGTGGTTTACACACGACTGATGTGAATATTTGGGGTTTACACACGACTGATGTGAATATTTGTGGTTTACACACAACTGATGTAAATATTTGTGGTTTACACACAACTGATGTGAATATTTGTGGTTTACTCACGACTGATGTGAATATTTGGGGTTTACACACAACTGATGTGAATATTTGTGGTTTTCACAACAACTGATGTGAATATTTGTGGTTTACGCACGACTGATGTGAATATTTGTGGTTTACATATGACTGATGTAAATATTTGTGGTTTACACACAACTGATGTAAATATTTGTGGTTTACACACGACTGATGTGAATATTTGTGGTTTACACACAACTGATGTAAATATTTGTGGCTGACACACGACTGATGTGAATATTTGTGGTTTACACACGACTGATGTGACTATTTGTGGTTTACACACAACTGATGTAAATATTTGTGGTTTACATATGACTGATGTAAATATTTGTGGCTGACACACGACTGATGTGAATATTTGTGGCTGACACACAACTGATGTGAATATTTGTGGTTGACACACGACTGATGTGAATATATGTAGTTTACGCACGACTGATGTGAATATTTGTGGTTTACACACGACTGATGTGAATATTTGTGGCTGACACACAACTGATGTGAATATTTGTGGCTGACACACGACTGATGTGAATATTTGTGGTTTACACACGACTGATGTGAATATTTGTGGTTTACACACAACTGATGTAAATATTTGGGGTTTACACACGACTGATGTGAATATTTGTGGTTTACACACAACTGATGTAAATATTTGTGGTTTACACACAACTGATGTGAATATTTGTGGTTTACTCACGACTGATGTGAATATTTGGGGTTTACACACAACTGATGTGAATATTTGTGGTTTTCACAACAACTGATGTGAATATTTGTGGTTTACGCACGACTGATGTGAATATTTGTGGTTTACATATGACTGATGTAAATATTTGTGGTTTACACACAACTGATGTAAATATTTGTGGTTTACACACGACTGATGTGAATATTTGTGGTTTACACACAACTGATGTAAATATTTGTGGCTGACACACGACTGATGTGAATATTTGTGGTTTACACACGACTGATGTGACTATTTGTGGTTTACACACAACTGATGTAAATATTTGTGGTTTACATATGACTGATGTAAATATTTGTGGCTGACACACGACTGATGTGAATATTTGTGGCTGACACACAACTGATGTGAATATTTGTGGTTGACACACGACTGATGTGAATATATGTAGTTTACGCACGACTGATGTGAATATTTGTGGTTTACACACGACTGATGTGAATATTTGTGGCTGACACACAACTGATGTGAATATTTGTGGCTGACACACGACTGATGTGAATATTTGTGGTTTACACACGACTGATGTGAATATTTGTGGTTTACACACAACTGATGTAAATATTTGTGGTTTACATACGACTGATGTAAATATTTGTGGCTGACACACGACTGATGTGAATATTTGTGGCTGACACATGACTGACGTGAATATTTGTGGCTGACACACGACTGATGTGAATATTTGTGGCTGACACAGGACTGATGTGAATATTTGTGGCTGACACAGGACTGATGTGAATATTTGTGGCTGACACACAACTGCTGTGAATATTTGTGGTTGACACACGACTGATGTGAATATTTGTGGTTTACACTCGACTGATGTGAATATTTGTGGCTGACATAATCCATAGTAATGGGTAAGGGGACAGACTGAAGTGAAGTGCCCCTTCCTTGTCACCGAGCCTATGACCAGTCTCACCTTCTTCCCCTCGTGAGACAACAGCAGCGTGTTGCCCACGTTGTCCCCGACAACCACCACCTTCCGTGCCTGGCTCACGTCCACAGAGCAGTACCAGAAGCTGAAACATGCATTCAGCTCCTGTCAGACTTGCTGTCTGTATGTTAAAAGTTATAAAACTCTTGTGGCAGAACAGCTCTGACTCATGAGCACCGGTAGAAACTAACATGTTTAGTCCACGAGTCCTTATAATGATAACATATAGCCATGATAGCAAAACCCTTAAAATGGTAATTTCTACTTGTTCTTATGATACCTTAACTATTGGGCACTTTGGACTACAGGACTAGTTCCAGTTTCTAACCCTGAAGAGTATATAACAATCATAAAATTTGAAACATATAGAAAAGATTGAAATATTGGCAGCTAAATTGAAAGTCAGATTAATACCTAGTCTTTGAACGACTAACTCATGACAGCTCCAACTAGGGTGTCGGTTGATGACAGCTTAAAAGAGGGTGCTCACGAGGCACCTGACTTACTCACGACAGTTTAAACAAGGGTGTTGGCCGACGAGGCACCTGACTTACTCATGACAGTTTAAACAAGGGTGTTGGCTGACAATGCACCTGACTTACTCACGACAGTTTAAACAAGGGTGTTGGCTGACGAGGCACCTGACCTACTCATGACAGTTTAAACAAGGGTGTTGGCCGACGAGGCACCTGACTTACTCATGACAGTTTAAACAAGGGTGTTGGCTGACAATGCACCTGACTTACTCACGACAGTTTAAACAAGGGTGTTGGCTGACGAGGTACCTGACCTACTCATGACAGTTTAAACAAGGGTGTTGGCTGACGAGGCACCGGACTTACTCATGACAATTGAAGGTGTCAGACAACACATCTGCTTTTCTTCCGTCGGTGTCCTGGAGGACGACTCTCCCATCAATGGAGGCAGTGATGATGCGCCTGTGGTTCCATGGCCAGAACTTAATGGCCTGTATAGATCCCCCAGGTCCTATCTGAAACACAGACAGTCACCAGTGACCTACCCTTGCTGGCTTCAAGTTCTCCTCCTTGTCCATCCCTCACAGGGTAAAGTGAAGTATATCAATAATAAGCAACAGGCTGCAACAAATAAGCTGGTTCAGTAATGCGGCACAGCAGTGTCTGAAACTGAGGGGGCTCTGGGTTGCATCAGTTTTACTCCTATTTAGGGACATAAATCTTGGGATCCCTGAATCTTTAGCTTTTACCATTCAGTAAGGATTAACCTAGAACTGGTCAGGCTGATATCACAGCAATTGTCAGTAAAAATTCCCAATTTGAAATTCAAATTTCCCAATTTTCAAAATTTACAAAAATAAAATAATAAAAAACATTCAATTTTTCACTAGATCACAAAATTTTCCCAAATGAGTTTAGTACCCTAGCTAGTTTGGCAATTACAAGGACAAAGTGACTTTCACGCCTAACTTTGAACAATTCATACTGTCTTGAAACAAAGGGTGTCATGGGGTTCCAGAGGTTTTCTGCCACAGTATTTGAATCCCGGGACCTCCCTTAATTAACATAATGGTAATGACAAGAACCGCCTGACTTTCATGCTTGGTTCTGAACACTGCACATGTATAGAAAATCTGCTCACGCCATGGATAAAATTGTCGTTGTTGTTGATGTTGTTGATGTCCCAGAGGTAGATGTCTCCGCCTTTGGAACCAGCTGCCAAAATGTTGGGGCTGCTGGGGTGCCACGCCATGGCGGTCACTCGACGGTCAAACGGGCTACCAGTGCGGAAGAGCTGCATGTTAGACACCATGCTAACTACAGGACCTGCCACGCCCTGAAACAGATCAAGGCTTTGTCTGAAACAGTCTCATCACGAGGGCTTTAGTCATTTTTCAAAAGCTTTACACTCCTTACAATGAATTGTTTGATAGGCATTACTTAGAAGTTGACGGATGACAAGATAGACACAATTTTATGGATAACATACAGTATTAAAGAAGTTGTTATCCATAAAATTGTGTCTATCTTGTCTCCTTACAATGGGTAAGTTGATCTTAACAGTATTTCACTAGGATCATCTTATATTGTATAGTTTATGATATTTTTGCAAAGCAAACAAGAGGACAAAGTCATTGATATCCAGCGTTAGAAATTGGCACTAGTCCTGTAGTCCTTGCCAAACTGCCCAACAGTTAAAGTATCATAAGGACTAGTAGACCTTTGCCAATTTTAAGGGTTTTGCTAAATGTTATCATTATAAGGACCAGTGGACTAAATATGTTAGTTTCTACCCCTGGATATCCCCGACAATTCATAAACTCCAAAAGTGAGTGAGTGAGTGAGCTAGTTGGGTTTAACGCCGCTTTTAACAGTATTTCAGTTATATCACAGCTCGTCAGCTTAATGCGGGAGGAAAGCCCGAAGTGATGCAGGTCTCAGACGTTTACCACTTCGGTGAAACCCACGAGCACAGGTATGGTGCTGACAAACCTAGAAACATAATCAGGGCGAACCGGGATTCGAACCCAAAATCATAGGTTTCTGGCGTGCCCAAGGGACACAACTCTGCACAGGGAATCGCGGCGCCTTAGACGACTGGGCCACCCGTGCCCCCTAAACTCCAAAAGACATGGAACCATCTTAAGAGTGGGATACCCCTTGGTTTCAAACCCCCAAGTGCTGTCTAACCTGCGCATGCTGGAGTCGGGGATGTGAGAGAAGACCGATGGATGCCTGATACTGATGGTGGATGAAGTTGAGGCTTCGCTGAAGATATGGAAACATCAAATTGGGCGCGATTGATAGTTCTTTCTTTCTCACAGAAAAATCAAGCTTCACTTCAGTCTGACCATTTAGGATTCTCCGACATGTTGTGGACAGTTCAGTGGCTTTGACTTCATTTTCACGAGCTTCATCGACAACTGATTGAGCTGTTTTGTCCTTTTTGTCTTTCTGGTTTTGACTTGTCGTTTTCTTGGGTCGTTTCCTCAAACATGTTGCTCCACTTTCTTCCTGCAAGTTGTTGAGTTCTTGAAATCTCTTGGATCTCCTAGGGCCCATGCTAAAGTATTGCTGTATGTCACCCGGTCCGGAGAGAGTCTGGAATTAAGACCATCAATGAATTTTCCATGTTATTTTACTTTCAATTGAGGTGGTGAAATAGGGTTTAACGTCGCGTCCAAGATTATTGCACTTATATAGCGACGTGCATGCACGTGTGTGTGTGTGTGTGTGTGTGTGTGTGTGTGTGTGTGTGTGTGTGTGTGTGTGTGTGTGTGTGTGTGTGTGTGTGTGTGTGTGTGGCTGCTTGTACTAGTCCGGACTAATGCCGATTTATAGTGCTAGCTCACTGAGACACTATGCTGCAGTTTAACATGAATACCCCACTCAGACACGGTATACTGACTCCGAGCCGACCAGTCCATGTTTTAGCCCCTTAATGCCGAGCGCCAGACAGGGTAACAACAAATACCATCTTTTAACGTCTTTAGGTATGACGCGGTCGGGGATGGAACCCCGGACCTTCCGCTCTCCGGGCGGACGCTCTACCAGTAGACCACGGAGACGTCTTCTTTCAATTGAAACCTACCTAATTGATAGTAGCAACATTGTGATTGAGAATTAAATAAGTTTATATAAAAGTGAGTGAGTGAGTGAGTGAGTGAGTGAGTGAGTGAGTGAGTGAGTGAGTATTTATAGTCACATCGGCAATATTTCAGCCATATCGTGACTAAATCAAGTTGGACAGGAATAATACACACAATTTGATTGTAAAACCTGTCGGCAAAGGACAGTAAAATAACTAGATTATCACAGATGTGTATTTTAAAACTATAAAAACCATAAAAAGATATCACGATAGATAACAAAATATTAAAAATGGGGTTAGGGATCGCTAGCAACCAAAGCTAGGCCACCATACTAGGAACCGTGGGGACTTACGATACTTCTGCTACTTGCTTGGTGCCCCAGCAGGATTTACACCATCCCTTAGCTGCTGGCAATTATCATCAAGTTTAGCCAAAATTAAAACAAACAAGTATACTACGACTAAAAACGGTAGTAGAAATAAACTTACCTCGAATGATGTGGTCTAACATACCCTCTCAGGGGGATAATATAAAAGAGTGAAAGCGTTCTACAGGGTTTCAGATTAGTTCAATTCCAGGACATTGACTGACTGTTGTCCAAAATGTCCTTAAAATATGTTCCAATTTGGTGAGGCCATAGAAATATGTCCCATCACCTAGGGCAACACTTTTTTTATTTTATGTTTTAAGGATTTATTCCAGCTTTTACACACTTGGTAGGGCGAATAAAAAAATAAATAGCTATGGTGATCATTTATTAATTTACATTAAGTCATTCTGTCATGGAGTAAAAATTGTAGCAGGCTTCTTGAATCACTGAGATTGATGTAGACATGGAATTTATATATAACATTTAATATTGAATTAAGAGGGTCTATATTAAAAGCGGGAGTCATAATAAAAATAAATATTTTTATGTTTAATTTATTTCTTTTACAGCTGCTTTTCAGTAGGGACGGCAGGCCCGTGAAACAAAAAATAAAAAAGTGTGGCCTAATATCATAAAAATAACCCGACATTTGTCTCCAGCAAAAGCTTTAGCAGGCGAAACTGCTTAGAAAGACTTCAATCGTGTGATTACACCTCATTTAGTACAGGGATAATACCTGGGTCTTCCCTTTTTTCAAGTAATAATTTGGGGGTTTGAAGACTTGAACGTTGGGGTAGCTGGCTGGTACAGGCTGTGTATTGGCAAAGAATTGTATTGCAAAATATTGGGAACTTAAGTGATTGACACTGACGGTACTACCAACCCAAATAATTATTACTCTGCATGGTCAGTCTCTGGCAATTTGTAGTCATGGATACAGAGGAGATAACAACCGCAGGAAACATCACTTCACTTTTCCACTGTTTTATCAATCAATTTCAAGGCAGACATCATTGGTGAATGAATTTCTGTGTAGAATTTAGGTTAAACGAAAGAAATCATAATGAAACTTGTTATATATTCTCACCCAATATACCAGAACACGGAAAAGAATATTGCATTACGTATCGTTTGAAAAGTTAATTGCAGTATACAATGCAGTCCTACTGGCCGGGGATGTGTGTTTGTATACGTGAAGACTTGCAGTGGTAACCGTATCTCTGCTGCTCCCTATAAACAAGTATGAGATTGACTTGTTGCTACACAGCGACATATGTTCTGCAACATTGAAGTCAAAATTTTAATTATCAGCTAACTCAGGACATCTAATCTGATAATCCAATAACAAAACTGTTCTGATATTGGATGTTTTTTGTTTGTTTTTGATGCTTAACATTTTCGGTGGAATTGTTACAATGTTTTGATCCAAATTCACTGTAAAATCTATCAAAATTTTACAAAACAAATACCAGTCATTTAGATTTGTCAATGACCTTTTTTAAGTTTGTGATAGAAACTTTTTTGCAGGGTTAGAAACTGGCAGTAGTCCTGTAGTTCTTGACAAACTGCCCAATAGTTAAGGTATCATGAGGACAAGTAGAAATTTGCCATTTTTAAGCACTAAATATGTTAGTTTAGAAGACTTGGGAGGTAAAAATGCAATTCAAAAGATTATTTTTATGTACTCTCGGAACATGTTTCACGAACAAATATTGAAAGCCCTCAACATCCATTAGCTTATTCAACGACATTGCATGTGGAGATGATAGATCACTGAGGAGCTTATGCACAATCGATGACCCCAGCAACCTTGTTGCTAGGGAGACGTCACATGGCATTGTTTCGCCTATGGATCTTGCACCAAAATTCCACAAATTACGTCATCGGGTATTGTGACGTGATTGTAAACTTTGAGGTGCAAGGCCCTGTTCCACAAGGCGATCGCATTCTAGCGCAACGACAGTCGTTAGTCTAGGTTAAAGTATGTGATTTGCGATAACCTTAGTGCTACGATAATTTTGTGGAACGGACGCCTGAATTCTAAAGGTGGACCATTGTATGGTATTAAATTCATACATTTCAACTTTTGACGTGTTTGAAGTATTATTCTGTTAAAACTCAATTGGATTATGCCTTGGATCGTGTAGGTGTCAGCCTATTCGCACTCAACAGTATAATTCTAAAAACGTTATAAATGTCAAGTAATAAATAAAATACTAAACTCGCTCCCGTGTTATACCAATTTTATGAAACGAGTGAATAGTTCTGGTATCTGACGAGCGAAAGCTGTATTACATGGGAGCTCGTTTAGTATTCTATATTTATCTAAAACCTCATTTCTGGTAACATTTATTGACATATTTGTGTTTTTTTTGTAAGTTCAGATACCACGTTACTTACATAATATGTGTCAGTGTTCCAGCAAAAAGTGTTTCATAAGTACAAGTCACCATATTGAACACTGTAGAATGTATTGAAATGTCCATGTGATATTAAATGAATTCTAAGCTATCACTCATATATAGGCCTTTACAAGATTCGGGAAGAAAATAGGTCTTCAGCAACCCATGCTTGCTGTAAAAAGAGACTGTGCTTGTTGTAAAAGACGACTAACAAGATCGGGTTGTCAGGTACGCTGATGCATGGACAAATATAGGCCTATAGGTTGATGCATGTCATCGTATCCCAACTGGTGAGACCGATGCTCATGATCTCAATAAGTGGATTGTCTGGACCAGACTCAATTATTTAAAGACTGCTGTCATATAGCTGGAAAATTGCTGAGTGGGGCGTTTAACAACAAACAAACAAATCAGTGCTGTTTTCAGTGATGTAGTCACATTCTAGCTGCAGCATTCCTAACCATACATTTCTGTCCGTCTCCCTAAATATAGTCCTGCACCATGACTGTGGAATATATTTATTTTATGAAAAAAAGAATAATCTAGAAACGCATACAAAAGCAAGTCTAGCCAGCTCTATTCCACTGCATAGGGAATTTTTTAAAATATTTTAGAGTCAAGAAGGATATTGTGTTACATAAGCTTCAGAGACTAAATGTTAGTCTACCCTAAATATTAATAACTGAATTGACTTGTCGCTAACGGTTTAACCTGTAACAATTCGGCTACTTTTACCGCAGCTAATTTCAGCCAGTCAAGACATTGCCATACACAATCTCCTTAAAATAATATCTTAGTGTTTTGCATATAGATCTAGGTAGCGAGCACTTAAATCTGATTAAGTACAAGAGATTTTGACTCTCGACCTCATCCGGAAGCTCACGGCTTGTCAGATACCTGGTCTGAACATCGGAGATTTACTTATACTAAACATGCTAAATGAGATGTAATTCGAGCACATTTCTGTTTCGAGGTATACCAGTAGAATGGCGACGCATACTGATAATTAGTATTGCACAATACATATAACACGAAATCTAATCCAACTTACATAAATGTTGTCTGCTACCAGATATTCCCGCGGGTTACTCAAAAACATGAAATCTAATACGGATCAGGCAAACGAAATAACTATCCCGACTGACAGAGACAAACATGGCTTTTAAAGAAATATCTTGCACATCTAAATTGATTACACACTGGATCGAATGTTTTCACAAATAATGCAAATGTTTATTTATTTGTTAAAATGAAGTTTTAGAAGTTTGACTCGGTCCTGTCTTTCGAAAGATAGCGTATCATCAGAGAACCAGTTTAGTGTGGCCTTGACCGCAGTCACTTTCAAGGTCACTTTGCCGGTAGCTCTTGTTTCTCTGAGTCTGCTCAAAATATTTCTACAAAGATGGCTAGCCAAAGGAAATTTGTCGTTGGTGGCAACTGGAAAATGAATGGCGACAAAGCGAGCATTGATGGAATTATTGCTTTTCTCAACGCTGGACCCCTCGACGAAAATGCAGGTTAAAACTTTAGAAATCTCAGCATGATTCTGAGTGTAGTGTCACATAATTTCGTGGCGTTCTGCACGTCAGTAGTCCAAAATTCATAGGTGTACCTTTCAGAGTGATATGTGTCCAAATTTCAAATTACAATGAACTGCAATATTAATATTATGACAAGGAATTACTTATGAGTGATTTTTAAATTTTTTTTTACACTTTTATTTAAATAGCATGGTACACGAGATCATCATTGTAGGCCTAGATTTATGAGGGATTGTAATGGTGCACGCTAACTAACCTACTAAATATGTCACACGCAAAATTTTCTTGTTCTGTGTTTAAGTTTTTGAAACATCAATTAGGATTGATTGATGCTGAATTTAGACCTGTACCTGTCATTATTGACTCAAGGGTGGACAACTCTATATTTTCGTTTGCGGCATCACTATTTTGTGGTGTGATATAGGGCTGGGATGAGTCCAAATTAACTACCTTGGTAACTACAAGTAGCAGTGCCATACTGAGTCCTGTATTCGATCAAGTATCATGCTTGGATTTGCATAAGTAAACAGTCGACGGGGGATGGGGGGTGGGGGGTGGATTACAAGATTTACTGATACCCCGATATATAGAACCCACAATAATCTTGAGCAGTGTATAATTTCATTCTGCTTTACCATCTGCACCAGGTGCAACCAAGTGAGTTAATCAGGTTACACCACCAAAATATTGGCTGCACCAGTTTATCATATATTGAAACACTATATTTTCAGTTGTTTTGAATATTAATATTAACTAAATTCAAATGAAAAACTTGAGAATGTGCTCCAGTATTTTATTTTGGGGAAATCTGTATATCTTGATCATGTTGATATCCAGTAAGCAACCTTGAAATATAGTTTCAATGTGTCTGTTTGTTGTGATTGTTGTGAGTGAGTGAAAGCGTATGGTTTTACGCTGCTGTTAGCAATATTCTACCAATATCATGGCAGGGGACACCAGAAAAGGGTTTCACACATTGTACCCATGTCTGGAATCGAATCCAGTTCTTAGGCGTGACGAGTGGACACTTTAACCACTAGGCTACCCCACCACCACTGTTGTGATTGTAACCTCAATAGTGACTATTCTAGGGGTAATTGTAAAGAAATAGTTCTGCAGGTACACTGCATTCTAACCTACTGTGTATTTTACTATTTCCATGAAATTTTGCTTCCTGGATTCTTAATCATGTGAATGTGGGACATGTTACCTGCACTGGGTGCATCCTGGCAATACAAGTTACTGCACTGGGTGCAACCTGGCAATACATGTTACCTGCACTGGGTGCATCCTGGCAATACAAGTTACCTGCACTGGGTGCAACCTGGCAATACATGTTACCTGCACTGGGTGCAACCTGGCAATACAAGTTACCTGCACTGGGTGCAACCTGGCAATACATGTTACCTGCACTGGGTGCAACCTGGCAATACATGTTACCTGCACTGGGTGCAACCTGGCAATACAAGTTACCTGCGTAGGGTGCAACCTGGCAATACAAGTTACCTGCACTGGGTGCAACCTTGTAATACAAGTTACCTGCGTAGGGTGCAACCTGGCAATACAAGTTACCTGCGTAGGGTGCAACCTGGCAATACAAGTTGCCTACACTGGGTGCAACCTGGCAATACAAATTACCTGCACTTGGTGCAACCTAGCAATACAAGTTGCCTGCACTGGGTGCAACCTGGCAATAGAAGTTACCTGCACTAGCAATGTTTTAAGTGCGCTTGTGCAGCTTGTATAAGCAAAGTCGGTCCCTGCTGAGTCATACCCTTTCCATGGCCATGGGGATTCTGGTTTAGAATAAGTCCCCAGAAACCCATTGTTGTCGTACAAGGTAACTAAATGGATCATTAATGTATTTCATATGTACACAGTACTTTGTAACAGACTAAAAATGTGGGACCATATTCATTTTGATTCTAAAACATGTATTTCACTGGTCCGTTTTGACCAGACAAATGGGGCGTTGTTACCAAATCATCTGGTCCATTTTGTTGCTGTTCAGCTTTTACAATGGCCCTTGAATATAAAATTAAGGGTTTGATATTATTTTTCTTTTCACTTTTTTTAAAAGTAATGTGCAACTTAGCTGCGATCTTCCTGATGATATGGTACTCCTTAACCATTGTTAACCATAACGCTGTCGGTGGGGTCGGCACAGATACAACAGAAACGTACCCCAGGCAGCTTTCTGTCTGTGACAAATCAAAATGTGTCCCAGCTTTGCAACTTGTACAACACTGGAGTCAAGACAAGTGTATTTTCATAATCCTCTAGTTTCAGTTTGGCCATCACATAATAACTCAGTATACCTCAATTCTGCAGTTTACCTTAATCTCCTACATACTGGTAATGAATCATACCTGATCATGGATTAGATATCTTACACATTCTGAAGAACTGCCATAATTTTATTTTCCAGGATTTGGCATACCAGAAGTCAAGTTTGCGAAGAAACTGGTCTTAATTTATTGCATTGTGCCACTAAACTTAGCCTGATTCAGCACTGGTGACATTGCGTTCTGTTCCAAATTTGATTTAGCGAGGTTAAGTCTCAACATTGAAAAACAAAATATGTTTACCTCCTACATACACAGATACAAGTCTCTGCAACCTCTGTCACCACTGACCGCCTCCGTGGTCTAGTGGTAGAGCATCTGCCCGGAGAGCGGAAGGTCTGGGGTTCGATCCCCAGGCGCGTCATACTAAAAGATGGTACTTGTTGTTACCCTGACTGGCGCTCGGCATTAAAGGGCTAAAACAAGGACTGGTCGGCTCGGAGTCAGTATACTGTGTCTCAGTGGGGTATCCATGTTAAACTGCGGCATGATATCTGAGTGTGCTAGCACTATATATCGGCATCAGTCCGGACTAGTACAAGCAGTCACACACACACACACACACACACACACACACACATACATGTGCATGCACATCGCTATATAAGTGCAATAATCTTGGACGTGATGTTAAACCCAATTTCACCTCACCCTGTCACCACTGAAAAGTCACAACAATAGTTATGACACCATAAATTGGGACATTTTGAATCCCAATTTCCAATCAAACTGGCCAACAACTAAGTGGCCTCTGAAAATTTAACAACTTCTCACTCCTTAAATGTTTTTCCTGCACTTTGATAGGAAATCTTGGCTTCCTTTTGCCTCATTTCCTGGTGATTAATGGGCAAATAAGGAAGTTGTTGTACCTATCATTACAAAAACGCATCCGGTTATTGTTCTACTGAGATGGTCCAATTAAAAAATTAAACGTACCCAAAGGGGTGAAATTTTCACTAGCCAAACATGCCTTCTACTTTACGTTTCCGCAAGCCCTTTGTAATTTTAACTGGCAACAGGCCAGTGGACCAGCAGTTATATCGATCCCTGTATTTGATTTGGGGGCAGGTACTTGTGTCCTTGCCTGACCCTCAGCTTTAAAGGGATCAAACAAGGACTGGCCAGTGTATGTGTGTGTGGTCAGTGTGTGTGTGTGTCTTCTTGTACTTGTTCTAAAAAGTGCCGGTTATAAAGTGTCAGATTACTGAGATGCCATACTGCAGTTTTAACATGGATACCCAACTCAGACATGGTATACTGGCTCTGAGCCAACCAGTCCATGTTTTATCCCCTTACTTGCAAGCACCAAGCAGGGTGACATCAAGTATCATCTTTTAACGTCTTGTGGCATGACCCGGCTGGGGATAAAACCATAGTTGCGTCACAAGATTTTTTGTTAAAACTGATTCTAAGAGTGCCCTGCCCAGGCTTCAGGGACAGGAAACATATTATAATCCATGCAAACGGCACTAAAATACATTGAATTTCTAGTGGGTGTCGGGTAGGCTAGTTGTTAAAGCGTTCGCTCGACATGCCGAAGACCCAGGTTCGATTCCCGACGTGGGTACAATGTGTGAAGCCCATTTCTGGTGTCCCCCACCGTAATATTGCTGGAATATTGTTAAAAGCAGCATAAAACCTCACTCACTCACTCACTCACTCACTCACTCACTCACTCACTGAATTTCATTCCGGCACTTATCATGTTGACTAGACAATCACACTGAACTGATTCTCATGTTGTCTTTACAGAGGTGATTGTTGCTCCTCCGACACCATATTTGGATTATGTGAGGTCAAAGGTCAATGCCAATGTAGCGGTTGCAGCCCAGAACTGCTACAAGGTTGGGAAGGGAGCCTTCACAGGAGAAATCAGGTAATGAGAGAATTTCCACACTTGTCAGGTACTTATCACTGCTTATAGCATCGCTGTAATAACTGACTAAGTTGTCTAAGGTGCTGCAATTTGCTTTGCAGAGTTGTGTCCCTTTGGTATGCCTTAAACCTATGGTTATGGGGTTTGTTTGTTTGTTTGTTGCTTAACGCCGCGCTCAGCAATATTACAGCTATATGACAGCGGTCTGTAAATAATCGAGTCTGGACCAGACAATCCAGTGATTGACATCATGAGCATCGATCCACGCAATTGGGATCCAATGAGATGCATGTCATGGGTTTTGAATCCCCCTGATTATGTTATACCTGGAATATGCTTGTTGGTTTACATTAAAGTTCTTATATTTCCATTTGCAGTCCTTCCATGATTAAAGATGTCGGAGCCACTTGGGTTATTCTGGGCCACTCTGAGAGGAGGCATGTGTTTGGGGAATCGGACGAAGTAGGTACCAGTGCTGTAGAAACCGCAAAATGTGAATACACATACGAGACTGTGTTATACCTAGAGTTTGCCATGTGGATCTTCCGTTATAGAATTGGTCCCCAGCAACCTATGCTTGTAGGAAGAAGCAGCCAGGTCCTGATGAGGACCAGCCTATGCAGAATAGGTGCCCAAGACCTTGTAATAGCTGCCAAAATTGTTGTTCAGGGTTACTTACCATGGTTACCTGACTGATTGTGGGGGCATTGATCATGCTGGCAACCACTGGTTGTCCGAGCCCATTATTGATGTACAGCTCACCATGATAAACCTGGAATATTGCTGACTTCAGCTTAACAAGCACTCATGCCTGGAATAACGTCTGACTCATGTTTGTTTCTCCTTGCAGCTGATCGGGGAGAAGGTGAAGTTTGCACTGTCGGAGGGTGTGAATGTCATCGCCTGTATCGGGGAGAAGCTGGAGGAGAGAGAGGCGGGGAAGACCAACGAGGTGGTCTTCAGGCAGACTAAAGCCATTGCAGGTAACACATGTGGTCTTCAGGCAGACTAAAGCCATTGCAGGTGACACAACATGTGGTGTCCAGGCAGACTAAGGCCATTGCAGGTAACACAACATGTGGTGTCGAGGCAAACTAAAGCCATTGCAGGTGACACAAAATGTGGTGTCCAGTCAGACTAAAGCCACTGCAGGTGACACAAAATGTGTTCAGGCAGACTAGGCACGATGGGGTAGCCTTGTGGTTAAAGTGTTTGCTCGTCACGCCAAAGGACTGGGTTCGATTCCCCACATTGGTACAATGTGTGTAGCCTATTTCTGTTGTACCCCCGCTGTGATATTGCTGCAATATTTCTAAAAGCGACGTAAAACCATACTCAATCAATTAGGCAGACTAAAGCCATTGCAGGTGACAACATTTGTTGATATTGGAATAATCATTGTGTATTGTGAACAGTTTGATGTAGTTAGGGGATAATGTGTGTCACAAAAAAATAAACAAACATATGTGGCATTTAGTAGCTATAGTGTCAATGAAGGAAGAATTTCAATTTGTTTTTTTAAAGAGACATATAAAAGTTGAAATCCATTATGTTCACAAACACTGATACTACATCAAACAGTTTGTGCCAAATACTTATAACCCAATTTTGGCATTTTGGTAGATGTTGGTATTATATGGACTTGGTCCAGTCGTCTAAGGCGATTTGCTGTACAGGGTTGGACCCCTGGTTCATTCAGATTATGTTTATAGGTTTGTCAGCACCATACCTGTGCTTGTGGGTTTCACTGAAGTGGTGACCGTCTGAGACCTGCATAACTTCAGGCTTTCCTCCCACATTAAGCTGACACGCCGTGATATAACTGGAATACTGTTAAAAGCGGCGTTAAACCAAACCCAACCACTCACTATTATATGGACTATTACTAGCAGAGCAAACTAGACTGGATAGGATTTATCTTGATTAATAATTTTGACTAGTGTTTAATGTCACGGACAATGTAGAGATATAATGTGAAAAAGTAACTTGTTTGTGTTTAAAATAATTGGACTCCCTGTATTCTGACACTCAACTTTTATTAATGTAGTTACAAAGAACCATTTGTTCCAGTGTTTGTACATCTCACTGACATCGCTTGATGTGTGTGTGTTGGCAGATAATGTGTCAGACTGGAAGCGAGTGGTGCTTGCCTATGAGCCTGTGTGGGCCATTGGCACCGGGAAGACAGCCACGCCTGACCAGGCACAGGAGGTGCACGATAGTCTGCGGAAGTGGGTGTCCGAGAACGTCTCACCTGAAGTTGCTCAGAATGTCAGGATACAGTATGGAGGTAGGATTTGTTTGTTTGTTTGTTTGTTTGTTTGTTTGTTTGTTTGTTTAATGCTGCACTCAGCAATATTCCAGCTATATGACGGCAATCTGTAAATAATCGAGTCTGGACTAGACAATCCAGTGATTGATATCATGAACATCGATCCACGCAATTGGGATCGATGACATGTATCAACCAAGTTAGCGAGCCTAACCACCTGATCCCGTTAGTCGCTTCTTACGGCAAGCATAGTTGCCATTTACGGCAAGCATGGGTTGCTGAAGACCTATTCTAAGCCAGATCTTCACAGGTCTTTGGAGGTAGGAACTTATCACATATGTCTTACCCATGCACACCCATACTGTTATCTGGAAGCGGTTTTCTGTTGGCTGTACTCAACCATGTCAGCATGCTCAAAAGAAAGGCCTCTCTGGTACTTGTAGTTTTCATTTTTTGAATCTTTTATTTAAATGGTATTTATAAGGATCTTTAGAAAGTCTATGGGGACCATTGTCAGCTCAGTTAAAGTACACTTTAAAACTTCAAAAAGGGAGGCTTTGTTTGTGTACTTCTGAAAAGTTACATACAAGTTGTACTTGGTGTCTTTTTGACAAACTTTTTGATGTTTCCTTGCAAATGTCTGTTGAATGTGAATCTTAATGAGACAGTTGCTTTCTAAATTGAATTTGGGTCAGAAAAGGTTGTTTGTGTTGAAGTTAAGAATCATTAGAAATAGCCAATCACTAGTACTAGTTTTAAAAGACAAGTGGAGTGTAGACGTCTGATGATCCTGCAGTCTGGTCTCATCTCACCTGAAACTATTTCACATCCTTTATGACGAGGGAGCTTGTGTCGCCCATTTGTATAAGGCTCCGCAATTCGCTGTGCAGATTTGCATCCCTTGGGCACGCCAGAAATTGTGGGTTTGAATCTCTGTTCACTCCAAGTATGTTTCTAGGTTTGTCAGTGCCATATCCTTGCTCGTGGATTTCACCAAAGTGGTAAACATCTGACAGATGCACCACTTCGGTCCTACCTGACATGTTGTGATACTGGAATACTGTTAAAAGCGGTATTAAACCCAATCACTCACTCACTCACTCACTCACTCACTCACTTGCCCTGATTATGTTTCTAGGTTTCACCAAAGTGGTAATCGTCTGAGACCTGCATCACTTCGGGCTTTCCTCCCACATTAAGCTGATGAGCCGTGATATAACTGGAATACTGTTAAAGGCAGCATTAAACCCAACTCACTCACTCACTCTTGTCTAAACAGGATCATCCTGACAATATGAACCATCTTGATAAATTGTGGTGTAACCATGGTGATAAAACTGAGGTTTCTTAAATGTCTTTTTTCCCATTTCAGGCTCTGTAAATGCTGCCAACTGTAAGGAACTCGGAGCTAAACCCGACGTTGACGGTTTCCTCGTGGGGGGTGCATCCCTGAAGCCAGACTTTGTCACAATCGTCAACGCCACAAAAGCCTAGTGCAACCACAGACCTTAAGCTGTACTACATCTAATACAAAGTCATGGTACAATGTATCAACCCTTACTGAGATCCAAACTGTGCAGTGTAGAGCAGCGTCACTAAAATTATTCATTGATTCAAATGGATGCTTTCTGTTTGTTTTCAGTTCTCCTTTAATATTGTAATAATGTCACCACCAATCCTAGGTAAATTCTATGGAGCCAGTGTGAGATTGGGGCTAATCGCCCTATGATACAAAATACTGTATATTCTGTTTAGTCAGTTAAATAGTATTACTAAAGGGCATGGATTATTGATAAATGGCATGATTGATTATGAACAGTTATCAATGTCCATGGTAACCTGAGTGATATGACAAGCTATAGAATCTCAAGTACTATGTAAGTCAGTACTAATCTAATAATTTAGTCTGTTGTCATGGTTACACACTGAATTGTTTGATAGGCATTACTTAGAAGGTGATGGATGACACAATTTATGGATAACAGCTTCTTTATTTACTGCAAAGGCAACGTTTCGGTATAGATTCTATTCTGTTGTCAACAAGTACTAAAAGAAGTTGTTATCTTTAAATTGTGTCTACTTTGGTTACAAACTTATGTTTAATAACACCAGAAACTATTTTGGATGTTTCTTTTCTTATCATGGAAGTATTACACTCTGTGTGTGTCGTACAGCGTCAGGGTACAGCACTTTTCACAGTTTTATGAAATTATTCAGTGGTATCTACCAATGTTTTATTTTCAGTCTTGTCTTGAGTGTGCATTATTACACTGTTTTGTTTGATCCTGTTTTGGACCCCTGTTTTTTGTGTTTGTTGAGACAGCCCAGTGTTGACAATATTGGAACGATTCCATGCTGATCTGTCCCTGTAAGCTCCAACTTGTTTATGTTATGTCCTTGTGCTTCAAATAAACATGTTTTTGTTAAAAGAAGCAATCACGACTAAGTAACTAGTTCAGCATTGTAACATTTGATGCAGCGACTAAGTAACTAGTTCAGCATTGTAACATTTGATGCAGCGACTAAGTAGCTAGTTCAGCATTGTAACATTTGATGAAGCGACTAAGTAACTAGTTCAGCATTGTAACATTTGATGCAGCGACTAAGTAACTAGTTCAGCATTGTAACATTTGATGCAGCGACTAAGTAACTAGTTCAGCATTGTAACATTTGATGCAGCGACTAAGTTACTAGTTCAGCATTGTAACATTTGATGCAGCGACTAAGTTACTAGTTCAGCATTGTAACATTTGATGCAGCGACTAAGTAACTAGTTCAGCATTGTAACATTTGATACAGCAGACTGCATCCTTGTCACATGGGTGGATTGTTCACCCTTCACAGTGATATGTCAACACCATTTTGAAATAAAGATACTCTCGGTACACAGATGTTGCTTTTACTTCATCTCCGCTGATGCAGTACTATGTACTATACCCCTTCTACTATATGTCACCAGAACATAGCTGCAAATACATCCTACAATGACATCCTGAAAGAAGCTGATGCGAATTTTGCATTGCAACATTTTATGCCCCCAAATTCCAGTCCAATTATCTTTTCAAACCATTTTGTTTTAAGATCATTAATGATCAAGATATGAACCAGAACGATCATCAAGTCAAGTTTATTGCCACGGATAATGTTACTATCTTTAGAACAGAGGCCTTCCTACAAACCCAATGTGGCCACTCAAGGTTCCACCTGCTTCACTCAAGGCCACTAAGTTCCCCATAAGTTTCATACCCATGAAGATCCGGGGTAGAATAGGTCTTCAGCAACCCATGCTTGCTTTAGAAGGTGACTATGCTTGTCTTAAGAGGCGACTAATGCGATCGGGTGGTCAGGATCCCTGATTTGGTTGATGCATGTCATCGTATCCCAATTGCATGGATTGATGCTCATGATGTCAATCACTGGTTTGTCTGGTCCAGACTCTATTATTTACAGACTGCCGTCATATAGCTAGAATATTGCTGAGTGCGGCATTAAGCAACAAACCAAACCCATAAGTTGCTCAGGACCATCTGCTCACACAGGACCACCTAGTCGCTGATGGCCAGCAAGTTGCTTTGGTTCATTTACTTACCCAGGGCCCACAACTCCCTCAGGAACACCAACTCATTCAGGGCACAACTGCCATGCAGTTCACAACACAAGTGCATTAATCTCAACGCAACTTTAGACCCCATTTCACCTCACCTCACCTACTAACTTGGCCCGACCAACTCAGTAAGGCCCACTTACTCACTCAGGACCACTTGCTCATCCACGCCTAGTCACCTACTCACTCAGGCCCACTCACCGGTCAACCACCTCACTTAGGGCCAGCTACACTCTCAGGCCCATATCTCACTACTATCTCCTTACTAACAACTCAATCAGGGCACGCCTGCCTCTGTGGTCTGGACAGAGAGTGGAGGTTGGTGGTTCGATCAGAGGGCGTGTCAAGAAGTTAGAAGATGGTACTTGTTGTTATCTGCGTCAAGGGGATAAAACCAGTACTGGTCAGCTCGGTTGGTTTACTCTGAGTGGGGTATCCATGTTAAGCGGTTGGGTTACTCTGAGTGGGGTATCCATGTTAAAACTATGGCCTGGTGTATTAGTGGGTTAGCGCTATAAAACCAGCACTAGTCAGACACACACAAAATTATTGACTTTTGACTTATTTTGACTTGTGCCATATGTTCCCGTGTGAACAACAGACTTACCCTTGCGTGTGTTTGTGATGGGTGCCATCACACTGTCACAAGCTAAACTGTAATCCTCGGAACAGCTCTCCCGAACGCAACCAGGGAACAACTCTCCCGAACACAACAAACATGGGAGGCAACTATATAAGCTTGGGTGTTCTAAGTGTCAGCACCGTGTGCGAAATATGCTACAGTCGGAAAGCGCACGTTAAATCTTCTATATCAGTCAGTCAAGTGTCAGCTGACATTCATAGGATATGACAGCCCAGTGTCATCTCACCTAGGTCCAGCGATACGCCAAAGTTGGCTTCCACGTAACCGTCAGACACGCCTAGCTTTGTGAAGACGACAAGACTGAGATAGTGTATTGTTCTGCAGATGAGACCAGGTCTGTTTCTGTTTCTCCAGACCTCTCCGCACGCACGCACGCACGCACGCACGCACACACACACACACACACATTTCAAATGTATAAATGAGAGGGGGATACAGAGAAATAGTTTATTTTCTGTCAGTCGTTACATAAGTAAATGAAAAGCAAAATCAAGCCATTGGGCTTTTGAGACACAGTAATACATAACACATAAAGAGGATATTGTTCGTATCATGTACAAAACAATATTATACATGGTAACATACATAGGTAATATTAAGTGTGCTTGCTAATAGGACGTAAATTGTGTGACTATAAAATAAATACATGTTCGTTTAAATCAGTCAGATTTGTAAAGGTAGGTTTTCATACAATACAGTAAACTACGTTTATAACGAACATGCTTATAACGAACTGACCGATATAACGAACCTATTTTTTCAGTCCCGGCCATTTGCTGTATATTTGCTGTATGTATGTTTATATCGAACTACGTCTATTACGAACTAAAATTAGTGGTCCCCTTGAGTTCGTTATAACCGTAGATTACTGTATTTAAAAACTGTGCGTCTCAGATCTTCATAAAATGGACATGACATTCAAATATGTGCTTCGTCTTAATAATTATGTTATTAAACTGTATGAAACAATTAAACAACTGAATAAATTATATTTAGAAGACGGGTTGGTGTTTTTTTAAAACGTCCAGTTTCTAAGGCAAAAGGTAAAGATCAACATCAAAATAAAGCTAAAACAATACGGCTATATATATACACCATTTAGCGTCCTAAATTACCTGTAAGCTCTAAGCTTATTGCCATTTACATTATTATCCTACAATTCTCTGCCCTACCTTTCATTATCACTTTTAGTTAGAATATATATTTTTTATTTTATTGGGACGAGGTTACAATGTCATTAAGGTTATTAATATTTTTTGACAGAATTTATGTCGCGTCTGAAATGTAGTTGTACTTGAAATTGAAACTGTAGTTTGGCATAGTCTTCTGGAAAAGGGTAGTAAATCTGTCTCTTTTTCTCTATTCAAGGTATCGTTTGGTACATAGCTGTATCTTAGCAGTGTGACCCTCAATAAATTGAGAGTGGCGCTTGCTCCGTTTAGATGTTTTTCGCATCAGCTGTCTGTTGAAACTGGGAGACACGCTAATATCCCACGTGCACGTGACAGAAGACTATGCTGTGTTTGTAATACTGGGTACGTGGAGGACGAGTATTATGTTTTGTTAGTTTGCTCCGGTTATAACAAGTTACGGGTGGATCATTTACCACAAAAATATTGTAAATATCCGAATAAGCAAAAATTTAATAACATTATATCTACAATTTATTGAAAATTAATTGAACGTCTAGCTATTTATATCTATAAAGCGATGTCACTTCGTAGTACATTATTGTCACAACAATAACAGCTGTGTACATCACATCCATCCTAATACAAATGTAACTATGGGCCGATGGCCTACACTTACGAAATAAACCGAATTGAATAAGGATATTTTTACGATTCTGTTATTTTGGGACATATTTAATATTTTCTTGCTCCCCATCATCACTCATCTTTATGTAAAGTCTCAAAACTTGAAATGTTGTTTAACAACTGATCATATAAAACCCATATCTCCACTCGATGGATGGATGGATGGATGGTTTGTTGTTTAACGCCGCACTCAGCAATATTCCAGCTATATGACGGCGGTGTGTAAATAATCGAGTCTGGACCAGACAATCCAGTGATTGATATCATGAGCATCGATCCATATAATTGGGATCGATGACATGCATCAACCAAGTCAGCGAGCCTGACCACCCGATCCCGTTAGTCGCCTCTTACCACATGCATAGTCGCCTGTTACGGCAAGCATGGGTTCCTGAAGACCTATCCTACCCCGGATCTTCAGGGCGTTAATTTTTAATTTTTAGCTCGACACATGTAACAACAGTATATAATATATATATTCTGTTTTGTTTTAACGATGCTAAAACAGATACATTATCAATCCAATCTCGTTTGTCCCGAAAAATATTCTGTTCATGTGCTAATAATTCGTACTTTTCCAGCCACTCTTGGTATTAATGATATTGGCATATGCTTTAGGAGGTACTGAAATAAGGGTGATATCTGTATATTCTAATGGGTTTCAAGCATCTTACATATCGGTATCTGGTACCTATAAACATATTCGGGGCGAACCGGAATTCGAACCCACAATCATAGGTTTCTGGCGTGCCCAAGGGACGAAACTCTGCACAGCGAACTGCACCTCCTTAGATGACTGCCGCTGCCCCCATGTCTATTCAGGATATAAACCTTCCGTGTGTTGCTATCTAAGGACGTCCAACTGCAGATTAGCGCCCGGTTCCTGATGTATAAATAAGGGGTAATTAATTATCTACACTTAGACTACCTCAAATTTGAAACACAGTAGGTACATGTATATCTACATTCTGCCATGACGACAGACGCTCTTTGAAAACGGTGCTCTCTTGGAATGCATGAGTACACATGAGCCTAAAGGCCAGCTACGTTAGAAAGTTTTGTTTGTTTGTTTGTTTGTTGTTTAACGCCGTACTCAGCACTATTCCAGCTTTATGACGGCGGTGTGTAAATAATCGAGTCTGGACCAGACAACCCAGTGATTGATATCATAAACTTCGATCCACGCAATTGGGATATGATGACATGCATCAACAAAGTCAGCGAGTCTGACCACCCGATCCCGTTAGTCGCCTCTTACGACAAGCATAGTCGCCTCTTACAGCAAGCATGTGTTGCTGAAGACCTATTCTACCCCGGATCTTCACGGGCCACTTTAGAAAGTGCTGAAAAGGAGTCACATGTAGTGATAAACATAAACAAAATATTACAAGTTCAAGATTAATTATGAATTGACTTCAATATTGCGAGAGTTTATGGAGGCATACAAACATATTATTGTAGCGCCTTTGACGACCATATTTGTTAAATTTTACATAATTGTATGGACAAGGATAACTTTCTGATTGTATATTTGTATGTTTGAAACATTTTATATCAATGGGGTGGCAACTGTATGGACAAAATCTAACAATTAACATTGAAACATTATAAAGCTGTCACAATAAGAAAACAATCATGATAACTAAATAGACAGGAATACCAGATCCGGAGTTTTATCAAATCGAATAGATATTGTTCATGGTCAACTTTCAGGAGAGTGATTTTTAAATAAAATATCGCCATTTTGCAGCCAGCATAAGCATTTCTGAACATTTAGACCGATTAAATTTTGTGAGCGATGGGCGAACGATACCTGACTATTTTAGAAAATGTTTCTGGAGCTATTGGTACACGCAGCGATTGGTAAAACGAATTTTATATGATCACTTCGATTGGAACATAATGTTTTGTCCCGAAATGTTGCGCACCATGTTATCAGAAATACACATGTTAAAAACAGTCTATGTGGCTAAATAAACTGGCGTGTAGTAGGACACGATTAATGTGTCTTTTTCAAAGCACATTTTCAGCATTGATATCCTCCCAAACGAATCAACTATCGCGCATCTGGCTTTTACGGGTCAGTGTCAGTAAGACCCCGGATCTAAGATCCTTGTTATCCAACCAGTCTCGTCGTTTGTGCTCGGGCAGTCGGAGAGAAAACAGTTGTCAGTTGTCAAAGAAGGGTTGAAACTGAACGCGAGGCAGGACTGAGTCATGTGACATTGGATTCCGCATCCATTGGCTGAATAAGTTGTAATGGAGGCCATAGTAGTCTGTAATTTCTTCCCCTTATTTGCTGAAAACTTGGAGACTGAAAGTATATCAGAAAGCAGTATATAGAAACATGCATGATATAGAAGTGTTGTGTAAAGACAAGCTATATTCATTGAGCAATATTTTAAGCAACCGTTGTGACATGATATGACAGATATCTTTCATCAAGAACAATGGGAAATCGTACCTTACACGAAGTGCCCCAAGCGAGGTTAACGAGTGTTTTAGAAAACTGAGTAATTTATTGTTATTAATATAAACATGTACATACTCTGATGAAAGAAAATCAAAAACATTGTATTATGTATTGAACAGGTAGCGTTTATACACTCAGGTTATGGTCGTGTGTTGCCCTGATAATGTTTGTCTCATGGTCGTGTGTTGCCCTGATAATGTTTGTCTCATGGTCGTGTGTTGCCCTGATTATGTTTGTCTCACGGTCGTGTGTTGCCCTGATAATGTTTCTCTCATGGTCGTGTGTTGCCCTGATTATGTTTGTCTCATGGTCGTGTGTTGCCCTGATTGTGTTTCTCATATGGTCGTGTGTTGCCCTGGTAATGTTTGTCTCATGGTCGTGTGTTGCCCTGATTATGATTGTCTCATGGTCATGTGTTGCCCTGATAATGTTTCTCTCATGGTCGTGTGTTGCCCTGATTATGTTTGTCTCATGGTCGCGTGCTGCCCTGATAATGTTTGTCTCATGGTCGTGTGTTGCCCTGATTATGTTTGTCTCATGGTCGTGTGTTGCCCTGATAATGTTTGTCTCATGGTCGTGTGTTGCCCTGATTATGTTTGTCTCATGGTCGTGTGTTGCCCTGATAATGTTTCTCTCATGGTCGTGTGTTGACCTGATAATGTTTCTCTCGTGTGGGCGTGTGTTGCCCTGATAATGTTTCTCATATGGTCGTGTGTTGCCCTGATAATGTTTCTCGTATGGTCGTGTGTTGCCCTGATAATGTTTCTCTCATGGTCGTGTGTTGACCTGATAATGTTTCTCTCGTGTGGGCGTGTGTTGCCCTGATAATGTTTCTCGTATGGTCGTGTGTTGCCCTGATAATGTTTCTCGTATGGTCGTGTGTTGCCCTGATAATGTTTCTCTCATGGTCGTGTGTTGCCCTGATAATGTTTCTCCCATATGGTCGTGTTGCCCTGATTATGTTTCTCGTATGGCCGTGTGTTTGCCCTGATAATGTTTCTCGTGTGGTCGTGTGTTGCCCTGATTATGTTTCTGTCATGGTCGTGTGTTGCCCTGATAATGTTTCTCTCATGGTCGTGTGTTGCCCTGATTATTGTTCTCGTATGGCCGTGTGATTCAAGCGACGATGAACAATCATGCACCACACGGGATGTATTGTCTGACATGATTCTCTGTATGAGGGTGTCAATACCCCAAATTCCTTGTTTCGTCCAATCAAAAACACCAAAAGAATCCCAATGGATGGGAACAACATACATTTAACATACAAGTTAACATTTGTATTGATGCCAATGTATTTCCTTTATATGTGCATTCTTTGTCTAACCTTCACCCCTAGATACGTGTGGGCCTGACCTTCCACGTAATGGAACATAAATCGTCCCCAAAGTAAAGTGACTGATCCAGCAGCAGCAGCAGTAGCAGTAGCAGTAGCAGCAGTAGTAGTAGTAGTAGTGAGTGAGTTAAGATTTAAAGTCACGCCGGCAGTATTTCAGCCATATAGAGACTATCAAATGTTATACATAAGAAATACATTTAAATTATAAAAGCCTGTCAACAAAGGACAGTAAAATGAGTAGAATATCACAGATTATTGATTGAAACTAACATGTAATCATAAAAAAAATTCTTTAAAAAAAATCAATAATTAAATGAGCACTAATATTTAAAAGATCCTCAATGGATGAAACTTTGAAATAGTTATCCTTTGAAGTGGAAATATCATTGTAGTCATGCTTGACCGTGGTTCTTTCATCACAAGGTATGCAAAATGGAGGATCTTCACCTTTCAATAAATACTCATGTGTATATCTGCTATGGCCAATACGACATCGTCTCATAATGACCTCTTCAAATCTGGACTGACAGTCCAAGTAGGTGTAACCAAGTTTTTGATTTTATTCCATGCAAATGCACCACCGTCCTTGGATCCGTCTGTAAAATATATTTGTGAGTATTATAGGTGCCTCTTAATTCATTATATTCTTGCTGATAAATTAACAGATTAGTATCTGATTTCTTGAGTTTAGTTAAGGAAAGGTCTACCTGTGGCTTTAACAGTTGCCACGAAAAAGACGACAGAATTTGGGTGGGAGATACGTTAAAGAGTTTAATTTGGGCAGCAGAAATGTCAGGTTTGATTTTATTCCGAGGGGTGGAATAAGTGATTGTTCGTTATGATACAGAACATACAGAGGATTCAAAATGCACTCGTAAGCTGGGTTAGATTGATTAGAAAAACGTTTTGTGATGTATTGTATTGATAGTTTTATGCGGCGTTGTTTTAGGGATGGTTCACCATCCTCCACGTACAGACTATTAATTGGAGAAGTTCTGAAAACACCAAGTCAAAGCTTCAGACCTTGATGATGTATTGTATCCAAAAATTCTAAATTACTTTTACTGGCCCCGTCATAAACGATGGAGCCATAATCGAATTTAGAGTGTATCAGTGTTCTGTATAGCTGAAGGAGGGTTTTCTGATTCTTCCCCACTTGGAATTAGAGACACCTTTTAATAAGTCAAGGACCTTCGCATATCTATCCTTTAAGTAATTAATGTGGGGCAGAAAAGTCAAATGTGGATAAAATATTATACCTAAAAATCTCGCTTCTTTAACAACTGTAATGAGGGTGTTATCTTATATTAGTTCTGGGTTTATATTTTCTACAAAAATGAAAAGTTTGTTTTAAATTTTAAGAATTTAGAGCTATTTTCTGGAGACCATTTCTGGATTTTATTTAAACATAGCTTAAGTTGCCTTTCAATAGTATTCATGTTTTTACCACAACAAGAAATATAAAAATCATCCCCAAAGAATGATCCATGAATCGAATCATTTTGATAAACTTGTTATCTTAATACTGAACAAAGTGACAGACAGGATACTGCCTTGCGGGACACCCTCATCCTGATAATGATCAGACAGGGTAGATCCTACGAGGACTTGAAATTGCCTGTCGGTTAAAAACTTGGATATAAATTGAGGCAAATGGTCTCGTTATCCAAAATCATGTAAATCTTTTAAAATACCGTATTTCCAGGCAGTGTCATATGCTTTTTTAAGATCGAAAAAGATAGACACTGCATGTTGTTTATTGATTATTGCATTCTCAGGGAAATAAATGATGTATGGTACTTCTGTTTTTCCAGAAACCACTTTGAACGTCAGCAATACGATTGTCGGTTTCTGAGTACCAAGCTATTCAATAATTTATCATGCGTTCCATGGTTTTGCAAACGCAGCTTGTAAATGATATTGGTCTATAATTTGAATGGTCAAAATGATCTCTCCTGGATTTGGGTATTGTAGCATCAAGCCACGAAGAAGGAAATTTCCCTGTCGTCCACCTTTCATCATAAATATTCAATAATGTTTTTAAAGACGACTGTAGTAAGTGTTTCAGAAGTAGATGATGAATGTTATCAGCTCCTGTAGCAGTATTGTGAGCTTGTCCTAGGGCAGTATGGAGTTCATGAATAGAGAATAGTTCATAATAATCTTCCCTGTTATGTGAATTACACTCAATAGGTTTGTTTTCTTGCTGTTTTTGATGCTTTTGGAATTGAGGTACATGGTTGGAAGAGGAAGAGTGTTTAGCCAAAGTTCCACCGAGTTTATAAGCATTATCTGATTTATGAGTTTGTAAATGGTCCCCATTTGCAAGATGGTGAATACTGAATTTAGTACTTTAGATGTTTTGGATCATATTCCATACCTTGGACATGTTCGTGAATTTAGTTTAGGGAATAATTTTGCCAAGATTGGCGGTTACTTTGTTTAAATGTTCGCATTTCTTTAACGTTTAAATTTTTATATTAATTCAAATTATGGACCATAAGATGGCGACAGAAATAACGCTCAGCCTTTTTCCTCGACTTCCTGGCTTGTTTGCAGTCATTGTTAAACCATGGTTTACGTATGTGGGGAATTGCAGAGGACTTTGGAAAACATTCATCAGCTATTTTGTTTAGTTCATCAGAGAACGCTTTAATTTGATAAGGAACGTCCACATAAGATCAGGATTTAATTTGCTCGTACCGATTGGCTCGAACAAAGACCAGTTAGCTTTAGTGAAAATTCCATCTTGATGATGGAGGAACATTATTTGGAGTTATTGTTTGAAGAACTGGTCACAGTCTTTGTGGACTGACCATTCGAATTCATTTAGGAAATTTGAGTTTGTAAGTGATAAATCAAAAGGATAAAGTTTGAGAGGATTGTCATCAGCGGATGCGATGACAATGAACCTGGGCCAAGAATCAGCCACTTGTGAAGGCACATCTTCATCAGATGAAAGAGAATATACGAGTACATGCCTACGTTTGTATTATTTAGTTGAACCAGAGTCTAGATTTAAAGACATGTGAAAATATTTTTCAGCATCCATGTTCTCCACCCGCCATAGAGTGTCTACAAGGACGGTGCTGCAGTGGAATCAAGGATACAGTGATGTTATACTTCAGAAAATACAACGCGAATAGCTACATTTTTCTATCAAAATAAATGCTTAACTAGTTTGTCCCATGACAGAACAATCTGCGACGTAATTCGGACGTTGACATCACCAAATTGTCCTATGAGCAACCGCCTTCTGGCATAAGACTCTAGGCAATATTTAGATTTGCAGAAGTAGGTTTATCATATTTCATCATTCAAAATTGTTTGATATGTTATTTCTAAACAACATATGTCAATGTACAGGGCATGGCGTGACCGGCCAATTTTAAGAGTCGGGCCAATTCTACTAACCGTCTAGGTGAAGGAATGGTCGAAGTGGACAAAGGAACGCCGGTTCCTGGCTCAAATGCCCGAAACCACCAGACTCCCTTCCTCCAGCGACACAGGGATGCAACCCACGGCAAACGGGTTGCTCAATTCGTTCGCCACTTACACATTCCACCCCGATTCCCCATGGGTAGTAGTAGTAATAGTAGTAGTAGTAACCAACTGACTGATACGATAGTATTATCTAAACAAGTGAACAACAAGTACAATAATACATAATCAAAACGAACAGCAAGGGACTGTTGAAATTCGTTCGTTGTATGCATCGTTTGCTCCTCGCGAAAATTGTCCACTATTTTGAATCCCTCCCCTTTTTATATACATTGCATACCCAGTGCAGAAACCTGGAGTTATTAATGGTAATTGGGTGATATCATACCTGTACCACGTGTTGTGCGAACGCCCATAGCCAATGCTTCCTTCAGAGCAAGGTCTGGTTGCGTTGTGGCAACGAGTCGAATGTACCGAACAGGGTGTGTGGATGTAGCGTGGAATACGTGAGTCTGTGACTCGCCTGTATCTGCTGGTGTTGTTCCATAGAGAAAGCCGACACCACTAGGACACTGGTCAGGGTTGCTGAAGTAGGTCTGGATCTTAACTGACTGTGTTTTCCATCCTGTGTGTAGAAACGCATGGTTCATGCTTCTGTTCTCATCCATCTGGTTTAAGATTAAGATAATATGTATAGAAATCATGAAAACAATAAATTTACCTTCATATCTACATGTAATTCGGAAGGATACTTAATGCTAAACTGCAAACATCACTCCTAAACATGATCGCCCCGATTATGTTTCTAGGTTTGTCAGCACCATACCCGTGCTCGTGGGTTTCACCGAAGTGGTTAACGTCTGAGACCTGCATCGCTTCGGGCTTTCCTCCCACATTAAGCTGATACGCCCTGATATAACTTGAATAACGTTAAAACCGGCGTTAAACACAACTCACTCACTCACCCACTCACTCAATGAGAAGAGGGTGGACGGTCTGCACCAATGCACACAACGGACACGCCTCTGTCTGTGTGGACTTCCATCGAGTGACGTAACTCATTCATACATGGCAGGAACGCTCTTCATATGGAATGTTGCTTGTTTCGTACCTACAGACATTGTTCTTTGAGATGTAACAATCCCATGTACGGCAGTAAAATGAACGAGACCCGTGAAGATCCGGGGTAGAATAAGTCTTGAGTAACCCATGCTTGCTGTAAAAGGCAACTATGCTTGTCGTAAGAGGCTACTAACGGGATCAGGTGGTCAGGCTCGCTGACTTAATTGATACATGTCATCGTATCCCAATTGTGTGGATCGATGCTCAAGATGTCATTCACTGGATTGCCTAGTGCAGGTTGGATTATTTACAGACTGCCGAATAGTGCTGAGTGCGGCGTGACAAAGAGAAGACAAAGTTGCACTTGGCACCACGTGTAGCAATCCTGCTCACTTGGTGCCGTACGGAAGGAGCAGTAGCTGTTAATTATAGCTTCACAAACCCCATGCTCCCCAGAACGTTTCCAAGGTGATGTTGTGGACGTCATAGTAGCCCTGTAGATCCACCTGCCAGTAAGGTGTTGGTTGTGCATCAGTAAACATACACGTATCCGACCGTTCATCATTTCCGTTTGGATCAGTTGATGGTTTGCCGCCAAGAATATTTCCTGAAAGGAAACCATTACAGTCGATGAAACATTTTCAATAGCACTGGTGTGTTTGTACGAGAGGAACATAACCAAACGGTTGAATATTATTTGTAAGGTTGTGACTAATAGTAGGAGTTAACCTCTGAAGACAGGACTTAGGATATACTCCTATGTTATCTTTGATCTTCATTCAGTGGGTAATTCGGTCCTTTCTCTTTATGGGTGGCACGGGTGGCCCAGTCGTCTGAGGTGCCGCGATTCGCTGTGTAAAGGTGCGTCCCCTGTGCACGCCAGAAACCTATGTTTGTGGGCTCGAATCCCGGTTCGCCCCGATTATGTTTCTAGGTTTGTCAGCACCATACCCGTGCTCGTGGGTTTCACCGAAGTGGTAAACGTCTGAGACCTGCATCACTTCGGGCTTTCCTCCCACACTAAGCTGACACGCGGCGATATAACTGTAATACTGTTGAAAGGGGTGTTAAACCCAACTCACTCACTCACCCTTTCTCGTTATGATTCAATTATCAAGTCCTGCTGGCGAGTCTTCTCTGAAGCCCGAGGCAAGTGAGTTAACTAACTATAAAAGTCCAGTTTCCACCCTTGCCGAACTAGGCTGGTATTATGGAGTTAGATTTTGGCTGGACAAACGAGTCCATGCATAGTCCAATCAAAATCGCACACCGAAATCGAAATCCGGTTCGTAGAGTGTCATACAGATTTCTGTCGACTGCAGGATTTGCAAAGCATGTGCACCGCCAACTCGTTGTCAACAGATATTTTCTAAATCTTTTCATGTTTTTAATCAAGGTGCTCACGTGATTTGATGCACTTCGCGATGTAAGACTCGTTTTATCACGATATAGATCTTGATTATCGATCAGATCGTCTTGACTGGGCACCACCGTTTTGTTTGAAACAAATGCAAGTGATACGAGAGGTTGAATCTGATTGGTCAATAGGTGAGGCATAGAAAGGACATAACTCGTAATAGCCACTGGTGGCGCTACGATCGAGCCCAGGAATTCCAGCCTAGTTCGGCAAGGGTGGAAACTGGACTTTTAAAGTCAGTTAACTCTCTTGCCTCGGGAAGATGGGCCTGTACTTTCAAAATCAGGTCCTTAGTCAAAGGACGGTATAAACAACGAGTCATCCGAGGAAATGTCAGAATCTAAATGATTTATAAAGGATAAATCATGAATGTTTCATGACTGGCCAATCAGCGTCGAGTATTTACCAAAGTCTTCACATAGTACATGTTTCGTATCAGTAAGCCATTTGCTTGTACGTAGTCGTGTGCATGTCTCACCGAGTGCTACCCTCCGCTCTTCCCACATTAGCACTGCCATCACTGTTGCTATGATAACATTAACTCAAATGTTGTAACCCTTGGGGAATAGTGTTTTCTCTTCGAAATCTTAGCTCGGTGGCATCTCAAAGGTTGTGAAGCGAAACATCAGAGACTGGAGCTCGGGTACGTTGCTCGACACAAAGGGATGACGACCATTTCGAAGTTGAACCCATTCCTTCCTTTTGTCACACAGTCTTGTGGATGGCATTATTTGTCAGAAACGTCAATTCTTTAGTCTTTCAGTTCGAGTGAAAGACTACCATGTTTGAACAGATAATATAAATAAATCAGAAGTTTTAATGTTCTGATGGCATGAATGGGAGTGGAAGTATTGTTAAGCAGTCATAATAAATAGATAACTTCACAAGGGAAGCCAACCGATAATGACGGCGACTAGCAATAGACAATGGAAACCAACACTTCATAGATTAGCGCTGATAAATTATCACTGGTAGGTAAATACAAAACACTCAACGAGCTCCCGTGATATACAAATTTTATGAAACGAGTGAATAGTTGTGGTATCTCACGAGCGAAAGCGAGTCAGATACCACAACTATTCACTCGTTTCATGAAATTGGTTTTACACGGGAGCGAGTTTAGTATTTTATTTATTACTTGTCATTTATAACGGTTTTTAGAATTATACTGTTGAGTGTGAATAGGCTGACACCTACACGACCCACGGCATAATCCAATTGAGTTCAACATAATAATACTTCAAACACGTCAAAAGTTAAAACGTATGAATTTGATACCATACAACGGTCTACCTTCAGAATTCAGACGTCCGTTCGACAAAACTATCGTAGCGCTAAGGTTATCGCAACTCACATACTTTAACTTAGACCAACGACTGTGTTATAGTTACAACACACCAAGACGAGTTGTTTAGGCAGCCGAGGTGATCCTTTTGTCTGTCAATCAAATGCCAAGCCAATCCGTGCTCTTACTGCCCAAACAACGAGTAGGTGGGTGTGTTGTAAGTGACTTGTAGCACGGGTTGCGACGGTCATTCCAAAATTGCGTGAGTTTGTGTAAAATTTAGTGACGTATAAAGATGACGTTAAATATGACGTCACATGCTTTCTACCTTCGAACCGTTCTAAACTTTTAATCTAATTGTTAAATCAAGTGTAAACTTTGGAATTTTCAAAGGCACATTAGAAATGTCAACTATTAATTTTCCAAATTTAGCAAAATGCGTTCTGTGTCCAGTTGTTTTTATGTTTGACAGTTACATTGTAATCTTTTATTTAAGTTATAAACATTTCTATTGTTTTTTGTTGTTTATTTACGTTATTACTCTTGAACACTGTGTACAACACTGAAGAAACATTGTTGTAAGTTTGAAATTTCTCAAGCTAGTAGGCGGGGCTTGCTGATCTTGGCATCAGCCAATGGTTATAATCTTTAACAAACTGTGCTCTTACTACCATGATACAGCACGGGTAAGATCAAAGGTACCGCTCGCAACCCGTGCTACAACGTCGCGCTACAGTACGATCGCCTTGTGGAACGGGGCCTTGCACCTCAAAGTTTACAATCACGTCACAGTACCCGATGACGTAATTTGTGGAATTTTGTTGCAAGATCCATCGGCGAAACAATGCCGTGTGACGTCGGCCTAGCAACAAGGTTGCTGGGGTCATCGAGTGTGCATAAGCTCCTCTCAGCGATCTATCATCTCCACCCGCAATGTCGTTGAATAAGCCAAGGGATGTCGAGAGCTTTCAATATTTGTTCGTAAAACATGTTCCGAGAGTACATAAGCACGCGTTTTGGTATTACACAATGTGAAATACAGCTGTATGTTTATTAAACGGGTGATCTCTTCACGGGCAAGTTATAAATGGCAATGGATAATGGGCAGTGTAGGGGGTGGGCGGGGATGTCAGTATGTGTTTGTTCTTCAGCTGGTGCTACCCGACACGTTTAATGAAAGACTAATGTCAATCACAAACATTAACACCGAAAAGAGACGCCATGATATTGACAAGCTGAACGCATGGCTTTCAAAATTTGTTCTTCATATTGATAATCTGTTCAATCACAACTTGGCATCTGGTCCTTAGGTAAAGTGTGGTATATGTTGTTTTTGTTTGTTTGTTGTTTAACGCCGCACTCAGCAATAATCCAACCCCTTATGCTCAATGGAATCTGTTTCAGCGGATAATCTAGATTGGTTATTCCCTTGTAATGATAATATCATATCATTGTATATTTCGATATCAGCGTTAATACTTTTTGAAACAATAGTTTAGTCAAGATTAATATTTAAAAGTTTCTGGAGGACATTTTCAAATTTAATGCATCGGTGACATTAATGATGTCCGATGCAATTCCTTATTTTGACTTGTACCATATTTATGATCTCATGTTGTTTTTTCAGGCGAACAATTAACTTGCCTTGGCATGCGTTTGTGACGGGTGACTCAGGTGGGACAGGGTACGCTCACCTATTCGCGAACCTGGTATCATCATAATTTTTTTATGAATATGGGTAGGGTTTTGTCGCTTTTTTAAGCATGTGAAATAGCTTGTTCCACTGTGAATTATATAACTGCTGCTGCTTTTTGACATTACAATAAGAGCGACACAACCATTGTACGATTCCGTCTATATCACAGGAATGTGTCTTTGAATCACTGTGAAGCCGTCAATTGTTTACCTGAAAAGCCATTCGGGAAGGTAAGGTACAAGTCAAAATAGGGATCTGTGACATCATTATTGTCATTGGTGAATCAAAATGAAAATGGCCTTCAATAGTCACAAACATTTCTGGAGGGTGTGAGTGAGTGAGTTGGGTTGAACGCCGTTTTTAACAGTATTCCAGTTATATCACGGCGTGTCAGCTTAATGTGGGAGGAAAGCCCGAAGTGATGCAGGTCTCAGACGTTTACCACTTCGGTGAAACCCACGAGCACGGGTATGGTGCTGACAAACCTAGAAACACAATCAGGGCGAACTGGGATTAGAATCCACAATCACAGGTGTCTGGCGTGCCCAAGGGACGCAACTCTGCACAGGGAATCGCGGCACCTTAGGCGACTGGGCCACCCGTGCCCCCTTAATCATTCTGGAAGTCTTACTAAGGCCTTAAGTGCGGTAAGAGTCGCATAACGGTCTTTGAAAAGCTACCACGAAGGACGTTTGCTTTATATTTAGAATGAAATAAACTTTCTGAAGCTTTGAAAGTACATCGCATCAAGTGCTTGAAAGTGAATATGTCATCAGAGATCGAGTGTCCCCTTAACAACACACCCATAGTTTTAATGGCAATGCATATATTGACTTCACTTGTTGGAGCTCAATTCATCACTGCCTTGCCTTATTTATGCAGATCGAATCTTCCCAAACCTAGAGAGGACTTTAAAATTAACGTTTATATAATCCAATATTGATTTTGAACATGGTTAAACGAACAATTGACAATATACTCATGTTTATAGAAAATACATTGCAAGTTATCAGGCTTTGAAAATTTTTAAAATAAAGAACAAAAGGAAACACGACCAAGGTAATACGTGACGCCCTCAGGTGATTTAGAAATCAAATCCTTATAAATCTTTCATATTCTGACATTTCTCCGTAAGATACTTTATTTATACCGCTCTTTGAACCGTGAAGATCCGAGATAGAATGGGACTTCAGCAACCAATGCTTATCGTAAGAGTGCGACTGACGGGATCGGGTGGTCAAGCTCGCTGACTTGGTTGATGTTTTGTCATCGTCTCCCAATTGCGTGGATTGATGCTCATGATGTCAATCACTGGATTGTCTTGTCCAGATTCGATTATTCACAGACCGCCGTCATATACATGTAGCAGGAATATTCCTGAGTGCGGCGTTAAACAACATCCCGTGAGTCGCCTCTTACGACCAACATAGTCGCCGGTCACTGCAAGCATGGGTTGCTGAAGACCAATTCTCTTCCCGGATCTTTACGGGTCAGCCAAATTATTAAAAAAGATGGACATAATAAATATTTAGTTTTCAAATTTCATCCGGAGAGCGCAAACTGAGCCCTTTTGTGAATACCAGACAAATTCACTGTAAACTGAGCGGCATAAGAAAGTATATGTTGGCAATTTGTAATTTTCCTAAAAACAGCGATAACTAGTCGAATGTTGGTATTGGGAATATGACTGCCCAGGAATAGGTACCAAAATGGGGGCAACACAGGTCCAAATTGCCAGAAGGTTTGGTTGTACACCATTGACAGTAGCCAGGCTGATTCAGCGGTACAGGCAGACAGGGAGGACACAGGACAGGCCTAGAACCGGACGACCCCGAATGACAACACCACTGGAAGACGGTCAGATACGGCTCATGCACCTGCGAAACAGATTCGTAACGGCGACGGCAACGGCAGTAACAGCTTTGGGACATCCCATTAGCCAACGTACAGTACTACGATGACTTCGTGCTGCTGGAATCCGAGCGTATCGTCCTTTCCGAGGAATGGTACTGACTGCTCAACATCGATGCCTGAGACTGCGATGGGCGAGGCAGGTTCGACGCTGGTTCGGTTTAACATGTTTCGAAATGACGGCAGAGAACGAGTTTATCGACGCAGAGGGGAACGTTCGGCTCTGGCGTGTATTCGAGAGGTCAATCCATTCGGCAGGGGAGGTGTCATGGTGTGGGGCGGTATTTGTGGAGATCAGGTATTTGGTGATTATACAGGGAAACCTGAACGCTGTGCAGTACAGAGACCAAGTGTTGCAGCCAGTTGTGCTTCCGTGCTTACAAAACCAACAGCAGGGGACATTGTTTCAACACGACAGTGCCAGGCCCCATACTGCAAGTCTGACTCGGAACTTTCTAAACCAGCAGAACGTTGACGTTGTGCCCTGGCCTGCCCACTCACCCGATATGAATTCTATTGAACATCTGTGGGACCATCTTGACAGACAGATTAGAGCACGCCATCAGCCTCCCGTCAACAGACAACAGTTGCAGCAGGACCTGAGAGACGAGTGGCAACGGATTCCAGTCCACGTCATCAGAAGACTGACGCCATCAATCACAGCAGGCATTGAGGTCACACACGCCATTGAAGGCAACTGTGTCGACAATGAACTTGTAGTGTGACTGACAATGTTTTGAGGACATTTCAGACAACTTTCGAAAATGAAATACTTACCCCACCATTGTTTACCTTGAGCTTACATAACCTGTGATTGCACAATTTCCTTCAAACAGTGGATAATCAATCATTTGTTACCCCTCCCTAGGTTATATTATAATTCATAACAAAACTTTATCTTGTTATTTTTTTATCGATCATGGAACTCGACCTATACTTTCTTTTGCCGCCCAGTTTACAATTACCCTAAAAATCATATGAGTGATATCTTCCTACCTGCAGTTGCCATGCTGGCTCTAGGGATCAGCGTCATGAGCAACGTTGCCTCAAACAAGGACATCGAAGGAGACAAGCTGGTATGTGTGCTTCTATACCCAAAGTCAATGTTGTTATCACGGCGTGTTTGTAGGGAGTGGGACTCCACGATGCTTGAGTGTCATGATGGAATCAATACTGTCCACCCGACGGAAGGTGTGCGTGTTAAGTATGTCAGTGATGTGAAAACAATGGATCGATAATGGTAATACGAGAACTGGTGAAATCGTTCTGAGCCTGGCTAAGAGTTGGAAATTAAGATTGAATATAAGAATAAGACTGACTATTTACAACGAAATATATCACGGCGTGAATAAAGTAAATAAATGTTGTGTCCAGCCTTTTGCAGGATATTTACCCTCTGTTTGGTGTGTCCCGCCTCTGTTTGGGAATATTAACCTATTGTTTGTTGTGTCCAGCCTCTGTTGGGAATATTTGCTCACTGTTTGTTGTGTCCAGCCTTTTGCAGGATATTTACACTCTGTTTGGTGTGTCCAGCCTCTGTTTGGGAACACTAGGCTCATAATACTAGACTCATGAATATTCAAAGGGCACCTTCCATAGAAGGCGCTGGAGGTATTAATTTACTCCTGCTAATGGGTTAATATTCCCAAACAGAGGCTGGACACACCAAACAGAGGCTGGACACACCAAACAGAAAATGAAAGAGACAAAACCATTTCCATAATCATAGGACATTATGCTTGTGTTCTGGTTAAGACCAGTACCACCTTAAACCATGCAGGTTTCCCCAAGCATTTCGTTCTAGAACACAGTCGTCCGTATGCTAATGACCGTGTCCGTAATGGCGAGATAGTGGATATATGGATATTTAATGCAATGGCCACATCGCGAACATTTTCCACAGAAGTTCACAAATGGCTCTTTCACTTTCAGACGACTGCACACGTGACACTTCTCATGACACATAGAGCAACAAACGACGGATGTGACCTTGGAAATAAAAAGCGAGAAAAAACATTCCAATAATCGAAAGAGACAAAAACATTTTATGAGTACTTCTGTAAACTTCTTGCATGCGCAAAGGGACGTAACGCTGTATAGGGTATACAGTTATTCTTGCGGTATACACAGTTTTTGCGTGCTCTGTTCATTAGGATATTGCTTCAGTGAACATGGACATAATCAGTGAACATGAGCATGAATTACGTATGAAGCATATTGGTAAAAGTTGAGTTTGAAATTTTTGTTGCAGGTTTTAGTGCTCACTGAAACAACTTTTAAGTTCTATTTGTTACAGTTAATTGTCTCACATGAGCGAATGGTGAAACGGAGAAGGAAATGAACCGATGAGAGGATTGACATTTTGTTCATTACAATAATCATAAGAAATAAGAGTCCATTCTACAATTCCGAAAAGCATGGCTTTATGAAGCACTACCAAGTAGTGGCATATTCGGTACTTATTTTAGTAATGCGATATATATTTGAGCCTTTGCTAATTAATAATATGAGAAACATATTCAGAAAGAACTAATAACTAATAACATCGAACAATTTCATCATGCCAGTACGGGCGGTGTATATCTGAACCTTTTGAACCTTAGCTACTTTCAAAGTTTGAACTAAACAGGGTTCAGGTAATTGATGTTTATGTTCTATAACATCTCAAATTAGATTATACAAACAGTTCAAGTCAAATTGCAAGTAAGATTATGCGCAAGATATATGACTTGTACAGTCAGTTCAAGTCAGTGTTCAGGTTAGAGTAGAATGATTTCATTCAGTTCTTATTCTGTTGTTCACTTCCTGGTAAGACCAAAAAAAGAGCACATTGCGAAAACGTGAGAGTGCGAGAACGTGAGAAAAAGAAAAGTAGTATCATCGCTATTTCCTGTTTTGTCGCCTCATTTGACAAGTCGAGAATGCGAGAGTTTTGCATCATGTCCACATATTGCTTTCTCGAGAAGAATGTACTCTGTACATAAAACATGACAATGCTAGATCGCAATAACGAGTGATTTTGCCCAAATCTCTCCATTTCGCATTCTCCCACTAGTTGAATATTTGTCATGTTTCTGAGATCGAAATCGAAAGAATGAAAAAACGCGAGGCTGTCTTCAAGTGTATCCTTTAGCTTCATTACTTGAAACCCTATCAAATGCTTTATACAGTAAACTACGGTTATAACGAACACGCTTATAACGAACTGATGATTTAACGAACTTAAATTTTAGTCCCGGCCATTCGTTGTATACATGCTGTATAAATGCTTATAACGAACTACGGTTATAACGAACTAAAATAAGTGGTGCCTTTGAGTTCGTTATAACCAATAACAGTAGTTTACTGTATTTTCAAAACAGCGTCTTAGCCGACGTAACAGTTTGAATAGAGCTCGACGGTGGCGCACATTAATGTCTCCATCAGTCATTGATTAGTTAAACACGCTATGGGTAGATATTCTTTGACGAAACATATTTGGGGAGTAAAGGGAATTCTGATTTATGGATGTTAGTACAGAATAAAACGGACAATGTGACGTGATCCATATGTAGATATATTGACACGTGTACATCTGATTAGCACCACCCGGGGCTCCAAACGTCTCCATACTTTTTGGGGTCAGACGCTGGATCCGGATCGGGGAAATTGGCTGGCACCATCGTCTTCCTGTATTCCTGTAAACGGGAACGCAACTTCGCCACCATGTCCGGCATCTGCTGTGCAAGGTCGTTGTGCTCAGTCGGATCCACTGGATGAGTAGCAAAATAACAATGAGGATGGCTTTTTTGCTTTACGAATTACTTTCATCTTGATGCTGCATTTATTTTGTACACACTGCGTGATGTAGGATTTAGATTCTTTATTAACAGTATTAAGTGTGTGGGTAATGTTGTTGCTGCCATGGGATAGTGGTCATGCATTATTGTCGGTTTAAATCCAAAAGTTACCCAGGTCTTGGAAAAAAAACATATGCAGAGGTAGGGACTACCAACTATTATAATCACGAGGAATATTGAAAGTTCAACCCACAGCTTGCGATTGCAGAAGTAAATATTTGTGTTCAAACGTGCAGTGTACAGTACATTTAGGATAATTTAGGGAGGGTAATTCAGACACATTTGAATGCCAATGCATGTGTACCTCGAATGTTGAAGAGATGGATTGGGTTATCTCCTTTGGTGTAGACTGTCTGTTCATATTGTTGATTGTAGGTTGTGTTCATGGGTAAGTGCCAGCCATCAGGACCTCCAGGGTACCCCAGGATCAGCTTGTAGTCTCCTACTCTGATAAACAAGAATGCACACACCGTTACATACAATGGGTGTTTGTTTGCTTCTGTTATCACAACTGTGCAATTCTAAATAGGGCGTGTGGTATTGCATCTGAACGAGGTCGCCATATGAATATACAAATGGACTTAGAATAGCAAATCAAACTGTTGCTCACGAAAGCTCAGATTTTTCACAGATTTAAAATACCTTATTCCAGCATGTCCCTCGATTGGGACTTCAAAGTCGTCAATGTTGTAAATAAACTCTGTTCTTTTGGACGGGAAGCCGTTTCGAATAGAAACCCACTGACTCACTCCATCAATGGTGGTTTCTGTACCCAAGATACAATACAAAGTAGTGAAGACATTTCGTATGACCTTACCGTTGAATTTTCGAAACAATTTATCAAACAAAACGACACGTTAAAAATCTCTTGACTTATTCTTTGTAGTAAAAATAATCTTTCATGATTGGAATGGTGTCAATAATAGTGGACATTTGAAAGAGAATCTTTCTACCTGGAGTTCCTCCAGCAGCAGACACTAAAGTCGGCTTCCAGTCCACTGCGTGGATCATCCTGTTTTGAGGTAGCAACAATACACACAATAAGACACATGATTACATCCGCCAAATGACTTCAACATTTCAAATGGTTTTAGTTTATATAGTATGTACTCAATGAGGGATATTAAGAGAATTTAGTTGAAGGTTCATTATTTTTTCACTGTCATGTTATTAAATTACAGTAACAACATGTATATAGTTGTCGAAACATGATCATGAACACCGCAATATGCTGCATATGTTATGTTTTCCTGCATTCAAGTTCCAAACCGGAATGAAATAGGGCCCCTAGCCTTTTATTAACTATTCATATGTCTGTCGAACTACAAACTTGGATCATTTCATTTTGTAGCTTATCACCTTTTTCTAAGGATATTGAGTTAGGGCTGTTGTATTCTATGACGTTACCCATCGTATGTCGTCCTTGTCTTCTTAAGGCCAGCACCATACATGAAGGATATGCCCCTCGTGCCCCCCTCCCAGATCGTGAATTTCCCTCCTCTCAGAGGCCAGTTGCTGGAAAACGCGTCAAGCTGGCCTCCATTCTGAACGATGAATGGTTTATTCCAAAGGAGAATGACATGATTAGTAGTTGGATGAAACACAACTATTGAGATAAACACATACCTAATGTAAGAAAGTGCATTTAAACTTTCAATAAGTGAAACACAAAAACACATATAACAGTTCAATGTATTCTTCACCCATACAGCTGTAATGGGAAGGTATTAAGTTTCTAATGTATAACATAGCACTGCTTGGTGTGAATTTCATTGTTGGAGCCTTGCAATTACACTTTATTTCATTCATGATTTGGTAACTATTTACAAGAAATCAAAATTTTCTCGATTGCAGGATGACATTGTCATACTGTCATTGGTTATAGGCAAATAATATTTAATGTTAAAACAATTCAAAATTGTCAAAGTGAAGAGTTAAGATATTTTGCTAAACTGCCTGAAAATGCCTGTTGATTCTGCAACTACTTACATCTGTGGTGAATAGAATCAGAGTATTATTAAACAAGCCCCGATCCTTCAGGGCCTGGGTAACATTTCCCACTGCCTCATCCAGGGCAGACACCATTCCTGTTCGGGATGATAGTAGTGGGTCAGAGTTTTGAGCAGAATTTAAAATATGTCATGGTGCATTAAATTCATGCTGGTCGTTGAGTCTACAGAGAACAAATTTTTGATAAGTTCGAATCTGGAGACATGAACGTCCAGTTATAGGATGCTAACTTGCATGATGGGTACAATTCTATTAGACAACTCAACAAAAGTAATTGAAACGATGATCAACATGCTTTCTGAGAAAGAGAATATGACAATTGTTTTAGTATCCTCATAGACAAGTGTTTTAGTATAATATAGAGTGTCAACAACAGAAAATAATCAGAAACGAAAAGCAGACATAAACATGCATACCGCTCAACGTTCTTCGCCCGCTGTTTATCACATTTGGATACATATCCTCATACTTCTTGGGCACCTGTGATGTCAAATATTGATGTACATACATAAACAAATGGATCATCATATTAAGCTGCATTTTGGATTGGAAATAAATATACGTTATGATCCTCTTAATTACTCATCATCGTCAGAAATTACCATGATCAATTAATTCCCTTGTTCCCTTGTTATTGTTCTGTAAAGTCACTGTTTAGTTCTGTGATGTCTTTACGCACGGCAACGCAATATTATTATGTACAGCCTTGGAAGGACTCTTTGGAAATGTAAGCAATAAACGAAAAATTCACCCAAGTTCCCTCCCTCTTGATTGACTACATTCTCAGCCTCTGATCAAGCTTGGTAGAATTTAGCATGTTCACGTTCTCTTCACTGTTGTTTTAATGTACCTCAATAGGAGCGTGTACATTCTGATACGGGAGGTACATAAACAGTGGCTGTGAAACATCATGACGATTGATGATATCAACGGCTCTCTGGGCGAATGTGAACTGAAAAGAAAATATGAATGTACACAATGGAGACAGCTCAAAGCTTCCCGAGGATTTAGATGCTAGTATATCACAGAAAGTGTGCATTTTGTAAATTAATCATGAATGGTCTGAAAATTAACACCTGAAGTTAAGGACCATATATTTTCCATGTCAATCGGCTTTGTATACTTACAGTGGAATACTCTCCAGAATAGTTTCTAGCAGGAAGCTTGTTGTCCCTGTAGTCTAAGTACGTCCCAGATGTATGCCACTTATACGGACTAACAGTGTGATTGAAGTAGTCTTCATATGCAGTATAATAACCAAAGTAAGTATCGAAGCCTCGGTACGTTGGTGTGCACTCCCACTTGCAGAAACCCAGGTGCCACCTGAAATGACAGTGCAGTTAATGCTAGTACATTTTCTAAAAGACACCGATAATCGTATATGGACTTTGCTCTATCCAACAATGACAACTACTTCCTCACTCTCTTTGCAGAAAACAATGAATGAAAATGTGTCATCTAAAAAAAATAATATTAGTTCATTTATTGCCTTATATATGTTATATATTCTATTTATATCTCTGTTTTGTTTCTTTAGTGTAACATAATACTTACTTTCCGATCATGTGCGTAGCATAGCCGAGTTTCTTTAGTTCTTGGGGGAGGAATGTATAGTTGAGAGGTACACATACCGCTTGGTCAGGGAACACTGTCCTATGCTGAATAGGAATGTGTCTTTGTGAGATAGCCTCAGATACTCAAGGTTCAGAAAGAACATTCCCACTTACGTTAAAACAATATTTAATGTCATACAAACACGTTGTGACAATACTGACACTAAATAGAGATTGTTCTCTCGTTGTCCTGATGCGACGTCAAATATAATTCACTCACCTACCTATTAAGCTCTCATACGCCGTAAACAGCAAACTTCGAGGTATATGACGGCGGCCTGAACATATTATACATAATCGAGTCCGGACTAGACAATCCAGTGATCAACATCATGAACATCAATCTACGCAAATGGAACACGATGACATCTTAATTGATCGAGTCACCGAGCTGTTAAGTCACCTCACACGAAAAGCATAGGTTCCTGCGGCCCTATATTCTTTCCCTGAATCCCAATGGGTGCTCTTACATATTAAGATACAAACTGTATTTCTGCTCATGGTACCCGTGAAAATCCGGGTAAAATGGGTCTTCAACAACCCATGCTTGCTGTAAAAGGCGACTATCGGGATCGGGTAATCTGGCTCGGTGACTTGGTTGATACATGTCATCGTATCCTAATTGGGTTGATCGATGCTCATGGTGTCAATCACTGGATTGTCTGATCCAGACTCGATTCTTTACAGGCCGCAGTCACATAGCTGCAATATTGCTGAGTGCGGCGTAAAACAACAATCAATCAATCAATCAATTCTTCTCATGGAAAACAATGCCTCGAACTTAAACTATAAAAAACCCCATAAAACAACGACTATCCTGGATGTATTGAATTCTGTGATTGTCTGACCAAACAATTAGTACTGGCTCTTATCTCATACATATCAGAAGGATATGCCCATAATTCAGAAGATATAAAAGGCTATTCTATAGAAATCAGTTTAATCTGGAATGAGAATTTTGAAAGGCAGGAAGTAAATGTCTCTATTGGTATAGACAGAGATGGGAACTTTCCAGAGGAACACCGCTTCAGTTGTAAAACGTATGTTGCAATGACAGGAAAATGTTACAACGTAAAGAAGATGCGAAGAGAATGTCAAATAATGATCCCTGGATAACCTCTCAATCAAAGTAACCATGCCTAGAGCCCAGAATACCTTCTCGGAACCATTCAATTCTTACAAGGCGTCAACTGCATTAATATAGTTTGTTGTCTATTGCCTGATAGTTTCATTACGTTAATGTATATTGATTCGAACATCTCAGAATTGTGATTTCATATTAGTTTTAAATAGAAATGTGTTGCTAGTTAGTTTACTGTTCATTGTTGATAGGCCTTTAGAAACTACATGGCCTATACTCTTTCTTGTCATCACATGGCTGAAATATTGCCGCCGTGAAAAAACATTTGACACTCTCACTTAAGCATAACATTTAATGTAGGATTTAACGAGGACGTTAAGATGACTGTGCACTGACCATGTTGTTTAAACAACGACATAAATACCTGCATGCCTACGTGGAATGGAAACATTCCACTCATAAAGGCGGTACGGGATCTGAAACAATGAGTGTATTAATTCTTGTGTAATATTGAAACGCATAATTCGCTTCCGGCATCCTAAAGACGCTGCTCAAGCCATGGAGGAAATCCGAAGGATGAAAGCAAATTGAGAACATATGCGTTGGCGATTTTTCAAACAAAGACATTTCAGGAATTCACTACTTAACCTAGTTCATTCTTAAATTCGGCGGTTTTATTTTTTAATGCTTTGATTTTCAATTAGAAATTGCAACAGTAATTACAATTTACATGTACACTTTCGTGTGGTCCCTGTGCTGAACTGTATGAGTTTGAAGTAATATTTGCTGAAGTAATATGTTATGAAGTAATATAAGTAATACGTACATGTGTATATGGTCAGTTTATGTTTTTTAGGTTATGTTTTCAGTAAGGTATTAAAGAATTATTTGTCGTTCCATATGTTTTCATATAATACGAGGGCGAAACAATATAACACATATTTACGGGCTGCATAGAGGCTGGACATATGCATTTTCGAAGATGATTCCCTCTGTGGCCAGTTTGTCGATGTTCGGGGTCTTCATGTCAGGATTCCGGAAACCAAGATCATGCCAGCCTGTACGAAAAGACTGTTTTCGTGCCAGCCTGTACGAAAAGACTGTTTGCCCTGCACACTCGGGAATGCAGATTAGCACAACTGTTAAATTTCTACTTTGAAAATGGGACACATTTACAATGAGCTATTGTTTCAGCATGAGAGAGAGAGAGAGAGAGAGAGAGAGAGAGAGAGAGAGAGAGAGAGAGAGAGATGCCTGAAATATACGCACTTACCTAGGTCATCTGCCACAATAAACACAATGTTCAGACGCTGAGCGGATGAGAATGACATGAAAAACAGTGACAGAGCAAAGAACTGATGAACCTCCATCACGTTAAACTTTAACCAAAATGAGACCGTAGGCTCAGTCTGCCAACATCTAGACCTTTCAGTGTCACAGGCTAGACTGGTTAATCCTATCTATTCCTCCACTTTGACCTTCATGTTAAAGTACATTGTTTCTGAGATGTGCACGTATGTTGAAACCTAACTCATAAAGTAGGAACCTTTAAAATAATTCAAAGAACGGAGAGCTTCGTATTGGGATAGATATGAAACGTCACACCAAGACGAAAAAATATATTACCGTTTGAGATATTAATTCTCTGTCTTTGACCCACAGAAAGGTAACAGCGACTGTTACATACATTCCAGACAGATAACAAACATATGCTGACATAGGTGTTGACATTTGCACTCTCTCACAAGGCTTGATACCCACAGTATGAAAATGAAATACACCAAACAACATGCGCTGACTACATGATAGTCACTGTCTTCAGTGAATCCGCAGATCTGCGTGTCTTTGTTGTTTGCTAGGGCACGGGTGGCCCAGTCGTCTAAGGCGCCCTGATTCGCTGTGCAGAGTTGCAACCCGATCCATTGCATATGTGAATGAGCAGTTCATGTCGAGCAAGGTATTTGTTTTACGCCGCACTCACCAATATTCCATCTATATGACATGATTGACATCATGAGCATCGATCCACGCAACATACATCAACCAAGTCAGCGAGCCTGACCACCCGTTTAACATCAGAGGGCCAACAAGATGCCGCAAGCCTAGGCTGCAGAATATCACAAAAGCATCATGAAAAATGTCCAGTCTGGACATTGACATTTTTCGGGATAAACAGGTCAATTTTGACACAGATGATTACAATCTGATTAAGTTCAGGCGAATACAGCCACTGTCGAGAAGAGTGGACACATGTGTTGTCTTGTAACAACTTGCAGTATTTGTTTGAATTCAATCTTCCTTTAACTGTCCAAATCGGCGTCATTCCAAATTGACTGATCCCGGCTCTAACCAATAGGCGATCATTTGAAAACTTCTTGCCTCTTGACCTAGCATTGATATCCTGGAAGAACCGAAACTTGGATTCATAAGTGAAAATCAAGTCAGAATAATAGTGTTTCTTAACTTGGATACACCTCTTTTTTCTCCATATCCATTGCAGTCATGAGGTGAATCCTTTTTCGGCAACTGTGTTTTATATCCTGACTGATTTCGGCAACTTTGAATTGTCCATATCTGGAACTTATGTTGACCCTCGACTTGCCCTTACTGCTATTTGTTTCGCTGACCAGCAGGGAGGGGCATGGCAGCCACAAGACTGGCGAATCAACGCTACACTGAGGGAGTAGGCTGACGTCCCAATCCGGCCTGTGCTCAGCGCCTACGAATGTCTTTAAACTTCGCCAAACTGATGCCCTATGTTGCCCTGTCAATTTTATGAGCTTCTCTGCCGATTGGTCATCTGATTCATATAACGCCAGTAGTCTATAGTCCGGTTTTCCTGTTCACGGTTTTCCTTGTCACCTTCATGTCGTCTGCTGGCATTTCGGTCACGTGGCATACAGGTCCTTTGCAACAAGCAAGGTAATCAAATCAATGCCTTTACATTTCAGAAGAGCACAGTGTGCATAACAAGACGCATACATGTAATTACAAAATCGAGTCTAAAGTGAAATGTTTTGTCGTATTTTTTGTCTACTGGGTGCTACATGGAGCTGAGAGCATTTGGCATCTGGTGTGTGAATAAGTGTGCAGTGTTAAAAAATAAGATTCCTTGATAATTTGTCTCCATAGTATTCGAATGCAGGGAACTTCCCGTGCTCCTTAACGATGTTCATGAGGCTTATGACAAAGACAATTTCTTTACATCTTGCACACTTCTGTAATGTTGGGTTTCTTTGCCAGGCTGAAATACACTGGGGCCCCGCATGTATTATGTATGAAAAATGGTAACAACCTAAGGAACAAAGGCTCGGTAAACCGCCAACACAATGTTGGAGTTGTGAGGATGTAAACATATCTGGATGTTCTCAACTAACGAGAATAATAAGAAGTTGTACACACTTGCATAATGTATTACGATTGTAAGGAAATGCTCACTGCTTTCATTTCAGGGAGATCACTTATATGCTGTATGTGTATCACCACTGTCATCAGTATCATTATAAAGCAAAAACGTTGACAGGAAGCAGCGTGTATGGTGGATATATAAATCAAGACTTTGAAATGTTTTTTAGAAATTTATCATCACGACAGAGTTGTAAATACTTTAGAGGTAGCTAGAAATAATTATAAAAATCTATGCAGAACAAAACAAGCAAATATTAGAAGAAACATCAGCAAGAAGAATACTGAAACACCGGATCGTAAAGCTTTTCGGACATTGATTAAACAGTACTCAATGAAATCAACAGTACCTAATAAAACGGAGCCGTCTATTTGGAACTTCTACTTCACATACTTTCTTCGTACACATCTGTCATCTGATGGAGACATTTCAGAGGAAGTGTGTGAAGTTATACATATTCACATACACAGACTTAAATATGTGTGAATTTTGTGAAACAGATGACAGTTCCCTTTCAGATGTTATGACCAAGGAAGAAATATTAACAGCAATTGACAGTCTTAAGTCAAGTAAACCCCAGGGACATGATGGGATACCAGCTGAATTAATTTGTCACCAGTATTAAGTACATATTGTAACCCCATTAAATTTACTGTACAATAAGCTACTTTTTCAGGGTTATTTTTCGACAGTATGGTCAGCGGGTATTTAAACAACTTTATGAAAGTAAGGTAAAACGGATGATCTATGAATGGAGATTATATTTCCAAGGATAATTCTTTTTAAGAATAGGGGACATCTTTCGCAGTTTAAAAAAGTCATGATAATGAACCCCTTGGTGTTTTTAGTTCTTGTAAGTACCTTGGTTCAATGGTCACCCCAAAATTAGTTGGGGGAATTAGGATTTGACTTTCACTTTGTGTGAGTTCATTGGAGTATGAACCTCTATAGTGGAAGGGACAAGCTGTACGAACGTCAAAGCTTGCGACGACGTTCACTCTATGAAGGTTCAAAGTCCAATGAACTCACACAGAGTGAAAGTCAATTCTGATCATTTTTTATGTCACTATTTTATACCTTGACGGATGTAGCGCTGTGTATACGTGTGGATGTATACGTGTGACTTCATGTTTACACTGACAGCCACATAACAACAAACTGTATCGCAGAATAAAATAGTTCCCCAAAAAGAGACGTGACATGCGTATACATTCCCAACTTGATTCACAGGAACATTTGTTGTAGTTTGTTTACAAGAACTGCATTCAAATAATATCATCATTGGATGAGAAAAGGCTGTTAAGAACTACCTCGGTAAGTCCGTCACAATGACAGCTCGTCGACATACATTAATATCAAGCACTAGACGTCTAAATGGCCGACAAACGTGACAGGGGAAATTTCGAAAGCTGTTAACCTGTGTCATCATTGCTCAATGAAAGGTGATTATAAAGATGTGTCAAAAAGATACTGAGTTAACGTCATACACTGTTGTAGAGTGTCACTGTCGTCTAGACACGGATCAAGTCGATACTTCGATAGTGGATGTGCATGTCTGCGTTTTGTGGGCGGTCGGGTAGCCTAGTGATTAAAACGTTCGCTCGTCACGCCGAAGACCCGGGTTCGATTCCCGACATGGGTACAATGTGTGAAGCCTATTTCTGGTGTCTCCCGCCGTGATGTTGCTGGAATATTGATAAAAGCGGCATGAAACCAAAACACACTCATTCACCAAGATGGGTTGTAGAGAGTATATTCGTCAGCGACCTTGCAGTCAAACTCTCTGACGTTTCTCAATGAATGCTTAAACGCTGAGTTTAAGATTAAGGGGTCTAAAGTATCTGAAACAACGGTTTTGTATGTATTCGTGCAAGGAAATTGATGTTTCCATAAAGGATTATATAAATATTTGTCAGGAAAATCGCACTGATACTTATATATGGTTGTGAAATATGGGGATTCAAAGTGAGAGAAAGTTCAGAGAAGCTTCTTAGAAAGGTTTGTAAATTTATTTTGATACAAGTTAAAGTTCTGCAAATGCTGTGACATGTGGAGAATGTACAAGGCTTCAACGTTTTGTTTAATATTATGTGGACCGTTCAATTCGGTCCGAATAATTTGTATGTCCAATGATAGATATACTTACCAAGGTTACATAGCAAGGGTAGGACTGGGGACCATATAAAAGGAGAATGTTGAATAGGATATCAAGTGATAATCTTGCAAAAAGTGTACTGCTAGTATCTCACGTCCGTTGACACATTAAAGAAATAGACTTGTGAAGATTCCGGGGTAGAATAGGTCTTCATAACCCATGCTTGCCGTACAACGTGACTATGCTTGTCGTAAGAAGCGACTAACGGGATCGGGTGGTCAGGCCCGCTGACTAGGTTGATGCATGTCATCTATCCCATTTTGCGTGCTCATGATATTAATCACTGGATTTACTGGTCCAGACTCGATTAATTACAGACCGCCGTCATATAGCTGGAATATTGCTGAGTGCGACGTTAAACAACAAACCAAACCAAAAAATTAAAGAAATCCAGCCAAGAATGATATGAATATTGGCATCATCTATCACAATAATTATCTGAACTGTTTTGTATGGTCAGCAGATACCCAGCCTCCGGGGCCTAATGGTCTACAGTGTCACAAATAACCTTGCAGAACAACGTCTCTTAACCATACCAGGATTCGCAGCTGTTGTCTGTGTTTGTTTGTTGTTTAACGCCGCACTGAGCAATATTACTGCTATATGACAGCGGTCTGTAAATAAGCGCGTCTGGACCAGACAATCCAGTGATTAACATCATGAGCATCGATCCACGCAATTGGGATCGATGACATGCATCAACCAAGTTAGCGAGTCTGACCCTCCGATCCTGTTAGTCGCCTTTTACGGCAAGCATAGGTTGCTGAAGACCTATTCTTCCCCGGATCTTCACGGGTTTGTTGTCTGTGAGAACCACACCTTTGCTGGTGGGTTTCAGCAAAGTGTTAAAACATTACACATGAACTTTTTCAATCACGTTGGGCTTACCCTTGATATTAAGTTGACACAAAGTGATGTAACTAACATTTGGAGTTCAAAGTGGTGTTTGACTCATGTCACCAAATGTAATTGTGACTCAGAAAGAAACTGGAAACTGACAGGAGCAACATATTGTTCCATATTTTTTTACACAAATAATTCGAAGGTCAACACCATCCCGGGCTCCAGACGTTCCCAAAGTTTTTAGGGTTAGAAGCAGGATCATGAGGAGGGAAAAGGGCGGGGACCATCTGCTTCCGGTAGTCATCAATCCGAGCTCTTAGTTTGTCAACAATGTCCGGCATCTTTGCTGCCAGGTCGTTATGCTCAGTGGGATCCTCTGCAAGTGGAGAAGGGAATACTTATTAAAAAACTGATTTGCTTGTACATAGATGGTTGACATGTTTTTGAATAAACACTTTTCTGATGTGATCAATATTGAGCAAGTCTCAAGCAAATTAATTTGGGGAAATGGATAGGTATTATTATTCTCATCACCTACCACGTATATTGTACAGATGCACTGGACTATCTCCTTCAACATATATGGTGGTTTCATAAATATCATTCTGTGTCCTGTTCATAGGCTCGTGCCAGCCATCAGGTCCACCTGGGTAGCCCATTATTAGCTTGTAGTCTCCAACCCTGTCAACAAACAGTACCACTCAAGTTCACATCTTTTCAACTGCGGGGGCACGGGTGGCCCAGACGTCTAAGACGCCGCGATTCGCTGTGCAAAGTTTGGCACGCCAGAAACCTATGATTGTGGGTTCGAATCCCGGTTCGCCCCAATTATGTTTCTAGGTTTGTCAGCACCATACCCCTGCTCGTGGGTTTCAACGAAGTTGTAAACGTCTGAAACCTGCATCACTTCGGGCTTTACTCCCACATAAAACTGAAACGCCGTTAAATAACTGGAATACTGTTAAAAGCGGCGTTAAACCAAACTCACTCACTTTTCATCTGCACACTTTGTAGTTAATAATATATATTGTCCGGTGTTAAGCAATGTTAGAGAGCACTATGTAATGAATTGCAATAGTAAACGTCCAGCTCTCGAAGTCGTAGGTCGCAAGTTATACAAAAATAATGTTCGTTCCTTGAGTGCATAAAGACGGATGTTACAAAATATGTTTTGAAACTTAACACCTTATTCCAGCATGTCCTTCCGTTGCAGGTTCAAAGTCGTCAAGATTGTATATGAACTCGGTCCTTGACGACGGAAGGCCATTCCTGATAGAATCCCAGTGGCTTATACCGTCGATTGACGTCTCTACAATATTGGTGGATTTATCTCACAAAAACGTGAACGTAGAATCGTCATTTCAAATTTATAACATCGTCTGACAATAATCACATTTTCAAATCTATTCTTCGGGATAGAATTAAAAATAAACATTCCCAAATGGGAGGTAGAGGTGGTGATGATTTGGACAAGCGTAACACGTGCGTGCGGCTGATATGAACACATTGCAGACCCGTAAAGATCGGGGGTAGAAAGATCTTCAGCAACCAATGCTTGCTGTAAAAGGCGACTATGCTAGTCGTAAGAGGCGACTAACGGGATTGGGTGGTCAGGCTCGCTGACTTGGTCGATACATGTCATTGTATCCAAATTACGTAGATCGATGCTCATGTTGTCAATCACTGGATTGTGGTCCAGATTATTTACAGACCGCCGTCATATATCAGGACTATTGCTTAGTGCAGCGTTAAACAACAAACATATTGCTGTCGGAGACCACCGTGTAAATCAGATTTAGAACTGATCTTTTGCAACGCATTCTTGTCGATGCTCGTGATATCAATCACCAGATTGTCTGGTCGAGACTCGACTATTTACAGACCGCAGTCGTATAGCTGGAATATTGTTGAGAGCAGCGTTAAACTACCAACCAAGGAACAAACAAATCTAAGAAGGACGTTCCTTATTACCAGGCGTTCCTCCAGCTGCAGACACCAATGTGGGGTTCCAGTCTACAGCATGCATCATTCTGTAATATAATGGATCTGTGGTTACATGTGTGTTAGTATTCTCAAACTGTCAAATCTCATTAACCAAATATCTTTAACTCAGAGGAACATTAATCGCTGCTTCATCTCCTTTAACACTATCAACATTCTTCTCATTAATGTACGATATTAAGTTCATGAACCTACAAACCCATTATAAGTTGTCTTGGTTTTCTTTAGTCCAGTGCCATACATGAAGGATGTCCCTCTCGTGCCTCCCTCCCAGATTGTGTGCTTCCCTCCTCTCAGAGGCCAGTTGTTGGCATAATCTTCAACAGGACCGCCATTCTGGAGTGATATGGTATTGCTCACACTGAATGATTCAATATACAGCTATTACTCTTCACATAATAAGGAAGTGTAACTGATCTCTAAAATCAGATTGTTCTTTAAAACCAATAACATTAAACCACTGCCATTTGGGTATTTGTATGATAACCGATGATTGATTATGTACATACAAACAGCCTTTTTTATTCCCGTTTTTTTTCGAATGATGAATTGAGAAGACTTTTCTTACATCAGCTGTGAACAGTATGAGTGTGTTTTCAAACAACCCCTTCTCCTTGAGCGCCCTTGTAACGTTTCCAACTGCTTCGTCGAGGGCAGACACCATTCCTAAAAATATGTAACATCAGCATATAATTCTGTTATCATGTAAGCATTTGTTTAAAGAAAATATGTTCACAGTTTAACATGGTTTCTTCACCAAGACATATAATACTGACTCAGAGACGAACAGTCTGTGTTTAATCAGCTTAGTGACGAGTAACAAAAAAGTAACACGTGCCATCTTTTGACTTCATTTGGTATGACGCAAGCCAGGCAATGGAACCTTACCTAATGCTCTATCTACCACACCACAGAAGTGGAATGAGGAACACGTGTAATTAATTATAGTTTGAAGAAATTTAGAGTACCTGAGTATGTTCTGCGACCTTGGTTTATCACATTGGGATACATGTTGAAGTACTTTTCGGGAACCTGGATATAATAAGACAGGCGAATAATATCATGGAATGGCATGAGTCTTGCAGCAACTGACATGTCGATTGATTGTTGCAGCTATTTCAAGCGAGAGATAATCATTTAAGCCCTTTGGAGTTGTTTCCTCCAGGCACATATTCACAGAAACTAAAATGAATGTTGTACATACACTCTTCAAAAACAGAAACGCACAGGTAGATTTTTAGAAAGTTTATTATACCTAATAAATTCGATATATTTGAATTAATATCATAAATACAAATATGACATTTTGGAGCTTGATAGGCTTACGAATGCCATAACTTGCACGTGCAGTTTGCTTTACAATTTTCCACCATGACATTTTTTTAACGAGTGTGAATACAATGAAGTTTAAAACATTGCAAGTCGACAATGGCTGCATCTTGACGCACCATTTGTCGAATATCAGGCCACCAACATTTTCCAATAACATACATCCAATTTATATACCGGATTTTTTGCGTAGTCATGTTCAATGAACTAAATACTACCTGTGCGTTTCTTTTTTTAATTGTATTGTATTGTATTGTATTGTATTGTATTGTATTAACTAGACTTGCCCAATTCCTTTTGGCTATTATATCACAACATACACATCTGAACACAACTGCACCCCTCAATCTGTTTATCTAATCCCAGGATATCCCCGTTTGCATTCAATGTAATCTAGTAAGAAGACTATCTCAATGATTTTGTTAGAAATAGTTAAATATGCACATTTTGTCTGTAATGTAATTTGTGAATACACTACCTTACCTCAATTGGAGCATGTACATTCTGATAGGGCAGGTACATAAACAGAGGCTGGGAGACGTTGTGTTGATGGATGATGTCAACAGCTTTCTGGGCGAATGTATACTGAAACAGAGCGACAGAATGAGTACATCATATGTATTCAATACATTCAATAAAATTACTCTTACCTTTGTATAAGATATGTCTCGAGGGGGAACGGGTGGCCCAGTTGTCTAAGGCGCCGCTATTCGCTGTGCGGGGTTGCGTCCCTTGGGCATGCCAGAAACCTATGATTGTTGGTTCGAATCCCAGTTCGCCCCGATTATGTTTCTAGGTTTGTTAGCACCATACCCGTGCTCGTGGGTTTCACTGGATATAACTGGAATACTGTTAAAAGCGGCGTTAAACCCAACTCACTCACTCACTCACATATGTCTCGTATTACCTTATGCTGGTGTCCCCAGCCATCATGTTTTTGCAGCGGTGTAAACCTGTACTCACTATTTTATCACCTAACTTCAATGGCCAGTTCAATAAATCATTAACTATTATCGACGGCCACTCATTCTTTTAAATAAACAGCTTGTTTCTCAATGTGAAATAAAGTTATGCATTAAGAAACCCCAAACGCTGGACATTAAAAAAGTATCACAGATACGTATCCTGTGTCAGTGCAAGTCTGGAACATTTTAATCTTTTTAAACATTACCATCCAATCTATATTTTTAACTTGTTTCGCCGATGTTTTGAAAGTTACTCACAGCTGAATACTCTCCCTTGTAATCCCAAGCGGGAAGTTTGTTATCTCTGTAGTCTAAATATGCACCTGAAAATAAAAAAATCAACGAACACTGATATCCACAAAATATGCACATATATCATATCTTTCTCCATTTGTTATGAAATTATTGCATGTAGCTGTAGCAAATGTTTTAAGACATTCATAAATGACATACTTCATCAATATATAGTGAGTGAGTTAGATTTCTTGTTGCACACGCAACATAACTCACACAATGAATTATACCCACGCAATTAGCTATAATCAGACATACATGTATATTCACAGTTCAAAGTTTGCAGAGCAATTATGAGAAAATGTATTTCAGATTTGCTGGTTTATTAAACAAGCAATATGTAAAGTTCATGACCCTTCAGGGGGCACGGGTGGCCCAGTCGTCTAAGGCGCCGCTATTCGCTGTGCAGAGTTGCGGCCCTTGGGCACGCCAGAAACCTATGATTGTTGGTTCGAATCCCGGTTCGCCCTGATTATGTTTTTAGGTTTGTCAGCACCATATCCGTGCTCGTGGGTTTCACCGAAGTGGTAAACGTCTGAAACCTGCATCACTTCGGACTTTACTAACACATTAATCTGACACGCCGTGATATAACTGGAATACTGTAAAAAGCGGCGTTAAACCCAACCCACTCGCTCATAACCCTTCATAACATGGAACACAATTAGAAGGTCCATCCACATGCGCTTTAAGCAGACATGCTTCAGTTACCTAAAGTACATACGACATACATGGCTGATAATTGTAAGCGTATAAGGATAACTGTTTTCTGAAGTTCATTGAGTTCATCAGTACAATTTAGTTTTGCATAAGATCCAAAAATATTGTCAAAATCAGTTCTGGAAGACAGCGTTTAAGATCCAAATAAAGTGACACATTAAACGAGAACCTTAAACCCATCAGTGAAAATGGTTCCACCTGGTAATTGATAATGTTCCTGATTGTATATGGATGACTTTATGATATTTGCAAGCGATCCTGAGAAATTTCTCCCACTTCACCAACTGCCCCCATGTACGTTGTGCTGACATGTTGATAAGGAATCATTGTTGACAACAGTGATGTGTGGTTTGATTCTGATCCAAAGTGATGTATGTATGGTCTACTATTAAAAAGAGCCCTTACTGAAATGATTCTAAACTAGGGGCTTGTTTGAATGGACTTTGGTGATATACTGGTGTATTGGTAGTTGTGCACTTGCCCTTGCTGTGATTGAAGTAGTCCTCCGCTGCACTGTAGTAGCCGAAGTACGTATCAAACCCTCGGTACGTCGGTGTACACTCCCATTTGCAGAAACCCAGATGCCATCTTGAAAACATCACAGAAACTTTGGAGGTTGATGCGTTGTGTAGCATATGTTGTTATATGGCAGTACAATGTATTGTTAAACAGTGTTGTAATTGCATTACATTGTTTCTACTCATTCAGTAGAAGTTCATAACACTGTACTTTGACATTGGTTACGAAAAGTCTTGTCAGAATACAATCTAACCTTATGTAAGCAGTCATGTTGAATTTACAATATTTAGATGCATTTGGGTCAAATGTATTCTTAAATAAGACCAGACTTATCCAGAACTGTAAAGAACATTATCAGTGTGTAAGTGAGTATGGCTTTACACCGCTTTTAGCAATATTCCAGCAATATCACGGCGGGGGACACCAGAAATGGACTTCACACATCGTACCCATGTCGGGAATCGAACCCTTTAACCACGAGGCTACCCGACCGCCCCAAAGAACATTATAGAAGGGATTTAGACTGATCATTTTCACCCTTGATATCCAGCCTCCGTCTATTTTGTAAGCTTGACCACTGTTGCTGCTTGGTGAATATTATTATCAATGCCTCTATTGTTATAACCACTTCTATTATATTACATACTGCCATTGAATTTGATACCGCCACTCTATTGTGTACTGCCATTGTTATTGATTAGCAGTAATTTGTATTGACTTGTAAATCGATCCTTGTCACAATCAATTTAGCGATTCATATCGAACATAGAATACATTCATATAAATTTATCTATACTCATAAAAAAGTATGGGTCATGAAATATATATGTTAATATGAAGTATAAGAACGAAAATTAGTGTTTCGGACAAACATGCCCAACAAGAACGTTCATGCAAAACACGTTCTTTAATTTGCAAGTACCGCACACAGTAGCGCCACATACGCACGGTGTCATTCCTGATTTTGACAACTTCAAGGAAGGTCGAATAATCTCTGTGGACCATATTTTTGTCAATCGTATTTATTCTGCTTATGATACGGTGGTGATATACTTGATTTAATTCATTTCGCAGTCGCCAATATGTTCAATGTTTCACATTAACTGTTCTAACAGACTATAGAATAGTAATCAACAAACCCAAAATATTAAACGATCCACCCCGTTAAAGCCGTCCGTGGTCAATCTAAGACTACAGGGTCGATTGTTCTGAGTGAGTGAGTGAGCGAGTGAGTGAGTTGGGTTAAACGCCGCTTTGAACAATATTCCAGTTATATCGCGGCGTGTCAGCTTAATGTGGGAGGAAAGCCAGAAGTGATGCAAGTCTCAGACGTTTACCACTTCGGTGAAACCCACGAGCACGGGTATGGTGCTGACAAACCTAGAAACATAATCGGGGCGAATTGTGATTCGAACCCACAATCATAGGTTTCTGGCGTGCCCAAGGGACGCAACTTTCAACAGCAAATCGCGGCGCCTTAGACGACTGGGCAACCCGTGCCCCCCGATTGTTCTGAAACCAGGCTCTTCGAAATGGAGCTCAAACGGAGAATCAAATTGCTGCAAGCGTTGATGAGGCTACTGGAGTACGAGTTACAGGTCAGACGATTACAAATCGTCTACATGCAGCTCATCTCCATGCTCGATGGCCACGTGTTGAGCTGCCCCTTACAAAGCATCACATTGCCAAAAGACATCAATGGTGAACACAGCGGCGAAACGAGGGTTATCATCGCTGGTAACGTGCCATGAGTCCCGATTCACTTTGTATTTCTTTGATAGGCGTGGTCGTGTCTTGCTACGTCGAATTTAACGCGAAGCCAATGTCAACCTAGGACGTCATGACAGATTGGCGATGGATTTGTTATGGTGTGGGGTGGCATCACTATGAATGACCGAACCCAATAACATTCTGACACCCATTTTTGGTCCAGTTTGTAAGGCGTGTGGGTCAACGTTTTCCCTTTCAGTGCGACAACGCCCGTGTTGTCCTTGCAGGAATGGTTGGTCCTCGCTTCCAGTAACACAAAATCCATAGAATGCTATGGCCTTCAAAGAGCCCAGACGTTCCCCATTTGAACACGCCTGGGTCATGGTAGGGAGACGTTTGCGTCTTCGTCATAGGTCGCTTACCACGTTGGCTGAACTTGGCCAGGCGCTGCAAGAGACGTGGGAAAGACTCCCTCAAATCGTCATTGGGAGACTCTTTTCAGGTATGCCTCATCGAGTGAACGAATGTTTGACAAATCGTGGCGGTATGACGCACAACTGATCCAAATTTGTCAACTTTGAAATTTCCCATCTTACCCGTATGGTCCTTCAAGAACGCTCCCGGTCATAAAACGACCATCATACTTCAATGCCGATTGTAATATGTTCCAAATCGGTTCATTATGATCAACTATTACTGGAGGCTAATATATCTTACAGTTTTGGAAACATTAAATTATTATTGAGTATTCCCCTACTTTTTAAAGAGTATTCTTTGTTTTCAACGTGGTCTATGTATAGTGTATAGTTCATACGGATTACACAATCAGTTGGGCAATATCGTATTCTGTAGAAGCAGTTGTTTTATAATGTGTTGCTGGACATACTTGCCGACCATATGGGTAGCATAGCCGAGTTTCTTCAACTCTTGTGGCAGGAAGGTGTAGTTGAGGGGCACACACGCGGCCTGAACATCGCTCAGAACTTTGTGCTACAATGTGAAATTTAGAAGAAAGACCCAATTCCATGCTAACAGAGAAAACAACATTTCACATAAAATTAATAACACTTTTGGCTAAGGGGAATTGTTCCCCATCCTGGTCATAATGGTCAACAGTGGCAAACTTATTTGCAGAACTTTCACATCATTAATGTTAAATATGTTATGCCCAACATGAATCTGATTTTATGTGGAAGAGGAATCATTTTACGTCTCTTACCTGCATGCCCACCTTGAATGGAAACATTCCACTCATGAAGGCCGTGCGAGACCTGTAAATCATCATTGCGCAAAGCTCAGCCGACAATATTGAACATGCTCACATCAATCTCATCCCAAAGATCCTTATTTTAAAATAGTTATATTTTTCAAGATTCAGAATTCAAGGCAGATAATTCTAAAAATATATTTGACAATTGAAATCTTTACGGCATATACTAACGTTTGATGTTTTCATGAGACATTAGTTGAACTAGTATACGATTGTATAACATGTATGTTTGAGTGATGTAAAAGGAATGATATTTACGGGCTGCAATAAGGCTGGACATAGGCGCTCTCAAAGATGATCCCCTCTGTAGCCAGTTTGTCGATGTTAGGAGTCTTCATGTTTGGGTTTCGGAAACCAACATCGTTCCATCCTTATTGTGGTAAATGGTGACATGATATTATTTGGATATATTCACATCATTGAAGAGTAAAATAAAATAGTATTAACAGTACAGTATTTCTCCATATGTTTACCTTGGATGGTAGCCTTCTGTGTAACACACTCAGGTTAAATCTTCTCTAATATTAAAACTCAGAATCATTATTAGTGTATAAACTCAAGGTATTTTAAACATTCATCCTTGAATGGTCAGTTATGCCTAACATTCTGAATGAGGTCATGTATCACGTTTTTCTACCATAACAACTGCAAGAACAACCATACTCGATTTTAATACCAGGCATCAATACACCAGAACGGCATAAACTTAAAACAAACATAACACCGGAAGTCATATGCCACGTGATTGTCGAACAATCTGTCGCGAATCGGTTCGATTCATGTGAGGAAATCCGAGTTTTCGAACTTACAAACTATGTCTTTGTTTATGGAATGAAAACACGTTTCGTGCAATATGTATTTGCAAATCTTAACGTAGAGAATCAGTCATCGAGTTATAGACAATTATTATTGCCTATGAAGGTTTACATTTTTTAATCAAACTTATTTGTGTGTGTTAAGAGCCTGTGACGAATACACAAATTTGTCAGGCATTACGATTCTTGTCAATAGATATGCTATATCTGCTGATGCATGTTAATATCTTGTAGAGACCTATCGTATGACCCTGTATGAAAATGTGATCATCCTGCATCAGTACATAGGCACTTTATTATGGACGAAAACATGCTCACCTAAATCATCTGCAACTATGAAGACAATGTTGGGGCGTTGTGTTGCCGCGCAAGACACAAGAATCGAGAGGAACACAAGGATGTGCTTCTTCATTGCCACGGTAATACAAAAGTTATAACACCACAGAGGTCCTTGTCACATTAACTAGGTGACCTTCGCCCTCTTATCAGGTAGATTGATATGAACATATGCGATATGTGAACATTGATAGTGATAGGAACTAAAGTGTTTCAACACGTCAACACTAAATTCATATAGATTCCAAATGGCTCAGACTGGTACGGGTACCACTCCATGTCTGAATTCTGAATATTTTGTCTTACATGTCATTCTCGGTCCACCTGTGCCAAGCGATCACAGTTCTAAAACTGTAATCTGTTATGAGGTGATTTCCAAATTGAAACCTAGAGTCTGTTTATCCTTGCTCAAAGAAGTTAGACGTAAAGGTCCGTGCGTGCGTGCGTGCGTGCGTGCGTGTGAGAGAGAGAGAGAGTGGGAGAGAGAGAGAGAGAGAGAGAGAGAGAGAGAGAGAGAGAGAGAGAGAGAGAGGGGGGGGGGGGGGGGGGGGGGGCAGACAGACAGACAGACAGACAGAGACAGAGAGTGTCAACCCGGACCTTATTTTCTTTAACTTAAGGTCCGACCATTTAGTTTATGGGGTGTGATGTTTGCAAGAAAGTTTAAGGACAACATTTATTGTCAGGGTAAAAGCCACACAGAACATGATATAGTTGGCCCTTAGCATTTGTCCTACTGGACATTTGTAGCAGTTATTGTTTGCGCATGGTTATTGACTAATGTGGCAAATGATGCCAAATGCAATTCTATATTTTGATGTGTAGGATATGTTCCTTTTGTTTTAAGACTTGCCTTGCCTTTCCATGCATTTGTGACGAGTGCTACCGGTGGGGGCCTATAGACTCGAACACTTTTTCCCCGAGACCTTTGTATCATCACTATTTGATAGTGATTCATATACACATGCCGGTAATAGAGTAGTGAGCGTATAATATATCCTGCTTTTAGCACCTGATTGTTGAAAGGGGTTTGACGCTTTTATTGTGATGAGAACGTGATATGATGCCCACTGTATGCAACACTCTATTCTACCTTGTGTACGTTTAGGACTGTCACATATATGTACACTACTCTAAACTGTTAACATTTTAAAACTGTGTTGATTAAAGTTCTAAAGAAATATCTTGATCCTTTTAAAGTGAAAACATGACAATGACATCATGTACAGACTTCTGTTTATGATAGACCTGCAGGCACCCCTACAGGTGGCACACTTCAATGTTATCTGAGCCAAATCCGAAATCAAAGCCTTGTTGTATCTGATGTGACAACATGTCCATGACCTATACACTGCAGGCGAAAGGCAGGTGCAATGATGCGATCAGATGTGAAACTTAATGAAGCGACGATATGCGAAACATAATTAGAGACAAGTTGAAAAAATGAAATATTTCATGTCCGTGAGATTAGCTTAAACCTGGACTTTCTCTGAACTATCAGAATAATTGGAATTAGACTGTCACATATTATCGTTAATATTGTCAACAAGGTCTGGCATCTAAGGTTTGGGGGGCACAGGTGGCCCAGTCGTCGAAGGCGCCGCGATTCGCTGTGCAAAGTTGCGTCCCTTGGGCACGCCAGAAACCTATGATTGTGGGTTCGAATCCCGGTTCGCCCCGATTGTGTTTCTAGGTTTGTCAGCACCATATCCGTGCTCGTGGGTTTCACCGAAGTGGTAAACGTCTGAGACCTGCATCACTTTGGGCTTTATTCCCACATTAAGCTGACACGCCGTGATGTAACTGGAATACTGTTGAAAGGGGTGTTAAACCCAACTCACTCACTCACTCCAAGGTTTGAATAGTAGTCTCCCTTAACGTCTTAACGTCAACATACGGTTGTAAGTGTCAAGTTTATATGGATACCAGGGAGTGTAAACTTTTCGGCATAATAAATTCGTTATGATATCTCTTGTTGCCGTATACGGGATTATATTAAGTCAGCAGAAAAAGCCTCGCCCAATATTTTTCTGCTAACGTAATATAACACCGTCAACGGCAACTAAAGACACCATAACTAATAATATCCGCTGAAACAGATTCCTTTTGGAGGCAAAATAGCTGTTAAAATTATTTAAATGCACCACTAAAAATCAGTAATTCCAATTCCATTAACATAATAAAATGAGTGAGTGAGTGAGTTGGGTTTAACGTCGCTTTTAACAGTATTCCAGTTACATCACGGCGTTACCATAATCAAAAGAATCTACCAAATGCAGAGTCCACTCTACGACCATATCACGAGCATATGCCCAGGAATCGCTCTCAAATAGTGATGGAGCCAGGTGTTCGCGAAAGGGTGAGAGTAGACGTCACATCCAGTGGTACCCGTCACAAATAGAAGCAGAGGCAAGTCAACTGCTCACCACAAAACAACACGTGAACACAATTTAAGTCCGTGTCATCGTTATACATGAATATATGCGAAACTTTGTGTTGGGATCTTTGTGCCATTAAATTAAAACATATTGGATGCATAATATTTTCCAAATATACAATTTAATAGAATTTATACCAATGTGTGATTCGGCTCGATTTTATAGTCTTGGCCGACATGATAGAGTTGGAGCTATACTGCTCATGTAAAGGCTTTAATCAGTCATTGCTTAACTACTCACGCACATCGATGTCTCAATGAGTTATTGATTTGTTAAACACACTTTACGCAGATATGCATTGCTAAATCACTTTGTCATGCAGTACAAAGGACTCCTGGTTTTCATTTTGTATGTACATACAATAAAACACACATTATGGAATGGTCAGCATGTAGATGTATTGACACAAGTACATATGATTAGCACCACCCGGGGCTCCAAACGTCTCCATACTTTCTGGGGTTAGATGCAGGATCCGTTTTGGGGAAATTGGCTGGCACCATCGTCTTCTTGTAGTCCTCAAACCGGGATCGCAACTTCGCCACCATGTCCGGCATCTGCTGTGCAAGGTCGTTGTGCTCAGTAGGATCCTCTAGATGGGTATCAGAATATTTGTAAATAAGCTTTTACCTTAACAAACGATATGTGTTCATCTTGATGCAGCACTTGTTTTGCAAACATTGAGTGCTATTGGGCTGGGATTGATTATCAACAGTATTCAGTGTGCGGATGATGATGTTGCTGCAGTCATGTAGCAGTGGTCAGTTTTTGTCGTTTGTTGAATACCTGATGTGACCCAGGTCTTTGAAAACCACAGGCATAGGTAGGTACTGCTAACTATTGTAATCACGAGATATATTGGCAGTTATACCCACAGCTGACCATTGAAGCAGTAGATATCCGTGCTTAAAGGTATTGTGTTCTGTACATTGAGATTTGGGAAGGTCATGAACGCTAATTCAAGTTCAGACAAACATGTGTGACAATGTGTACCTCGAATGTTGAAGAGGTGGATTGGTTCATCTCCTTTGGTGTAAACTGTCTGTTCATACTTGTCATCCTGGGTTCTGTTCATGGGTTGGTGCCAGCCATCAGGACCTCCAGGGTACCCCAGGATCAGCTTGTAGTCGCCTACTCTGAATATAGATACTGCAAATGGGTATTTCGTTGCTTTTCAGATCATGAATGTATTAATGCAGAGGTATGTGATATTGCGTCTGAAATAGGTCATTGATGTAAATATGCAAATCGCAAATTACAAAATATAGACAAGAATGCAAACACAGTTGTTATTGTGTAATCAGTGATATTCCAAATAGGGCATGTGAATTACATCTGAGGTAGGTCGTTATATGAATATGCAAATCGCCTTACGATAGCAACTCAAACGTAAATTCACTCACCATATGCTGCTCAAGAAAACTCACTGGCAATGTCCTTTTAAGTTTCCTAGTACATGCAATCTGATTTGTTGACGATATGTTAATAGTACCTTATTCCAGCATGCCCTTCGACTGGAACTTCAAAGTCGTCAATGTTGTAAATGAACTCTGTCCTTTTAGACGGAAGACCGTTTCGAATAGAATCCCAGTGACTCATTCCATCTATGGTAGTTTCTACGACCAACATACAATAATAGATGGTAAAAAATTCCTATGTACCTTGCCGATGATGTTTCGAAGCAGTTTATTAATATAATTAAACATTCGAACTGACTGATTCTGTCGATCAGTTGCAAATAAATCTTTCTTGATTATAATATAGACCAACACCAGGGAAAATATAAATGAGAATCCCCTTGCCTGGCATTCCACCAGCAGCAGAGACTAAAGTTGGTTTCCAGTCGACAGCGTGGATCATCCTGTTCAGGGATTCACATATATAGGTTTAAATCCATCAAATATTGAATTCAGCATTTAAAATGGTTTGAGTATTTGGTTTTATGTACTTAAAAATCAATGACGGGAAGAAAAAGTAGGTCATAAAGGTCAATTTGTATAAACTATTATGCCAACACATTACTATAGTGATATAAAGGTTTCGTAACAACTTGAACATTGTTCTGGAAAGAACGAACGCTGATATACTGCATATGATATTTTCCTGTATTAAATGTTTTGATTTGTTTTGGAGTTGTTTAACTCAAGAACAATATTCCAGCTATATAAATACGATCTGTAAATATTCGTGTCTGAAAATCCAGCGATGACATGCATCAACCAAGACAGCGAGTCTGAACACCCGATCCTGTAAGCCGCCTCTTACGACAAGCATGGCTTGCTGAAGACCTATTCTCATCCAGATCTTCAAGGGTATCCTGAATTCAAGTTCTGATACGGACTTTCACAGAGCCCTTAATCATTTATTGACTAACCATCTGTCTAAAATCTTACTTTATTGTGAGACATCATCACTGGAACACTTTTCTCAAATAGGTTCATTGTGTTTAATCTGATCATGTTCCAATGAGTCACCCATCGTATGTCGTCCTTGTCTTCTGGAGCCCAACACCATACATGAAGGATGTCCCCCTCGTACCCCCTTCCCAGATCGTGTGCTTCCCACCTCTGAGGGGCCAGTTGTTGGCAAAAACTTCGATAGGGCCTCCATTCTGAATGAAGAAACTTTCATGTTTTTTATTACAAGGGAGAATGGCATGACAACACTGTGCTTGCACGAATTCTAACAATCAAAATATACATGAACACACTGTATGGAAAATGTTTGGTCGTTGCCCTGTATATATATTTGAAACAATCATGCACATAGGTAACGGATATTGTTCTTACACATTTTTCATGGGAAAAGTATAATGTGCCTAACATATTGAAGTGTATCTTTGTACAACAATTTGACAAAAAGATATTCCACAGTCAAAAGCATGTTGTTACTTTGAGCGATATTTTTGAATTAAATGCGACACATTTAAAACAAGACCATGGGTTATGGAAAGCTATATTGAATGTTCAATTCCTTAAGAGTCATAATGTAAGTATACACTACGTTAAAATAAACCTTAAGCATATTTCCACCGATTGCGTGAAGTGGAGAATTGTTTTAAGATTCTCCCCACTGTTGCAACTACTTACATCTGCGGTAAAAAGAATCAGAGTATTTTCAAACAAGCCCCGATCCTTCAGGGCCTTGGTAACATTTCCAACTGCCTCATCCAAGGCGGACACCATTCCTGTTGGTAATGATAGTATCAGTGCTCTGACAAGGATTTAACCTTAATAAATGCACGACAAAAGTTCACATTGATACTGTCAGTAGATGCTTCAGTGAAACTCACATATATGAGCATCGTGCAGACAAACAAAGGATCATAATCAGAATGAACCAGGGACTAGAATCCTGATCAAAGGAAAATGGACACATCTCTTCACAGAGATTTCTGGTGCCTTAGACACCTGCGTGACCAATGTCCCCGGGTTAGAAAAGTAAATTGATATCAAACTCCTTGTATCATAAGAATGATTATTAAATTATTCAAACAGTGCTTTCGGAAACACAAAATATACGGGAAACGATAAACGAATTAATTAAAGCAAGAGATAAATAATACAGTCATAAGTGCTTACCACTGTACTTTCTTCGCCCTTCGTTGATCACATTCGGATACATATCCTCATACTTTTTGGGCACCTGTGATGTCAAATATTGATATACATACATTACCAAATGGATCATCATACTAATATTATGTATCTAGGATTTGAAACTAATAAATATCCTCAACAATCCTCTAAATAATAAATCCTTGAAATAAATCCCTCATTGTCAAAAGTATCAATCACACGTTCTTATATGTATCGCCCTTGTTCCCATGATATTGTTATGTGACGTCATTGTTCTGTGATGTGATGACGTTGAAATAGGTAGGTGAAATTTAACTGGTTCACGTTCTCAATACTATTGTTTTAATGTACCTCAATAGGACCATGCACATTCTGATACGGGAGGTACATGAACAGAGGCTGTGATACATCATGACGATTGATGATGTCAACGGCTCTCTGGGCGAATGTGAACTGAAATGATAACATGAATGCATGCAATATTCAAACCAATAAACGACTCGTCTAGGATTTACATATATCTAAAAAAGTATACATTTTGTCAAACGATCGTGATTTATATGAAAATTATCAACTGATATTTGTGACAAATCATTTTCAATGTCAGTCGACATGGCACACTTACAGCAGAATATTCTCCAGAATAGTTTCTTGCAGGAAGCTGATTGTCCCTGTAGTCCAAATATTGTCCTGGTGAAATATGAAATATTTAGACTATTATACATCTTCTTTCGTGTACATGATTGCAACTGAAACGTTAATACACGAAAGCAAATCTAAAACGAGCCTCATTACAACCCGACTGGCAGAATAATGCGCACCAACATTGTGATGGAAGTAGTCTTCAGCCGCGTTATAATAACCAAAGAAAGTATCGAAGCCTCGGTACGTCGGTGTGCACTCCCACTTGCAGAAACCCAGGTGCCATCTGAAATGACAGTGGACAAAATGAATGTCCGTACCGTTGTGTATCATCTACAATAACAGATGTAGATATACGTTTTGCTCTACATTCTTAAATACATTTACAGTTGTTCTAAGTATATCTTATCAATTTTCTTCATTGAAACATTATACCTACTTTCCGATCATGTGCGTAGCATAGCCGAGGCTCTTTAGTTCCTGGGGCAGGAAGGTATAGTTGAGGGGTACACACACTGCTTGGCCAGGGCCCAGTACCAGATGCTGAGTATTCATACGTTTTAGTAAGATAACGTTATATAGTCAAGAAATAAGAAAGAACCTCCCCATTTACGTGCATTCATTTTATCCACACAAAAATACTCTATGGCAATAATGACATTGAACAGAGAAAGGCCTACCTTAGTTGCGATTCAACGTCAAATAGAACTGAGATAAGGCCCACATGCCGCACTCAGCAATACTCCAGCTTTCTGAAGGCAATCCGTATATAATCAAGTATGGACTTTTCAATCTGCATGTGCGTAGCTTATGAAAAAAACTTGACTATGCTGACTTTACTGATCTTATTAAGTAGTATGGCATTATTGGTTTACAACCAGGACTGACATCTGTGATGGTCTAAGATTAGATGGATATGAATTTCAGGTCTGGGTCGTTAAGAAAATAGGGTGGTATTGCCACCAGAAATACTTTGTCTATTGGATTGAGATAACAAAGTCAGTGTTTCACATTGATCAGGATATGTATATTGGTATTGTATATCTCCCACCTTGAGGTTCTAAGTATGAGAACAGTAATGCATTTAATGAGATTGAACAATACGTATTACACTATCTGTCAGTCAGTGATCATGGGGGATGTTAATACTGTGTGATTACCTTTTACTCGATAAACATATTGTTGCCGAATTTGAGATTGATCTACCAGAAATGGAAAATGATATTAACTCTTTGCATGTGTTAGATCAAATTAGTATCAAAGGTACACACAAGTTGAAGCTAGGGCTAACAATTTTGGGTTTCAATTAATAGAACTGTGTAAAGATTTAAATCTATTTCAATCTATTTGAATCTGTAATGGTAGTCTTGACTCAGACAACACAATAGGCAAAGCAACAAATGTCAACAAAGCAAATGTCTTTATGTTGATTTTGAAATAATTGATAACTCGCCACTGCTGTTTTCAATTTTTATCAATTATATTGAGCCCTTTCTACTGAAACGAGGAATTAAAGGTGTTAATTTAGATTACCAAAGCAAAACCGATTTAATACTTTGCCTGATTATTGTTTTGTTATATGAAGACCCTGTAGACCTACAACAATCACCTGACAACTTCCGTAGATCTTGTTTCTGAATGGAAATTAAATGCTAACTTGTCCAAAACCAGAATCATACTTTTTGGAAGCGGTGCTAAGAACAGCAATATGAAAAGCTCATTCGCTTTAGGCAATCAAACTAAAGAAAATGTTGACTAAAGTAGCACAGAAACGGGAGATTTGTAGAAGCCATCACAATTTGAACAGAAAATGCAACAAAAGCCATGTTTTCAGTACTAAAAAAAGGCATGTAATATTAATTTGCCCTTGGATTGTTTTATATCCGCATTTACACTTTGATATGCTTTAAAGTGCAACTCCACAACTGCGTGTATATGATTTATGATAAACTCGGAAGGGAACCCCTCTATATCAAAATGTACCAAACGTTTATTCTATTCTGGCATAAAATGAAAATTTGTAATGAAACTCCAAAATTAACAAATATTATTAATAAATGTATCACTCATAACTATGCTAGCATCTCTGAAAAAGCTTCCATGGAGAACATTCGTTTAGGAAATATTTAACAACCGAGGAAACAACTGGGTGAAATATTTGACAACACGTCAATGTGTTCTTCATAATGCCTCGCATTAAATATTGAAGAAATATTGAAAGACCAGATTGAAGGAAATTATCCAGACTTACAGGAAAAGCTATGAAAAACTTGTCTAAATTCATCACAATACCATCTTTAGAAATGTTGAAGCTGTTACAAAACGTGTTTGAGATTCGTGTTACTTTAATTTTGTCATATTTCATTGAAACTTTCCATCTCAAAATGTATTAGCAGAAAACCCCAATAATTGATTTTATTATTATATATGAATGATCATCATACTTTGTTTCGCATGTACCACTGTAGGTGTTTTTTTCTCTGAGAATAAACTGAACTGAACTGAACCAAACAATCCAGTAATAGACATCATGAGCGTCGACCAACACAATGGATACGATGCCATCCAAATACGCCAGGTCACGGGTCCATTTAGGAACCTCTTACGACAGGGATATGTTGCAGCGGACCTCTATTCTTTACAAGAATCCCAGTGCGCTAATAAAACACTGATAATGAAAACTGTGTCTCCTCCCATGGAGAACAAAGGCTCACACTATACCAACAACCACATCGTTGATAAATTACATTCTGTGATTGTCTGACCAAAACATTTGTTAATTACGTTATTTCAGAAGGACATGAGAATGTATCAAAATAATTTGATAGAAATCAGTTTCATCAGAAATGTGAATTGTGAAAGGACAGAAATAAATGTATCTTTTAGTATAGACAGTATAAATATGGGTTATTTCAAGAGGTATACTTGAAAATTGTATTTTGCAGTAAATAAACCATGCTATAACGAAACAGAATAAAGTTAAGAATAAGAAGAGAATCTCAAAATAATGATTCTTAGATAACCTCTCCATAAGAATAGCCATGGCAACAGCACAGAATATCTTCTGGGAAATATTCAAACCTCACAAACCGTTGAGTGTAGTGAGATAGTGTGTCAACAACAAATACCGAATGGAACGTGTGGGGATGAAAATTCCTAGAGTAAGCGCCAATACCAATTTCAACGACTTCCTACTCAAGATCAATAGTTTGAATATATTGTTCATGGCTTATTTGGCATGTCATGATGCATATGAACACTCCTTTAAATTCAGTAATATGTTCACAAACTTTCACGTATGTTCTCCCATCTATCCTTGAATATAACAGAAGCATGTTTCACACGATCTCACGTGATTCTACGGCGTCTTATGTTATCTTAATGTATCTCAATACGATCATGAAAATAATTCAAAGTGAGCTACATTAACAGACAAATTCGACATGCCGACAGTTTAACTGATTAGTTGATGAAACATTTGCAAGATCATGCCACTTATATAGTAGCAGATGAATGCTAAACATCTTTATTCATTACCACAATATGTACCCTTCAGGTAGAAGAGGTCCCTATAAGTTGATGTTTAATAAGACGGTCTTTGCATTGTGATCGCACAATAGTTTTAATTACAAATCTGCTACTTCTAATTTTTCGGTCTATCGTTCACAGTAATCAATTACATTTTCCAGTCGCAATATGGCTGAAACATTGCCTAGCTGACTTAATATTTAACTCACACACTTGAACACTTGAACTCATTTGGAATTTAACCATGCAGTTCATGGATGACTTGCATTAACCATGTTTGCTAAACAAGGACATAATTACCTGCATGCCTACATGGAATGGAAACATTCCACTCATAAAGGCTGTACGGGATCTGAAACAATGAGTGTACTGATGATTTTGTAATATTGTAATGAATAGTCTGTTTTCAACACCCCAAAGACATCGCTGCAGCCATGGCCAAAAGAAAGGACGAAGACCAGTTTATACCATTGATGTAAGCAGTCTAACTAACATTGGGAGTTCAGCAATTTACCACTTTACCCAATGTATACTTGTTATCTTTTCCCCAGCTGTGCTTTTTAATAATAGCGACAGAACCATTTACATATTCATATGAAATCTCTGTCAAAAGCAGAGTCGATTGTACGATTCCGATTATATCATGTATATTATGAATCACTATTTAATAGTGATGATACCAGTTGTTCGCGAAATGGTGAGTGTATCCTCCCCCATATGTGGAACAGGTCAGGGAAAGTTGACTATTGGAAAGTTGAAGGCATCTTTCTTGTCATACATTCTTGTGGAGAGAGTTTTGTCACTCTGAGTGAGTGAGTGAGTGAGTGAGTGAGTATGGTTTTACACCGCTTTTAGCAATATTCCAGCAAAATCACGGCGGGGGACACCAGAAATGGGCTTGACACATTGTACCCATGTCGGGAATCGAACCCGGGTCTTCGGCATGACGAGTGAACGCTTTAACCACTAGGCTACCCGACTGCCCCTTTGTCACCCTGAATCTTTATGCTTCATAGATCTAAATAGATCTATAGATCTAAATATGAAACAGACGAGGTGGTCTCACTGGTCTCCCTTATTTCTAGTTCAGGTGGGTTGATCAGTGGTGTGATTATGGTTTTAGCCACATTCCATCAATATCATGACACCAGGAATGGGCTTCCCACATTATACCCATGTCGGGAATCGAGCCCGGGTCTTTAGCGTGTTAATCAGTGGCTACTTGATGGTTATTGAACGATATCAGATCACTGATATACCTGATGATTTGATTTGATTATTTGATTTGATTGTCAATTAGAAATTGCAAAATATATATTACAGTTTACATGCACAATGTGGTTATGTCTTCTCTAAGTGATCAAAGTTTTGTTTGTGTCATATTTAGTTTCATTTCAATCGATGTTTTGTCATGGGTTTTCGTTAAATTGAGGACGAACAAATATGGCATATTTACGGGCTGCACAGAGGCTGGACATATGCATTTTCGAAGATGATCCCCTCTGTGGCCAGTTTGTCGATATTTGGGGTTATCATGTCAGGATTCCGGAAACCAACATCATTCCAACCTGTAAAAAGACATAGTCTCCCCTGAATACACGCCTATGCAGACAATATACCACTGGAAATATCTCTACTTGAAGGCATAGTTGGAGTGACATATTGCTTCAGTAGGTATTTCATATTGACTCACTTGGTAGCTGCCTGCAATAAATGCACTCACCTAAGTCATCTGCCACAATAAAGACGATGTTTGGGCGCTGAGCTGAAGACAATGATAAGAAAAACAGGAACAGACCAAGTAGCTGTTGAACCTCCATTGCGTTTGCTTGTTTAGCAGCAATGTTTTCTACTTTCTGCCTATATATAGACATTCCATGTCGTGATAAAGACAGCTATCTATATGTTGACCTACACGTTCAGGTACACGTGTTCTGATATAAGCACATATGTTAAAACTTATCTAATATAGTAGGAACATTTAAACGAATTTAATGAGATTGATGGAATATCGAATAGCTTCATGTCAATATACATGTATAATGACAACGCCTGCAAGACACTACTTAGAACAGTTTAAGACATGAGCTTTCTGACTCTAAATCATAGAATGGTAACAACGACCTTGGAATACATTCAGGTCAGATTACAGTGTTATTGTAGACATTTGCACTCTTTCACAATGGTAGAATATGACATGTGTTTATCCTTCCTTTATTCTCATATTATATAATTCACCTAACAATATGCACTATGAACTCTACGGTTGGAGTTGTGAGTTGTGAAGATACATGCCATTCTGGATTAAGGTTAGCCTCAAGAAACGAAACGAGTATAGTGTAATTATGTGCCCTAATTAAAGTAGCGGATGTTCACCTACAACTGTAATGCAAGATGCTTGTATATACTACTTTGTAACAGGTATTCACTTTCAATTCTCGAAACTTCTTCCTTGGCATGAAAGGCATTGGTCTACAAACAGAGAAAGCCCACCGCATCGACTCGAAAGTATAGTAACTGTTCCTGATATGCTTTGAACCGAATGGCAGAACCAGACTCCACTCAATCAGAAAGTCTGAATTTGAAATTTACAAACAAGGGAACTAATTCTCAAATTAGATCATGCAACTTTCAAAACATATTCATGGAGACATCTCGATTTGCAATTTGCACGTGCATGTTAATGAAAGGAGCACACTTTGGATCTCTGCATACGCATTGTACCCATGCACGCCACTTGCAAATATTATAAACTCATATACATATACAAAGAGGAATAGGACCAATTACCAAGTGGAACCATTTTCACTGATTGGTTTAAGGTTCCCGTTTGATGTGTCACTTTAGTTGGATCTTAAACACTGTCTATATCTGTGAATATACGTCTGATTATAACTAATTGCTTGGTCATAATACATTGTATGGGTTATGTTTCTGTGAACTAACCCACTCTCCTATTTATGTATTACGAACATGTATGTAATTCACGAATGTCTTAAAACGTTTGCTACAGCTGCATACAATAATTTGATAACAAATGGAGAACAGATGTAATATATAGGCAGATTTTGTGGATATCGGTGTTTGTTGATATATTTCGAGGTGCCTATTTAGACTACCGAGATGACAAACGTCCCGCTTGGGATTACAAGGGAAAGTATTCAGCTGTGAGTAACTTGCAAAAAGTGACTAAATCATATTGATATTGGACGATAGCTTTGATAAGGATTGAAAACTGTTTCACACCCTAGTAATGCACTGCGTATCTGTGTTAACTGGATACATATTCAGTGTCCAACGTTTTGTTTTTTTAACACCATTGCTCAAAATCGGGAACGACTGTTCGACCAATTACACAAACGCTGTTTCATTAGCTGTATTATTAGTTAAGTAAGCTTGTCCACAATTGCATGGCATGTGGTACACTGCTCCTGATGGTTCTCGCTTGTGGCTGGATGGTGGTTTCCCTGTGGCTTTAATTTGTGTTCTGAATAGTATGACTTCTTTTGAAGACTACATCAGTGTTGGCCTGTTTCTTTAAGAGTCTCTGGATTTTGTGGCTAACTATTCCAAAGTAGGGGAGGCTGATCACAAAGGGTGCAGACTGTTGACGAGGGGATTTCTGAGATTTCTGAGCCTCCAACTATCCACCTCAAGTCAAGAAAGGAATTGTGTCAACCCTCACAACATCTGTTCCACGAAGCAACATCTAACTTCTGAACTAAGCCACCTCAAACAAGTATTTACACAGCATAACCACTATCCTGAGCAACTAGTACAACAGGCGATAAAGAACATCACCATGTAATAAAGAAGTTGTTCATCCATAAATTCTTATCCTTACTTAGTACTCCAACTTCTAAATGCCTATCAAAGAAGTTGTTTTATTAGTCTTGAAAACGCACAGTAGAGAATCTACCGGTGTGGCTCATCTGGTCCCGTAATAAGATGCGGTATCTCGCTTCGGTTACCGTCTTCTCATTCTGCAACTAAATCTCGTACATTGGGAAGCCGAGATTCTCTGATACATCTCCACAATCCACATATCACACCCCTTCCTCCCCCGCAACTTTTCACTTGGTCACCAACTTTCGGAGATTGAAACATCGTCACTACGGTAATGTTTTGACAGCTGAGGATTTCCTGTACCTCGGGAATCCCCGATCCGAAAATAGCACCGTCAATTATTTTTAGCCAGCCAATCCAAACGGGATGACACAGCTCTCCACTCTCGGCCAATCAATCAGATTGCGGGCGATTGGAGATCAAGCCCTGTAATGGGAGAGAGTGAGATGTATCTTCTACTATTACGTATAACAATGGGTTAGAAAGATATCCAACGCTACATTCACGTCTTCAGTTGTGACTAATTGGATTAGGAGGTCCGACTTTGGTGAATGCTTGTCATTGAATTCTGAAGATGTTGTCATCTTAACCAATAACTTCCCTGTCAAAGATCCCAATCTTTACAAGTGGTCATGTTTAATTATTGCCATTGTCCTACGGCATCGTAGTTCATTGCTCGAAAAACCGTCACATTTGTGTATGGTCCAGACTAGACTATTTACAGAGCTCTGGCATATAGCATTGTTTGAAGGCTCACTGGAGACCTTGGCCAGGGTGGCATTCTGAACTATGTATTATATTAAGAGCTTTATAATGTTCTACACTTGACAAAGTTTGCAAATATTTCACATGAAAAGTCTGGTACCGAAATTCGTTATTTGTGTTTTACTCTCATTAATTGTGATGTGCAAGGACATTAATCTGTGTTTTAGATCAAAGATTATCGTTGTCAGCACCATACCCGTGCTCGTTTGTTTCACCGAAGTGGTAAACGTCTGAGACCTGCTTCACTCCGGGCTTTCCTCCCACATTAAGCTGACACGCCGTGATGTTACTGGAATACTGTTAAAAGCGGCGTTAAACCCAACTCACTCACTCACTCCAAGGTTTGAATAGTAGTGTCCCTTTGACTCTTAACGTCAACGAACGGTTGTAAGTGTCAATTTTATATGGATACCAGAGAGTGTAAACTTTTCGGCATGATAAATTCGTTATGTTGTCTCTAGTTGCCGTATTCGGTCAGCAGAAAAAGCCTCGCCCAATATTTTTCTGCTAACCTAACATAACACCGTATACGGCAACTAAAGACACCATAACTAATAATATCCGCTGAAACAGATTCAATTTGGAGGCAAAATAGCTGTTAAAATTATTTAAATACACCACTAAAAATCAGTAGTGACACCAATTCCATTAACATAATCAAATGAGTGAGTAAGTGAGTTGGTTTTAACGTCGCAGTATTCCAGTTACATCACGGCGTTAACATAATCAAAAGAAATATCTACCAAATGCAGAGTCCACTCAACAGTTACGACCATATCACGAGCATATGCCCATGAATCACTCTCAAATAGTGATGGAACCAGGCGTTCGCGAAAGGGTGAGAGTCCAGTCATACCCATCACAAATAGACGCAGAGGCAAGTCATCTGTTCACCACAAAACAACACGTTAACACAATTTAAGTCCTCGTCATCGGTATACATGAATATATACGAACTTTTATGTTGAGGATCTTTGCGCCATTAAATAAAAACATATTTGAGGCATAATAGTTTCCAAATATACAATTTAATAGAATTTATACCAATGCGTGATTGGGCGTTTTTTATAGTCATGGCCGACATGATAGAGTTGGAGCTATATTGGATGCTCATGTAAAGGCTTTTATCAGTCATTGCTTAATTACTCAAGCACATCGATGTCTCAATGAGTTATTGATTTGTTAAACGCACTTTACGCAGATATACATTGCCAAATCACTCTGTCATGCAGTACAAAGGACTGCTGGTTTTCATTTTGTATGTACATACAACAAAACACACATTATGGAATGGTCAGCATGTAGATGTATTGACACAAGTACATATGATTAGCACCACCCGGGGCTCCAAGCGTCTCCAAACTTTCTGGGGTTAGATGCAGGATCCTGGTTGGGGAAATTGGCTGGCACCATCGTCTTCTTGTAGTCCTCAAACCGGGATCGCAACTTCGCCACCATGTCCGGCATCTGCTGTGCAAGGTCGTTGTGCTCAGTCGGATCCTCTAGATGGGTATCAGAATATTTGTAAATAAGCTTTCATCTTAACAAACAATATGTGTTCATCTTGATGCAGCAATTGTTTTTCAAACATTGAGTGCTATTGGGGTATTATTCATAATCAACAGTATTCAGTGTGTGGATGATGATTTGCTGCAGTCATGTAGCAGTGGTCAGTTTTTGTCGTTGGTATTGTGTACTGTACATTGAAATTTGGGAAGGTCATGAACGCTAATTCAAGTTCAGACAAACATGTGTGACAATGTGTACCTCGAATGTTGAAGAGGTGGATTGGTTCATCTCCTTTGGTGTAAACTGTCTGTTCATACTTGTCATCTTGGGTTCTGTTCATGGGTTGGTGCCAGCCATCAGGACCTCCAGGGTACCCCAGGATCAGCTTGTAGTCTCCTACTCTGAATGTAGATACTGCAAATGGGCATTTCTTGGCTTTTCAGATCATGAACGTATATGTCCAGATGTATGGGATATTGTGATGATAGACAAGTATAGACAAGAATGCAGACACAGTTGTTATTGTGTGATCAGTGTTATTCCAAATAGGGCATGTGAATTACATCTGAGGTAGGTCGTTATATGAATATGCAAATCGCCTTAGGATAGCAAATCAAACGCAAATTCACTTACTATATGCAGCTCAAGAAAACTATTTGGCAATGTCCTTTTAAGTTTCCTAGTACATGCAATCTGATTGGTTGGCGATATGTTAATAGTACTTTATTCCAGCATGCCCTTCGACTGGAACTTCAAAGTCGTCAATGTTGTAAATGAACTCTGTCCTTTTAGACGGTAGGCCGTTTCGAATAGAATCCCAGTGACTCATTCCATCAATGGAAGTTTCTACGACCAAAATACAATAATAGATGGTAAAAAAATCCTATGTACCTTGCCGATGATGTTTCGAAGCAGGTTATTAATATAATTACACATTCAAACTGACTGATTCTGTCAATCAGTTGCAAATAAATCTTTCTTGATTATAATTCAGACCAACACCAGGGAAAATATAAATGAGAATCCCCTTGCCTGGCGTTCCACCAGCAGCAGAGACTAAAGTTGGTTTCCAGTCGACAGCGTGGATCATCCTGTTCAGGGATTCACATTTATAGGATTAAATCCAACAAATATTGAATTCAGCATTTAAAATGGTTTGAGTATTTGGTTTTATGTACATAAAAATCAATGAGGGGAAGAAAAGGAAGGTCATTAAGGTCACTTTGTATAAACTATTATGCCAACACATTACTATAGTGATATAAAAGTTTCGTAACAACTTGAACATTGTTCTGGAAACACGAACGCTGATATACATGTACTGCATATGATATTTTCCTGTATTAAATGTTTTGATTTGTTTTGGAGTTGTTTAACTCCAGAACAATATTCCAGCTATATGACGACGGTCTGTAAATATTCGAGTCTGAAAATCCAGCGATGACATGCATCAACCAAGACAGCGAGTCTGAACACCCGATCCTGTAAGCCGCCTCTTACGACAAGCATGGCTTGCTGAAGACTTATTCTCATCCAGATCTTCAAGGGTATCCTGAATTCAAGTTCTGATACGGACTTTCACGGAGCCCTAAATCATTTATTGACTAACCATCTGTCTAAAATCATACTTTATTGTGAGAGATCATCACAAGGAACACTTTTCACAAATAGGTTCATTGTGTTTAATCTGATTATGTTCTAATGAGTCACCCATCGTATGTCGTCCTTGTCTTCTGGAGCCCAACACCATACATGAAGGATGTCCCCCTCGTACCCCCTTCCCAGATCGTGTGCTTCCCACCTCTGAGGGGCCAGTTGTTGGCAAAAACTTCGATAGGGCCTCCATTCTGAATGAAGAAACTTTCATGTTTTTATTACAAGGGAGAATGGCATGACAACACTGCGCTTGCACGAATTCTAACAATCAAAATATACATGAACACACTGTATGGAAAATGTTTGGTCGTTGCCCTGTATATATATTTGAAACAATCATGCACATAGGTAACGGATATTGTTCTTACACATTTTTCATGGGAAAAGTATAATGTGCCTAACATTGAAGTGTATCTTTGTATAACGATTTGACAAAAAGATATTTCACAGTCAAAAGCATGTTGTTACTTTGAGCGATATTTTTGAATTAAATGCGACACATTTAAAACAAGACCATGGGATACGGAAAGCTATATTGAATGTTCAATTGCTTATGAGTTATAATGTAAGTATACACTACGTTAAAATATACTTTAAACATATTTCCACCGATTGCGTGAAGTGGAAAACTGTTTTAAGATTCACCCACTGTTGCAACTACTTACATCTGCGGTAAAAAGAATCAGAGTATTTTCAAACAAGCCCCGATCCTTCAGGGCCTTGGTAACATTTCCCACTGCCTCATCCAAGGCGGACACCATTCCTGTTGGTAATGATAGTATCAGTGCTCTGACAAGGATTTAACCTTAATAAATGCACGACAAAAGTTCACATTGATACTGTCAGTAGATGCTTCAGTGAAACTCACATATATGAGCATTGTGCAGACAAACAAAGGATCATAATCAGTATGAACCAGGGACTAGAATCCTGATCAAAGGAAAATGGACACAACTCTTCACAGAGATTTCCGGTGCCTTAGACACCTGCGTGACCTATGTCCTCGGGTTAGAAAAGTAAATTGATATCATACTCCCTGGAACATAAGAATGGTTATTGAATTATTAAAACAGTGCTTTCGGAAACACAAAATATACGGGAAACGATAAACAAATTAATTTAAGCAAGAAATAAATAATACAGTCATAAGTGCTTACCACTGTACTTTCTTCGCCCTTCGTTGATCACATTCGGATACATATCCTCATACTTCTTGGGCACCTGTGATGTCAAATATTGATATACATACATTACCAAATGGATCATCATACTAATAAATTATGTATCTTGGATTTAAAACTAATAAATATCCTCAACATTCCTCTAAATAATGAATCCTTGAAATAAATCCCTCATTGTTATTTTACGTCATTGTTGTGTGATGTGATGACGTTAAAATAGGTAGGTGAAATTTAACTGGTTCACGTTCTCAATACTATTGTTTTAATGTACCTCAATAGGACCATGCACATTCTGATACGGGAGGTACATGAACAGTGGCTGTGAAACATCATGACGATTGATGATATCAACGGCTCTCTGGGCGAATGTGAACTGAAATGATAACAGGAATGCATGCAATATTCAAACCAATAAACGACTCGTCTAGGATTTACATATATCTAAAAACGTATACATTTTGTCAAACGATCGTGATTTGTATGAAAATTATCAACTGATATTGGTGACAAATCATTTTCAACGTCAGTCGATATGGCATACTTACAGCAGAATATTCTCCAGAATAGTTTCTTGCAGGAAGCTGATTGTCCCTGTAGTCCAAATATTGTGCTGGTGAAATATGAAATATTTAGACTATTATACATCTTCTTTCGTGTACATGATTGCAACTGAAACGTAAATACACGAAAGCAAATCTAAAACGAGCCTCATTACAACCCGACTGGCAGAATAATGCGCACCAACATTGTGATGGAAGTAGTCTTCAGCCCCGTTATAATAACCAAAGAAAGTATCGAAGCCTCGGTACGTCGGTGTGCACTCCCACTTGCAGAAACCCAGGTGCCATCTGAAATGTCAGTGGAAAAAATGAATGTCCGTACCGTTGTGTATCATCTACAATAACAGATGTAGTTCTACTTTTTGCTCTACATTCTTAAATACATTTACAGTTGTTCTAAGTATATCTTATCAATTTTCTTCATTGAAACATTATACCTACTTTCCGATCATGTGCGTAGCATAGCCGAGGTTCTTTAGTTCCTGGGGCAGGAAGGTATAGTTGAGGGGTACACACACTGCTTGGCCAGGGAGCAGTACCAGATGCTGAGCATTGATTCGTTTTAGTAAGATAACGTTATATAGTCAAGAAATAAGAAAGAACCTCCCCATTTACGTGCATTCATTTAATCCACACAAAAATACTCTATGGCAATAATGACATTAAACAGAGAATGGCCTACCTTAGTTGCGATTCAACGTCAAATAGAACTGAGATTAGGCCCACATGCCGCACTCAGCAATACTCCAGCTTTCTGAAGGCAATCCGTATATAATCGAGTATGGACTTTTCAATCTGCATGTGCGTAGCTTAAGAAAAAAACTTTTCTATGCTGACTTTACTGATCTTATTAAGTAGTATGGCATTATTGGTTTGCAACCAGGACTGACATCTGTGATGGTCTATGATTAGATGGATATGAATTTCAGGTCTGGGTCGTTAAGAAAATAGGGTGGTATTGCCACCAGAAATACTTTGTCTATTGGATTGAGATATCAAAGTCAGTGTTTCACATTGATCAGGATATGTATATTGGTATTGTATATCTCCCACCTTGAGGTTCTAAGTATGAGAACAGTAATGCATTTAATGAGGTTGAACAATACGTATTACACTATCTGTCAGTCAGTGATCATGGGGGATGTTAATACTGTGTGATTACCTTTTACTCGATAAGGATATTGTTGCCGAATTTGAGATGGATCTACCAGAATTGGAAAATGATATTAACTCTTTGCATGTGTTAGATCAAATTAGTATCAAAGGTGCACACAAGTTGAAGCTAGGGCGAACAATTTTGGGTTTCAATTAATAGAACTGTGTAAAGATTTAAATCTATTTCAATCTATTTGAATCTGTAATGGTAGTCTTGACTCAGACAACACAATAGGCAAAGCAACAAATGTCAACAAAGCTAATGTCTTTATGTTGATTTTGAAATAATTGATAACTCGCCACTGCTGTTTTCAATTTTTATCAATTATATTGAGCCCTTTCTACTGAAACGAGGAATTAAAGGTGTTAATTTAGATTACCAAAGCAAAACCGATTTAATACTTTGCCTGCAGATTATTGTTTTGTTATATGAAGACCCTGTAGGCCTACAACAATCACCTGACAATTTTCGTAGATCTTGGAAATTAAATGCAAACTTGTCCAAAACCAGAATCATAGTTTTTGGAAGCGTCGCTAAGAACAGCAATATGAAAAGCTCATTCGCTTTAGGAATCAAACTAAAGAAAATGTTGACTAAAGTAGCACAGAAACGGGAGATTTGTAGAAGCCATCACAATTTGAACAGAAAATGCAACAAAAGCCATGTTTTCACTACTAAAAAAAGGCATGTAATATTAATTTGCCCTTGGATTGTTTTATATCCGCATTTACACTTTGATGTGCTTCACAGTGCATTTCCACAACTGCATGTATATGATTTATGAAGAACTCGGAAGGGAACCCCTCTATATCAAAATGTACCAAACGTTTATTCTATTCTGGCATAAAATGAAAATTTGTAATGAAACTCCAAAATTAACAAATATTATTAATAAATGTATCACTCATAACTACGCTAGCATCTCTGAAAAAGCTTCCATGGAGAACATTCGTTTAGGAAATATTTAACAACTGAGGAAACAACTGGGTGAAATATTTGACAACCCGTTAATGTGTTCTTCATAATGCCTCGCATTAAATATTGAAGAAATATTGAAAGACCAGATTGAAGGAAATTATCCACACTTACAGGAAAAGCTATGAAAAACTTGTCTAAATTCATCACAATACCATCTTTAGAAATGTTGAAGCTGTTACAAAACGTGTTTGAGATTCGTGTTACTTTAATTTTGTCATATTTCATTGAAACTTTCCATCTCAAAATGTATTAGCACAAAACCCCAATAATTGATTTTATTATTATATATGAATGATCATCATACTTTGTTTCGCATGTACCACTGTAGGTGTTTTTTTCTCTGAGAATAAACTGAACTGAACTGAACCAAACAATCCAGTAATAGACGAAATGAGCGTCGACCAACACAATGGATATAATGCCATCCAAATACACCAAGTCAAGGGTCCATTTAGGAACCTCCTACGACAGGGATATGTTGCAGCGGACCTCTATTCTTTACAAGAATCCCAGTGCGCTAATAAAACACTGATAATGAAAACTGTGTCTCCTCCCATGGAGAACAAAGGCTCACAACTATACCAACAACCACATCGCTGATAAATTACATTCTGTGATTGTCTGACCAAAGCATTTGTTAATTACGTTATTTCAGAAGGACATGGAAATGTATCAAAATAATTTGATAGAAATCAGTTTCATCAGAAATGTGAATTGTGAAAGGACAGAAATAAATGTATCTTTTAGTATAGACAGTATAAATATGGGTTATTTCAAGAGGTATATTTGAAAATTGTATTTTGCAGTAAATAAACCATGCTATAACGAAACAGAATAAAGTTAAGAATAAGAAGAGAATCTCAAAATAATGATTCTTAGATAACCTCTCCATAAGAATAGCCATGGCAACAGCACAGAATATCTTCTGGGAAATATTCAAACCTCACAAACCGTTGAGTGTAGTGAGATAGTGTGTCAACAACAAATACCGAATGGAACGTGTGGGGATGAAAATTCCTAGAGTAAGCGCCAATACCAATTTCAACGACTTCCTACTCAAGATCAATAGTTTGAATATATTGTTCATGGCTTATTTGGCATGTCATGATGCATATGAACACTCCTTTAAATTCAGTAATATGTTCACAAACTTTCACGTATGTTCTCCCATCTATCCTTGAATATAACAGAAGCATGTTTCACACGATCTCACGTGATTCTACGGCGTCTATGTTTTCTTAATGTATCTCAATACGATCATGAAAATAATTTAGAGTGAGCTACATAAACAGACAAATTCGACATGCCGACAGTTTAACTGATTGGTTGATTAATCATTTGCAATATCATGCCACTTATATAGTAGCAGATACATGCTAAACATCTTTATTCATTACCACAACTTGTACCTTTCAGGCAGAAGAGGTCCCTATAAGTTGATGTTTAATAAGACGGTCTTTGCATTGTGATCGCACAATAGTTTTAATTACTTCTAATTTTTCTGTCTATCCTTCACAGTAATCAATTACATTTTCCAGTCGCAATTTGGCTGAAACATTGCCTAGCTGACTTAATATTTAACTCACACACTTGAACACTTGAACTCATTTGGAATTTAACCATGCAGTTCATGGATGACCTGCATTAACCACGTTTGCTAAACGAGGACATAATTACCTGCATGCCTACATGGAATGGAAACATTCCACTCATAAAGGCTGTACGGGATCTGAAACAATGAGTGTACTGATGATTTTGTAATATTGTAATGAATAGTCTGTTTTCAACACCCCAAAGACATCGCTGCAGCCATGGCCAAAAGAAAGGACGAAGACCAGTTTATACCATTGACGTAAGCAGTCCAACTAACATAGGGAGTTCAGCAATTTACCACTTTACCCAATGTATTCTTGTTATCTTTTCCGCAGCTGTGCAGCTGTCTTGTGGAGAGTGTTTTGTCACTCTGAGTTAGTGAGTGAGTGAATATGGTTTTACGCCGCTTTTAGCAATATTCCAGCAACATCACGGCGGGGGACACCAGAAATGGGCTTGACACATTGTACCCATGTCGGGAATCGAACCCGGGTCTTCGGCATGACGAGCGAACGCTTTAACCACTAAGCTACCCCACCGCCCCTTTGTCACCCTGAATCTTTATGCTTAATAGATCTAAATAGATCTATAGATCTAAATATGAAACAGACGAGGTGGTCTCACTGGTCTCCCTTATTTCTAGTTCAGGTGGGTTGTTTGTGATTGTGGGAGTGATTATGGTTTTACGCCGCTTTAAGCCACCTTCCATCAAAATCATGACACCAGAAATGGGCTTCACACATTATACCCATGTCGGGAATCGAGCCCGGGTCTTTAGCTTGTTAATCAGTGGCTACTTGATGGTTATTGAACGATATCAGATCACTGATATACCTGATGATTTGATTTCATTATTTGATTTGATTGTCAATTAGAAATTTTTGAAATAAATATTACAGTTTATAAGCACAATGTTTACATTCACAACGTATTTCAAATTCTGTAACACAATAACAAGAAGTATTGTGCAAACGTATATACGGTCAACTTTCTAAATCATTGTTATGTGGTTATGTCTTCTCTAAGTGATCAAAGTTTTGTTTTTGTCATATTTACTTTCATTTCAATCGATGTTTTGTCATGGGTTTTCGTTAAATTGAGGACGAACAAATATGGCATATTTACGGGCTGCACAGAGGCTGGACATATGCATTTTCGAAGATGATTCCCTCTGTGGCCAGTTTGTCGATATTTGGGGTTATCATGTCAGGATTCCGGAAACCAACATCATTCCAACCTGTAAAAAGACATAGTCTCCCCTGAATACACGCCTATGCAGACAATATACCACTGGAAATATCTATACTTTGAAGCATAGTTGGAGTGACATATTGCTTCAGTAGGTATTTCATATTGACTCACTTGGTAGCTGCCTGCAATAAATGCACTCACCTAAGTCATCTGCCACAATAAAGACGATGTTTGGGCGCTGAGCTGAAGACAATGATAAGAAAAACAGGAACAGACCAAGTAGCTGTTGAACCTCCATTGCGTTTGCTTGTTTAGCAGCAATGTTTTCTACTTTCTGCCTATATATAGACATTCCATGTCGTGATAAAGACAGCTATCTATATGTTGACCTACACGTTCAGGTACACGTGTTCTGATATAAGCACATATGTTAAAACTTATCTAATATAGTAGGAACATTTAAACGAATTTAATGAGATTGATGGAATATCGAATAGCTTCATGTCAATATACATGTATAATGACAACGCCTGCAAGACACTACTTAGAACAGTTTAAGACATGAGCTTTCTGACTCTAAATCATAGAATGGTAACAACGACCTTGGAATACATTCAGGTCAGATTACAGTGTTATTGTAGACATTTGCACTCTTTCACAATGGTAGAATATGACATGTGTTTATCCTTCCTTTATTCTCATATTATATAATTCACCTAACAATATGCACTATGAACTCTACGGTTGGAGTTGTGAGTTGTGAAGATACATGCCATTCTGGATTAAGGTTAGCCTCAAGAAACGAAACGAGTATAGTGTAATTATGTGCCCTAATTAAAGTAGCGGATGTTCACCTACAACTGTAATGCAAGATGCTTGTATATACTACTTTGTAACAGGTATTCACTTTCAATTCTCGAAACTTCTTCCTTGGCATGAAAGGCATTGGTCTACAAACAGAGAAAGCCCACCGCATCGACTCGAAAGTATAGTAACTGTTCATGATATGCTTTGAACCGAATGGCAGAACCAGACTCCACTCAATCAGAAAGTCTGAATTTGAAATTTACAAACAAGGGAACCAATACTTTAAACTTAATTATCAGTCAAAAATCAGTTTCCCTTTCCGACCTAATGGTCATATAAAGCACTAAGGAAACAGAGTAACTATGGTTCATTATAAAATGAAATAAAAATATATTTATTCTAAAATTAGATCATGCAACTTTCAAAACATATTCATGGAGACATCTCGATTCGCAATTTGCACGTGCATGTTAATGAAAGGAGCACACTTTTGATCTCTGCATACGCATTGTACCCACGCACGCCACTTGCAAATATTATAAACTCATATACATATACAAACAGGAATAGGACCAATTACCAAGTGGAACCATTTTCACTGATTGGTTTAAGGTTCCCGTTTGATGTGTCACTTTAGTTGGATCTTAAACACTGTCTATAACTGTGAATATACGTCTGATTATAACTAATTGCTTGGTCATAATACATTGTATGGGTTATGTTTCTGTGAACTAACCCACTCTCCTATTTATGTATTACGAACATGTATGTGATTCACGAATGTCTTAAAACGTTTGCTACAGCTGCATGCAATAATTTGATAACAAATGGAGAACAGATGTAATATATAGGCAGATTTTGTGGATATCGGTGTTTGTTGATATATTTCGAGGTGCCTATTAGGCTACCGAGATAACAAACGTCCCGCTTGGGATTACAAGGGAAAGTATTCAGCTGTGACTAAATCATATCGATATTTCACACCCTAGTAATACACTGCATATCTGTGTTAATTGGATACATTTTCAGTGTCCAACGTTGTGTTTTTTAACACCTTTTCTAAAAATTCAAAATCGGAAACGACTGTTCGACCAAATACACAAACGCTGTTTCAGCAGCTGTTTTATTAGTCCTGAAAATGCTCAGGAGAGAATCTACCGGAGTTGCTCACCTGGTCCCGTCATACGATGCGGTATCTCGCTTCTGTTACCATCTTCTCATTCTGCAACTGAATCTCGCAACTGAGAGAGAGAGAGAGAGAGAGAGAGAGAGAGAGAGAGAGAGAGAGAGAGTAGTCTTCTACTATTACGTATACAATGGGTTATAAAAATCACCAACGCTACATTCACGTCTTCAGTTGTGGATAATTGGATTAGGAGGTCCGACTTTAATTTGGTGATTCCTTGTCATTGAATTCTAATGACGCGGTCATCTTAACCACTAACTGCCCTGCCAAAGATCCCTGCGACAATCGCGGATAATATTGGAGAGTGAACTGGGTAATGTGGTGAATTGCCTTAATGCCTAAGTTAGAAAGATCAACCGCGTCAAAGGTATCATTTGGTTGTCATCTTTTCTTTGACCATGTCCACAGTGACATCCTTAAAATGCCGGAAACAGACAATGCATTTAAATTGTACACAAGTATCACATTACACACATTGTTTCAGATCCCGTACCGCCTTTATGAGTGGAATGTATCCATTCCACGCAGGCATGCAGGTAAGTATGTCGTGGTTTTAACAAAAAAGCCAGTGCACAGTATTCTATGAATTGCCTAGTTAAATTCCAAATTAAACGTTTTGCTTAAGTGAGAGAGAATGTTTTGATACATTGGCAATAATTCAGCCATATTGTGACTAAGAAAGATAATTCCTATATATGTTCAAAGACCTGTCAACAGTTAGCTGTGAAATAACTAAAAGCACATAGCTGATTTTTATTTAACACGAATGTGAAATCACAATTCTGAGATGTCCAGGTCACTGAACAATAACGTAATGTGAATATTCCTAGTCACCATGGGGACCATGATATCTCTTCTACATGCAAGGTACCCATAGTGTTAAGGAATATACAAACATTCACATGCTGTGGTATATGTTAAAATAACCTTGCAAATGCTTGGCAAACCGATCAGGTAATCTCTTGGCAAGACGAATGTATGTACTTCAATCTTTGTACATGTTCGTAGTAAGTTATATAAAGATAATCCCGATGCCGTTGACCATCGAGAGATCGTGTGCAATAAATTTTACAAAAAGAATCCATAAATATTAGGATGTACAAAAAGGCAGAGAGCAATATATTCAATGGATAGATCATGATTCCAGTAGGACATCGCTGCAAGTTGTATTGACGTATAAACCTTCAATGTTCACCTCCACACGCAGCATTTGACTGGCTGTTTACACAAACTACGACAATACACTCTATGGTTTGTCAGATTGTAATGTTTCCAAGAAGTATTCTACTCTGTTCGCATGATTATTCTAATTAGAGGTTATTCAGGGATACTTAAATTAAACTTTTCTACATATACTTATCTTATTTTCCGTTTCGTTATAACATGTTCCTGTTATGGTAAAATAATTTTTTCAAGTGTGATAATGTTCCTCATGAAAATGCCCATCTTTGCACTTTGAAAGGTAGTAAGTGAATGTCTCTGTTTGGTTGCACTAACCAACAAAGACACTCACTTATTACCTTTCAAAATTCTCTTTCCTGATTAAAACGGTTTTCTATAAAATCTCTTTTTATATCTTCTCATTATAGTGATATCCTTCTGACATTTATGAAACAAACGTCAGTAACGAGTACTTGTTCGGACAAACACAGAATGTAATATATCCACGCATGTAGTTGTTTTTGTTTTAGTTGTTGGGTTTTTTTTCCTCATGAGAAAGAGATATCTTGATATGGATGAGCACCAAAACATGCTTGTCGTAAGAGGCGACCAAACGATCTTGTTTATTTTGATGTCATCGTGATCCAGTTGCATTGATCGGAGCTCATAATTTCAATCACTGGATTGTCTGGTCCAGAATCAATTATTAACGCCGTCATATAGTTGAAATATTGCTGAGTGCCGCATATGAGCGCTTAACCAGTGAGTGAGTAATGTGAATAAGGGGAGGACGTTCCCTATTTTGTGTACTTATTGTAATAACGTATGTTTGTATGACATTAAAGGTATGCACATTTTACAGGAAGTAGATGGGAGTGTTCTTTTGTTCACGCTGCGTAGCTGCGTGTATCTCACAATGAGGCATTATTATTCAGCATAGGACAGTGTTCCCTCAGCAGGCGGTGTGTGTGCCCCTCAACTATACATTCCTCCCCCAGGAATTAAAGAATCTCGGCTATGCTACGCACATGATCGGAAAGTGGGTATTATGTTACACTAAAGAAACCAGACAAATATATACACGTAATGAATATTATATATACTGCAATAATAAAGCAATATTTGAACTTGTAGACCAACCGTTGTCATTCTTCGATACATCAATGTATATAACATTCATCATATTGTTTATTCAGTTGTCATTGTTATATAGAGCAAAGTGCATATGTGATTATGATTAAGTTGCTTTCAGAAACTGTACACCCGTTATGTGCGCTATCGTTTCAGGTGGCACCTGGGTTTCTGCAAGTGGGAATGCACACCAACGTACCGAGGTTTCGATACTTACTTTGGTTTTTATAATGCGCATGAAGACTACTTCAATCACACTGCTAGTTCGTATGGGGGGCTTACATCTGGGACGTACTTAGACTACAGGGACAATAAGCTTCCTGCAAGAAACTATTCTGGAGAATATTCTGCTGTAAGTATGTAAAGCCGATTGACATGGAAAATATATGGTCCTTAACTTCAGGTGTTAATTTTCAGACCATTCTTGATTAATTCACAAAATGCACACTTTCTGTGATATACTAGCATCTAAATCCTCGGGAAGCTTTGAGCTGTCTCCATTGTGTACATTCATATTATCTTTCCAGTTCACATTCGCCAAGAGAGCCGTTGACATCATCAATCGTCATGATGTTTCACAGCCGTTGTTTATGTACCTCCCGTATCAGAATGTACATGCTCCTATTGAGGTACATTAAAACAACAGTGAAGAGAACGTGAACATGTTAAATTCCACCCACCTCTATCAGAGGCTGACTAAGAGGTCAATCAAGAGATAGGGAAATATAACCTATTTCCAACGAACCTAATCAGGATATATATTTAAAGCATTCCCGTGCATAACATAACAGAACAATGACGTCACGTAACAATGTCAAGGGAACAAGGGAACTAACCATTGAAATGACTGATTTATGACGATGATATATTATTCAGAGGATTACAACGTATATTTATTTGCTCACAATCCAAGATGCAGATTAGTATGATGATCCTTTGTTAATGTGTGTACATCAATATTTGACATTGCAGGTGCCCAAGAAGTATGAGGATATGTATCCGAATGTGATCAACGAAGGACGAAGAAAGTTCAGTGGTATGCAATTGTATGTGTGCATTTGTTTTTCTTGATTTATTTTTTTCTGGTGTTGACGTTTTACATCATATTTAAACAACTGTCTCGGAAACCCTCATGTTCTGCTCCTCAGAAAACATGTTTATCATTAATTCAATCAATTGTGTTTTGGGTTGTGAGTCGTATTAGAGAGTTGTGCCCCTTATGCGGGTTAGGATCCTCTGATCGGGCGTCCGAGTCCCAAATTCATACTGATGAAACGCCTGTTCTCTGTAGACTCGTTGACGCGCATAAAGGTCACACACAATGACACATCTCAAAGCACTACTTTCATTCCCAACAGGAATGGTGTCTGCCCTGGATGAGGCAGTGGGTAATGTTACTCAGGCCCTGAAGGATCGGGGCTTGTTTGAAAATACTCTGATTCTTTTCACTGCTGATGTAAGTACTTGTTATATCAACATCGAGCAGAAATTTCAATAAACTTTGTGGAGAATAATATTCGTATCTTGCACTCGGAAGGCATATTTGTGTATTAAGATTAATCAGCTGGGAGTTCTCGCGATTTTTAACATTAAATATAGCTTAGCCTAAAATCAATGACAATAATTCTTAATGTCATTTTGCAGTGGGTGGCGGGACGATATCTTTAGTTTCTTGTAAATATATATCCATTCATGAATGAAATTGCAATTGGCATGGCGAAAAATTGAAACATTCACAAGCCACTAATCAGTTCAGTTCGTTTTCCCTTAAATGTCAGAATTTAGAAACTTTGGCAGACACCTTATTCATCTGTAAAATATCCATGAATAACATAGGATCCATGGCTTAGACCTGTGTCTTCCTCAAATTCAGTAATGGTAATACATCTATCTGACAGTATAGGTTTTTCTATCTCCTTAATTTAATCTTCATTGATGGAAGTTGAGGGACGTCCAGACCTAGGGTCATCATCAAGGCTTGTTCTCCCAGCCTTAAACACAGCTGCCTAACGTTTAACAGTGGAATAACTATGGCACTTACCCCCATACACTTGTGACATGCGGTCATAAATTTCGCGGGGAGTTCTCTAAATTAACAATAGTGCTCTGAAAGCACAACATCCCCCGCATGAATTTTTTTTAACGAGTCAAATGAAGCACCGTAATACAGGCGCAGTTACTCTGTCAAAATTAGTCGAAAGGAAACAGGACTGCGATATGCGTATCATTAACATGTCAACATCTTGTGTGTAGAGTGTCAGGGACATTCTTTGGAAACTGTAGGAGGAATTGATTTCACAAGCTTAGTTCCCTCTCTCACAATTGGGCAAATGAAGCTCCGTAAAACAGGGGCAGTAACTCTGTCAAAATTAGTCGAAACGTAACGGGACTGCGATATGCGTATCATCAACATGTCGACATCTTGTGTGTAGAGTTTCAGGGATATTCTCTGGAAACTGTAGGAGAAGTTGATTTCACAAGCTTAGTACCCTCTGTGGGACGGACAGACGGACGGACGGACGGACTGCGCCACGACATAATCCCCCTTCGGCCATTCTGGCCCGGCGGGGGATAAAAAGCTTGATGACTGCTCGGTACTCGTTCTTTTCGATTTCTGTGTCCATTTGGACCTCTATCACGCTCAACTGGCTGTGACTGATATACAAACAGCATCAACAGACCAAATATACTTGCAATGAACTACTTAAACAATGGACTACATTGACAAGTTGAAAGTTATATATAACTTATAACTTTTAGACCAGCCCTCGTCCATATTCTTCTTTATCTGGACACTTACGTATTATCACACTGATAATCATGTCATTCTCCCTTGAAATAAAACATTGAACATTTAGAACGGAGGGCCCATTGAATGGTATGCCAATAACTGGCCCCTGAGAGGAGGGAAGCACACGATCTGGGAGGGTGGCACGAGGGGGACATCCTTCATGTATGGTGCTGGGCTCCAGAAAACAAGGACGACATACGATGGGTAACACCTGAGAATAGAATTTGAGCAAACTCAATAATACAATTTTAGAAACGTGTTCCTGTGACGATGTTTAAAAGAAAAATAACTTATGGTAGTTAGTATTTTGACAGACAGGTGTTTCGCCAGTAAAACGCTGAGGTTCTATATAATTCCGAAACGGAACACGAAGGCAGAAAAACCTATTGTTACACAACTGTTATCTGACCATAGTAATTCCATCACGTAATCGTGTATGAATAATTCTCCCTCAATGAAATACTCATTATCAATTATTTAGTACATAAATTTAAGCTAATTGAAATGGTGTTGGCAATGTTTGCCGGCTTTAAACATGTGACTTGTTTGTAAGTGTGAATCGCTTCTACCTCTAAATAGGATGATCCACGCTGTCGACTGGAAACCCACGTTAGTTTCTGCTGCTGGTGGAACTCCAGGTAGGGAGATTATCTTTCATATTTCCCTGATCATTGTCACACTTGCAATCATGAAAGATTATTTTGTAACTAAAAACAATCAGTCAGATGAATTTGAACGTGTCGTCAGTTTCATAAACTGTTTCGGGAAGTCAATGGCAAGGTACTACAAAACCTGTTCACTGCCTCATATTTTATTTGGGGTACAGAAACTACCATAGATGGAATGAGTCACTGGGATTCTATTTCAAACGGTCTCCCGTCTAAAAGGACAGAGTTCATTTACAACATTGATGACTTTGAAGTTCCAGACGAAGGACATGCTGGAATAAGGTATTTGAAACATGTTGTCGACGGATTAGGAAAGTTAAAAGGACATGGTTCATGAGCTTTCATGAACATGTTATCTGAATAGACGTTTGGTTTGCTATCAAAGGGCTATGTACGTATTCCTACTTCAGTTGCGATGCCACATGCCAAGTTTATGATAGCACTGATTTAGTCGTGATCATTAAAACAAAAACATACCACTTGTAACTGTGTGTCTATTCTTGTTTACCAGAGTAGGCGACTACAAGCTGATCCTGGGGTTCCCTGGAGGTCCTGATGGCTGGCACAGACCCATGAATAGAACCCAGGATGACATATATGAAGAGACAGTTTACACCACAGGAGATGAACCAGTGCATCTCTTCAACATTCGAGGTACACACTGACATACAAGTATGTCTGCACTTGAAGAAGCGTTCATTATCTTCCTAAATCACCTTAGTGTACAATACACAGTATCTTTAAGCACGAATATACAGCTGCAGTGGCCAGCTGTGAGTTTAACCAATATTCCTTGTGATTATAATAGTGCGTAGTACGTGCCATAATGGACCACTTTAGGTCTTCAACCCACAATAAGACCTGACCAATGTTACATGACTCCAGCAACATCATCACCCATAGAATACTGTTAATAATTAATTCAAACCCAGCGCACTCAGTGTTTGCAAAATTAACACAGCATCAAGATTAACGTGTAATGTTTGAAAAGCAACAAAACTCTCTCCGAAATACTTACAAATATTCTGATACACATTCAGAGGATCCCACTGAGCACAACGACCTTGCACTACAGATGCCGGACATGGTGGCGTCTTTGCGTGTCCGGTTTGAGGACTACAAAAAGACGATGGTGCCAGCTAATTTCCCCAACCCGGATCCTGCATCTGATCCGAGAAAGTTTGGAAACGCTTGGAGTCCCGGATGGTGCTAGTCAGATGTAGTTCTGGCAATATATCTACATGTTGTTCAGGCCATAATATGTGCTATATTCCGTACCTACATGAAACATAAAAAATCAGCTTTCCTTTTGCATTTGTTTAAATAATTTTACATAGATGATATTGCCCATCGAACATTTTTGCGTTTCTTTTGGAGTTGAGCATATCTACAAATTGATTATTGATTATGTGTTTTATTCTATACGTACATACAAAATCAGCATTGGTTTTACTCCATAATTGTTTAGGTAAAGTATATCTACGGATTGCGCTTTTAACTAATCTAAAACTGATTGAGACATTTATCTGCGCCCCCTCGAGCGCTATTCAGTCCATCACGTCGCTTGAGGAGTTTAATGGAAATAAATTAATAATGAAAAGACAAAGGAATACTCTAATGGACAGTCTCACGTGCTCGAATTCTCACGATCTCCAATTAGGAAACAAGTTACATATGCAAAAAGTACGAGAATGCGGAATCGCAAGATTTGGGCGTAATCGCGATCTCGCATTTCTTATAAACAATACTTTTTTGTCAAGAATGCGATGTTTGGACATGATGTAAAAATCTCACGTTCTCGCACTCTCACGTTTTTTATGACGCTGCGTAATAACATGAGACCAAGTGCATGCGCTCTTTATAAGACCCATGGACATGCTTGATGATGACGCGGAAGTCACCAAGAGAACATGAACTGAAAGAAATCGTTGGAATCAATGCCGCAAACTGCATTGAACTGATTGCTCAAGTCATCGTCTGTCCTGTGTAGAATCTAGTTTAGATGTATTAGACCATAAACATTACATTATCGTGACCCTGCTTCAGACAATATAATTATTCGTTAAAACTAGTTTAGGTCCAATACGTAAAGTAGCTCAGATGAAAGAGGGTGAGATTTACACTACTGGCATAATGAAATTATTCAATGTTAAGTCATGTCAAGTAATTTCTAAATATGTTTTCATGTTATTAATTTACAAATATATATTGTATTATTGAAATAGAAGCGATAAACATTTTTCATTATCAACAGAACTATCGGCTCAAAGCAAGGCTCGTTGTAATATTCCGACTTTATCATAAGCCTGTGTTTATATATCACTATCAGTATTATCACCACTATTACTGTTCGTGATTAACTGTACTGCCTTTTGTCTGGGTACATACAGTGTGTGACCGACCCGTGAAGATTCCGGGGTAGAATAGGTCTTCTGCAACCCATGCTTGCCGTAAAAGGCGACTGTGCTTGTCGTAAGAGGCGACTAACGGGATCGGGTGGTCAGACTCGCTGACTTGGTTGATGCATGTCATCGATCCCAATTGCTTGGATCGATGATCATAGTGTCAATCACTGGATTGTCTGGTCCAGACACGATTATTTACAGATCGCCGTCATATAGCTAGAGTGCAGCGTTAAACAACAAACAAACAAACAACATACAGTCAGTGTGTATGTCATAACCATGTCACATCAGAGATAACAAGGTGTCTAGAGTAAGGTTGAGGTAACACCGCATATTAGACTCCTATCTGAGGTGATGAAATGAGTACTGTGTACAGTGTAAATACGCATCAGTTAAAATTGTGAAGTTGAAGTTCAGTTATAAAATTCCAAGATACGGGTCTTTATAACCTTTTTACTCTTCATCTCATAACAAAGCCCCGGTTTCAGAACCAAAGAGCAGTAACTGGAGGTGCACAGAAATCAACTTAGCAGCAAGTTTCTGAATACTCAAATCAAAAAGGATCTTGCCATGTGCCAAATTGAAACAACAAAATACTTTCCATATTCATAAGAAATTTCGTCGGTTATATGCTGAGTATGTGTTTATGAATCAAATAGGGATGATACCAGGTGTTCGCGAAAAGGCGAGCGCATGCTGCCCCACCCTGGCATCCGTCACAATCACAATCTTTAACATCATTCGTTGAATTATAGGTATCAGTTTGAAATGATATGGCATTTCTACGCATTAAACCTGGAGCGCTGAATCTGGGATAGTCGAAAAGGCAACAAAGAAAGAAAACACGAAAATCCTTTGACTGAATGCAATAAAATTTAGAACGATGACAGTCATAGTGAAGCCTTGACTATGATAATATTAATGCTTTATAAATCAATAACACTAAGGATTTATCACACACACTTCGTTTTGACAATGCACCTCAATAAATTTATAACCTTAATACATTTCTCAACAACATGAGATAAACGAGAACCCAAAAAGCCAATAAATTCGTGTTCTTTTTATAAAGGTTTAGTTCTATACTTGTTAATATATTTTCAGCCTTTTTATCATCAGGGGGCACGGGTGGCCCAGTCGTCTAAGGCGCCGCGATTCGCTGTGCAGAGTTGCGTCCCTTGGACACGACAGAAACCTATGATTGTGGGTTCGAATCCCGGTTCGCGCGATTATGTTTCTAGGTTTGAAATTTCCAAACATCAACAAAATGGTTCATCAGCAGCAAACTGCGCTGTCTGCTTTTAATCGTAAATCTGTTAAAAAGTCATTTTCATGATAAAGCCTTGCACAGAGCTTTTAACACTACCTTGTGGGGTGCCAGTGTCGTACAAATGCATACCAGAAAGTCCTGTTGGATGTGAATAGAACCGTCAAATAGAAACAAGCGAATTTATCTGAACATGCTATCTTGTCTTCACAGATTGTGTAATTTGAAAATAAGTCTTTGTTTCTACATGCATTCCCAATATCAAGGAAGATATATAACACGTACGCTTGATTTACTTTTGCACCGCGATAGCACGTAGCCAAACTGTTGACAGTTGTGACACGTAATTCCTGGTGGTATATAAGGCCGAAATGAAGTGATTGAACATAAATATTTATTCAAGGGCACGGGTGTCCCTGTCGTCTAAAGCGAAGCGATTCGCTGTGCAGAGTTGCGTCCCCTGGGCAGGTCACAAACCTATATTTGTGGGTTCGAATCCCAGTTCGTCCCGATTATGTTTCTAGGTTGGTCAGCACCATACCCGTGCTCGTGGGTTTCACCGAAGTGGTAAATGTCTGAGACCTGCATCATGCCGGATCACTTCGGGCTTTCCTCCCACATTAAGCTGTCACGCCGCGATATAGCTGGAATACTGTTAAAAGCGGCGTTAAACCCAACTCAATCACATATTTATGCACTCAGGAAGATTAGGAGTGTCAACTGTCTACAAAATAGAAATAGTGATTTCTTGTTCTTTCCCCTTCAAAAAACGCATAGCATGTATGATGTTTTTACTTTATATCGATCAACTATTTCATATATATCCATATCACAGTCAACGTTATAAATCACCCCTTTGCTTTGAACATAAGCCCTGAAATACGTCCAGAGCCAATTTCAATTGATCAAAGGGGCGGTTGGGTAGCCTAGTGGTTAAAGCGTTCGCTTGTCACGCCGAAGACCCGGGTACAATGTGTGAAGCCAATTTTTGGTGTTCACCGCCGAGATATTGCTGGAATATTGCTAAAAGCGGCTTATAACCATACTCACTCACTCACTCAATTGATCAAAGGGGCGGTCGGGTAGCCTTTTTCGTTAAAGCGTTCGCTCGTCAAGCCGAAAACCCGGGTTCTGTTTCCGACACGGGTACAATGTGTGAAGCACATTTCTGGTGTCCCCCGCCGTGATAGTGCTGGAATATTTCTCAAAGCGGCGTAAAACCATACTCACTCACTCATTTCACCAAGCTAAGTGACGTTTTGCTTCATAACTTACTTCTACACTATAGTCATGGCAACTTGATATAGAATCACTAAATATCGCAATTATTTATCAACGAAGACAGCTACATGTGTGCGAATATTTATAAAGTAAAAAACCAACCTTTCCGGCTATAAGGAATATTACTCTCGGTAATGACAATCATTTGCAAAGGGTGTTTTTATTAAATATCCATTTTGCTGTCGTGGTTACAAACCGGATGACTGCATGCGGTAATATTTAGCAGTGCGTGCATCTCGAACTAGGTCAATGGCGCTTTAAGGTCATCTGCACATTTTTTCTTTATGATCACTTGCTGTTAAATATAGTCGGATCCTGAAGGAAAGTATGTTATGTATGACCTGAAGAGACGCGTTGAAGCTTTAAGCGCTCGTCTATAAATGGATTCATTCATTCTTATGTTATTTAAAATATCTGTATACTGTCTAAGAGCTGAAATTTAAAAAGCTTTGTGTGTACAGCTAAATGCGGAAGGTTATACTTTCTCCACTACTCGGAACATTCTGACCAGCAAAATACACCTCTATATCTACTGACCACGTTCTTCACAGAGAAAGTCCAGCATAGCATGGCTTTCTCAGAATGGAGCCCACATGACCACGGACAGTTGCAATGTGTAACCCATGTCCAGGCACCTAGGTCGTCTGGGTATAACCTACAGTTTTAGAAGGACGTGTTTACATTCAGTCAAAGTCACCGTTACTACAGAAACTATATCGAGTTAAAGTAGCGCCGAGTTTAAACCATAATATTGAAAACATGATTCTGTCAGGAATATTTAATCTGCTTCGTCAAAGTGACGCGTCTCAAACTGGATCTAAATCATAAAAAAACCTCATTATAGTAGGAAGTTGCCCGTCTCAACTGGAACTCAAATATTAAATGACCAACAAATGATAATAATAATAGGACTTTGCGCATCTCAACTGGATCTGAAACATTAGAGAGCATCCGATAAACTAGGAGGTGGTGCATCTCAACTGGAACTAAAATATTAGAGAACAATGCATTGCGGCTGGAGACATCTAAACTGGAGCTAAACATGAGAGAACATCACATAATAACAGACGTCACAAATGGAGCTGAAAAATTAGAGAACAACTCATAATATGAAGTTGCCTGTCACAACAGGAGCTGAAACATTAGAGACCAACTCACTATATGAAGTGGCGCATCACAACTGGAGCTGAAACATGAGAGACCAACTGATTATATGAAGTGGTGCGTCACAACTGGAGCTGAAACATTAGAGACCAACTTGTTATATGAAGTGGTGCGTCACAACGGGATCTGAAACATTAAGACTAATTCCTCATACTAAGTGGCGCATCTCAATGGGATCTGAAACATTAAGACTAACTCCTCATAGAAGTGACGAGTCTCACTGGGATCTGAAACATTAAAGACCATCTCTTATATTAGTAGCGCCTCTCACCCAGAAGCTTAGAGTTTTAATAACTCTCAGTGTAAATGCAATAGGGATCAGACTTCCAGACGACCTCAGCTGACACTACAACTGCCTTTCTACGGTAACTGGGGTATCATTGGGTGTGGACAGCACCCGCAACTCATTCTTACACTTCACTATGAATGCGGAAGGTTATACTTTCTCCACTACTCGGAACATTCTGACCAGCAAAATACACCCCTATATCTACTGACCACGTTCTTCACAGAGAAAGTCCAGCATAGCATGGCTTTCTCAGAATGGAGCCCACATGACCACGGACAGTTGCAATGTGTAACCCATGTCCAGGCACCTAGGTCGTCTGGGTATAACCTACAGTTTTAGAAGGACGTGTTTACATTCAGTCAAAGTCACCGTTACTACAGAAACTATATCGAGTTAAAGTAGCGCCGAGTTTAAACCATTATATTGAAAACATGATTCTGTCAGGAATATTTAATCTGCTTCGTCAAAGTGACGTGTCTCAAACTGGATCTGAATCATGAAAAAAACCTCATTATAGTAGGAAGTTGCACGTCTCAACTGGAACTCAATATTAAATGACCAACAAATGATAATAATAATAGGACTTTGCGCATCTCAACTGGATCTGAAACATTAGAGAGCATCCGATAAACTAGGAGGTGGTGCATCTCAACTGGAACTAAAATATTAGAGAACAATGCATTGCGGCTGGAGACATCTAAACTGGAGCTAAACATGAGAGAACATCACATAATAACAGACGTCACAAATGGAGCTGAAAAATTAGAGAACAACTCATAATATGAAGTTGCCTGTCACAACAGGAGCTGAAACATTAGAGACCAACTCACTATATGAAGTGGTGCGTAACAACAGGAGCTGAAACATTAGAGACCAACTGATAATATGAAGTGGTGCGTCACAACTGGAGCTTAAACATTAGAAACCAACTTGTTATATGAAGTGGTGCGTCACAACTGGAGCTGAAAAACGAGAGACAAACTCACTATATGAAATGGCGCATCACAACAGGAGCTGAAACATGAGAGACCAACTGATTATATGAAGTGGTGCGTCACAACTGGAGCTAAAACATGAGAGACCAACTGATTATATGAAGTGGTGCGTCACAACTGGAGCTGAAACATTAGAGACCAACTTGTTATATGAAGTGGTGCGTCACAACTGGTGCTGAAACACGAGAGACAAACTCACTATATGAAATGGCGCATCACAACAGGAGCTGAAACATGAGAGACCAACTGATTATATGAAGTGGTGCATCACAACTGGAGCTAAAACATGAGAGACCAACTGATTATATGAAGTGGTGCGTCACAACTGGAGCTGAAACATTAGAGACCAACTTGTTATATGAAGTGGTGCGTCACAACGGGATCTGAAACATTAAGACTAATTCCTCATAGAAGTGGGGCATCTCAATGGGATCTGAAACATTAAGACTAACTCCTCATAGAAGTGACGAGTCTCACTGGGATCTGAAACATTAAAGACCACCTCCTTATATTAGTAGCGCCTCTCACCCAGAAGCTTAGAGTTTTAATAACTTTCAGTGTAAATGCAATAGGGATCAGACTTCCAGACGACCTCAGCTGACACTACAACTGCCTTTCTACGGTAACTGGGGTATCATTGGGTGTGGACAGCACCCGCAACTCATTCTTACACTTCACTATGAATGCGGAAGGTTATACTTTCTCCACTACTCGGAACATTCTGACCAGCAAAATACACCCCTATATCTACTGACCACGTTCTTCACAGAGAAAGTCCAGCATAGCATGGCTTTCTCAGAATGGAGCCCACATGACCACGGACAGTTGCAATGTGTAACCCATGTCCAGGCACCTAGGTCGTCTGGGTATAACCTACAGTTTTAGAAGGACGTGTTTACATTCAGTCAAAGTCACCGTTACAACAGAAACTATATCGAGTTAAAGTAGCGCCGAGTTTAAACCATTATATTGAAAACATGATTCTGTCAGGAATATTTAATCTGCTTCGTCAAAGTGACGCGTCTCAAACTGGATCTAAATCATAAAAAAACCTCATTATAGTAGGAAGTTGCCCGTCTCAACTGGAACTCAAATATTAAATGACCAACAAATGATAATAATAATAGGACTTTGCGCATCTCAACTGGATCTGAAACATTAGAGAGCATCCGATAAACTAGGAGGTGGTGCATCTCAACTGGAACTAAAATATTAGAGAACAATGCATTGCGGCTGGAGACATCTAAACTGGAGCTAAACATGAGAGAACATCACATAATAACAGACGTCACAAATGGAGCTGAAAAATTAGAGAACAACTCATAATATGAAGTTGCCTGTCACAACAGGAGCTGAAACATTAGAGATCAACTCACTATATGAAGTGGCGCATCACAACAGGAGCTGAAACATGAGAGACCAACTGATTATATGAAGTGGTGCGTCACAACTGGAGCTGAAACATTAGAGACCAACTTGTTATATGAAGTGGTGCGTCACAACGGGATCTGAAACATTAAGACTAATTCCTCATACTAAGTGGCGCATCTCAATGGGATCTGAAACATTAAGACTAACTCCTCATAGAAGTGACGAGTCTCACTGGGATCTGAAACATTAAAGACCATCTCTTATATTAGTAGCGCCTCTCACCCAGAAGCTTAGAGTTTTAATAACTCTCAGTGTAAATGCAATAGGGATCAGACTTCCAGACGACCTCAGCTGACACTACAACTGCCTTTCTACGGTAACTGGGGTATCATTGGGTGTGGACAGCACCCGCAACTCATTCTTACACTTCACTATGAATGCGGAAGGTTATACTTTCTCCACTACTCGGAACATTCTGACCAGCAAAATACACCCCTATATCTACTGACCACGTTCTTCACAGAGAAAGTCCAGCATAGCATGGCTTTCTCAGAATGGAGCCCACATGACCACGGACAGTTGCAATGTGTAACCCATGTCCAGGCACCTAGGTCGTCTGGGTATAACCTACAGTTTTAGAAGGACGTGTTTACATTCAGTCAAAGTCACCGTTACTACAGAAACTATATCGAGTTAAAGTAGCGCCGAGTTTAAACCATTATATTGAAAACATGATTCTGTCAGGAATATTTAATCTGCTTCGTCAAAGTGACGTGTCTCAAACTGGATCTGAATCATAAAAAAAACCTCATTATAGTAGGAAGTTGCACGTCTCAACTGGAACTCAATATTAAATGACCAACAAATGATAATAATAATAGGACTTGGCGCATCTCAACTGGATCTGAAACATTAGAGAGCATCACATTAAACTAGGAGGTGATGCATCTCAACTGGAGTTAAAATATTAGAGAACAATGCATTGCAGATGGAGATATCTAAACTGGAGCTAAACATAAGAGAACATCACATAATAACAGACGTCACAAATGGAGCTGAAAAATTAGAGAACAACTCACTAAATGAAGTGGCGCATGACAACCGGATCTGAAACATTAGAGACCAACTCACTACATGAAGTGAAGTGTTACAACTGCAGCTGACACATTAGAGAGCAACTGATTAGATGAAGTGTCGCGTCTCAATGGGATCTGAAACATTAAAGACTAACTCCTTATAGAAGTTGCGCATCTAAACGGGATCTAAAACATTTAAAGACTAACTCCTTATAGAATTGGCGCGTCTCAAAAGGGGCTAAAACATTAGAGACCAAGTCACTGTATGAAGTGGTGCGTCACAACTGGAGCTGAAACATTACAGACCAACTGATTAGATGAAGTGTCGCGTCTCAATGGGATCTGAAACATTAAAGACTAACTCCTTATAGAAGTTGCGCATCTAAACGGGATCTAAAACATTTAAAGACTAACTCCTTATAGAATTGGCGCGTCTCAAAAGGGGCTGAAACATTAGAGACCAAGTCACTGTATGAAGTGGTGCGTCACAACTGGAGCTGAAACATTAAAGACCTACTCATCATATAAAGTAGAGCATCACAACTGATGTCGAAACATCAGAGACCAACTCAGCATATTAAGTGAAGAGTCACAACTGGAGCTGAAACATTTTAGACCAACTCTTTATTATAGAAAGTATTGCGTCTTAGCTGGAACTACAAAAATAAAGATAGAAAAAGAATAAGAAATGGGGCGCCTCAAGGGGTACCGACACATTTAAAGACCAACTCAGGTTGGTATATAACGTATCCTGCAGGCAGGTAGATATTATTTGGTTCTCGTCCTGCGATGTCTTAACTTGCCCTTATATTTGTTTTGAAAGTTTCATGTTCTCGATTATTATTAATTTTCTGCAATTAACCTTTATAAAGTACAAATTCACAAAAATATTCAGCTGTTTTACATAATATTGTGCTGACTGAAGTTAATTCATAACTTTTTCATTATCACAGCATTGAACATATTCCTACTTTTCCCTTGAAAGTTTAATTTTGAATTTCTGAACTTATTGTTCAACCCAATCACCAGTCAAGAATTTGGATCTGATAGTTGAGGATATTTACGAGGGGTGTTCATTAAAGATTTCCCCTTAACCACTCAGGGTTATCATATTTTCACATGTGTAATGATACATGTATCTATGGGTTATGTCTGAATTTGCAGCACCGAACTATTAATCTAACCACTTTTACAGGTGTTATGATCGAGTAGGGTGTGACAATGGAGCCAGTAGAATACCGAGCAGTGATTAGGTTTTTATATTTGAAAGGTCGCACACACAAAAGAAATTTTCGATGAAATGAAAGAACTTATGGGGAAGATGCCCCATCATATGACGTTGTTAAACACTGGCATCGCCAGTTCAAGTGTGGTCGGACATCTGTCGAAACAGCTACCATTCCTGGTCACCCCCATTCAGATGTCAAGATCAGTGTAGGGTCTGTGGAAAAAATCATCCATGACAATTTGAACATGAATAAGGTGTCTGGATTCCCAGGTTGCTCACACCTTTCCAAAAGCAGGTACGAGTCAATTGCTCAAAGGATGAAACATGGGTCCATGCAATGGAAGCATGTGGAGTCACCACCCCCGAAGAAGGCACGTGTCCAACCCTGTGCAGGCAAGGTCATGCTCACGGTGTTTTGGGACCAGCACGGAGTAGTGATGATTAATTTCTTGGCAAAGAGTACCACAATTACAGGAGCTTATTATGCTTCACTGCTGCTATCAAGCTTAAGAGGCGTGGCATGCTGACCAAGGGTGTCCGTCTCCTGCAAAGACAATGCTCCAGTACACAACTCTCATGTTGCCCAGACAGAAGCGCGGTCCTGTGGCTATGAAATCCTTCCACACCCCCCTTACTCTCCTTACCTTACTCTCCTTACCTTGCATCTGACTTCCACCTCTTTCCAACCATGATGTCATTTTTGAAGGGGAAAACGTTTCACAGATGATGAAACACTGATTTCTGAAGTCAAGTACTGGTTTGAGACGCAAAATGAGGGCTTTTACGAGCGAGGTCCCAGTTGCATAAAACGATGTGAGAAGTGTGTAACTCTTGGTGGTTCCTATGTGGAGAAAGACCAATACCTATGCCAAGTTTCATTCCACTAGGTCAATCGGAAGTGGGTCAGGGGAAATCTTTAATGAACACCCCTCGTAAGACAGACAGTACAAGATAATGCATAGTCCCCGCCATCCAGTCACCTTCGGCAATTCGCTTACAACAGAAATAATGAATATAATTAAATGCCTTTAAAAGATCTGTTTATTTCTTTAACAGGCAGTTGCCAAGTGTGCCGTCTATTAATGATACGAGTGACGTGTTCATCGTTATTATTTCTAAGAACGCGCGAGAGATAAAATATATTTTAGGTTAGAAATTCTCTTGCATACATTGTTTCTAGTCTGCACACTTTTTAAAAAAACCCACACAGCTGTCTAGAGAGTGGTGCGCAATATGAAATACACGCCACATATTTTGTGATGTGTTTTTCCCCAATGCCAAAACATTACGATGATCACGTAACACTGGAAATACCATGTCAAGAAATTCGTACTGAAGTACGCAAATTAATTATGTAATTACAATGTCTGGTAATAAAATTGTTCATTGTATATCTGGATTTAATTAATTGTAGGGGGCAGTCATCTAACGCGCCGCGATTCGCTGTGTAGAGTTGCGTCCCTTGGGTATGCCAGAAACCTATGATTGTGGGTTCGAATCCCCGTTCGCCCCGATTATGGTTTCTAGGTTTGTCAGCACCTTACCTGTGCTCGTGGGTTTCACCGAAGTGGTAAATGTCTGAGAATTACATCACTTCGGGCTTTCCTCCCACATTAAGCTGACACGCCGTGATATAACTGGAATACTGTTAAAAGCGGCGTTTAACCCAACTCACTCATTAATTGTATTCAAAATTTAATTCACTTTTGTTTACATTAATTGACTATTATATGTCAACATAAAGTTTTCTCGATCAGAAGGGCGGGAGCCTCGACGGTGACTTGTCAAATTATTCCACACGTAAAGATATGCGGCAATAGCGATCAACTTATCAGCCTGGTTCCCTGGGTGTGCTGTGCTGGCCCTACACTGACCAAGGCAATGACTGCACAATGGCCGCCTCTCACTTGACCAACAAACATAGCGGACACGCCATGTATGTACTGGAGAAAAACTCTAGAACGGGTGGTTAAATTTTTTCTTAGCATTTTCATGAATGCTCTTGCAATGTTTATGTCACGAGAATAACGTCCATTATTACTTTTAGTGAAGGAAAACATTTAAGCTGTTTCGAGACTCTAAAGTGGTCATTACATCGGGGAAATGTAAACAATGACACATACCCCATTTTCAACAGTGATAAGTGTGTTAATATTTCGTGTCAGCTCACTATTGACACGAAATCGAAAACATAATACATGGAATTAAACGACCACGTCAATGAAATACCGTTGACATCTTTATTTTAGCAAATTTGATGAAGCAAATGTCGCCGATCTTGCCCCGTTTTCTCCCATTGTAAAGTGGTGGGTTTAGCGGAGTTCGCGCCCAGTATAATAAACTAGAAAAAACAAACACTTTTGATCCGTAATAATGGTATTTAATTACAGGGTCTGTCATTGGTTCTGATATTTGGCCTCTGAATTGTATTCACATGAAAAACCATTTATTTGGCATTTGTTTTCTTATTACACAATGAAATTAATCATAAATAGATCTAATAATTTTAGAAAAATAATTGATTAATTCCAATCTAGTGTTTCTTAACTATGTGTGTGCTTGTAACAATGTCGGGTGTGAATGGCATAATAATAAAGAATATGTTCATTATTTTGAATTAATTTGGTACAGTGGCGTAAACATCCATGTGTATTCTCTTTTTGACAGGATGCAAAAAAATAGAATATAACAGTTGTCATGGTGTGGCAATTAATCAACTGAAGACACTTAAACATGAGGTTATAAACAACTTTATTATAAATTACACTATTGGCAGGTTTTCTAGTTGATATGGAAAATCACAATGCCATGAAATTCTACAAGATACCAATGCCATGTTTGAGATCCAGACACCCACACAGTTTGTCCTGAAAGAGGCCACTAATTTTGTCAAGAAAACCACAGGAAACTATGTGTGAAACAGGCACTTTCAAGAGCTGTAGTTTTTCAAAGACTTATTTGGTAAAAAGCTAAGCAGTTGTTAAAATTTAATAATGTTCCCATCTGTCTATTGTCATTGGGGTGGAGAGTGGGGGTTGTCACCAAGTTATGATGATACATATTATTTATTATCAAAATTCAAATAATGCATTCTAAGGAACACACATGCAAGTAACAAATAACCATAACTTTCAAGCAAATTAAAAATGATTGTAATTTAACATGTATCTACTAACCAATCTCCAAAGTTTTCAACAATCATACATCTGAGAAAATTCCATCTTGTTATTTTTTACTACAAATTGAACAACCTAAAAACATGCAAAGCTGATAAACATGATGTCTTAGATAAATGCAAAAACAAAAATTAACATAATCTGTTTTGGAACTTGTTTGTATGTAATTTACAATGCAAAATTGGTCAACAAGTTCAGTATAAATTCTCCTGAATTCAAAGCAAAATCACTGATTGTGTGTTGATCCAGGTATGGCAGCAGTACTGTTAAAGCATAAGAGTGTGAAGCAATGAATCATTTTATCCACTGGCTGAATAAATGACGACATCATATCATATGTATGTGATTAATTACTTCTGTCAGATCTACATGATTATAATGCTCTGAATGATGTCAGTATATGCTTTGAAACTGGCTTCAAGCCCCCAAAACTATGGTAATCTTAGTCAATACATGTTCTATTGGTACCAGTAATCATTACCCCCAGTTTAACAGTTCACAAATTTATAGTGGAAAGTACACGTCTCCAGCTTTCATCCACAAATATTACAATTTCTGTGTACTTTTATTGTTATGTATTACCATCATGATCATACTGTTGTTTTTTCCTTTCCTTTGCTTGAACAATCATGTAACTTTACTGCTTTTATTGAGTAGTTTATTTGTAGATAATTTTGTACTCAGATATTTCATCTAACATATATATTATAATCATAACTATTTTTCAATAATAATGGTATGCACACTTCTTTATGTTGTTCTGTACAGGATTCCCCAGTGTCTATATTGCAGCATTAATAATACTCATGGATGCGTATGCCACTGTACCAAATTAATTATGATCATATTCTTATTATTATTATCCCATTCAGACCCGACATTTTAACAAGCACACACAAAGATCTAGTTCAGAAACACAAGATTGAAATTAATCCAAGGTTTTCAAAATTACAAGTTATATTTATGATTAGTTTCATTGTGTAAGAAGAAAACAAATGCAAAATAAATGGCTCAGAGTTTTTCGACTTTTTCAACTCGTGTTGATATATTTGATATCAAAAGACACTCGGGTGAGATTCTCTATTTAAATTTTGTCTGTTGGATAATTGTTTTCTTTAAAAACAGGTGATTAATGGCATAGCTGTATTCCATTAAATGTATCAATGTATTGAAATTTTGACTGTAAAAGTTAAGCACAGATTTTCGTATCGTATTTCCAAATATGGCCATTTGAAAAATCAAATTAAAATAATGGTGCCCATGCTCGTTTCGGTTTAAAATGTCCAAAGGTAGCATATTCTGAACATTGTCCAAAATTCACTTTCCAATATATTTTCGCAGGAAACGTTTACTGAATGAAATGTACTGATCAATATAAAATAGACATTTCATCATCACAATCTTTGAATTTTGCATTCAATGGACCAATTTTAAAAAAACCAATTGAGGTTGGTATTTTTTTACATTTAAGTATACATTTACCCGTTTCATATTTAAAAAATTAAGATACTGGAGACCATTCAGACAATAAATCATTCTAAAGGATAGGGTCACCGGACAAGTGCTAGCAAAACAAGCCAAACGTTATCGAACTAGGTTCGGGAATATTTGATTGTTTGTTGTGTGCGTCAATGAGGCGTCTTAAAAGGGCACGAACAATCGGAATTGCTCTACATACAAAGCATGTTTCCCACCATGGAATGCAAGTAGTGTAATGTTGTTTTCTTCTTTGAAGGTGATAAAAGAACATCTATTTCCTGAGTAAGGGACACAACCTTCCTTGTCCATCGGTATGCTAATTTGCGGTTTAAGTGTGTCGATTTTGATACCCAGGAAAGTCATGTTTGTTGTAGGTAGCACCGTTTTGTTTCTTTTGTAATAACTCCAGGGATCACTCAAGAGTTTGTTGACGCTTATTGGGGCTTGTGCTGCCAATGCAAACAATCCAAATAATGTATGTTTTCATTTTTGGTGTATTTCCGGAGTACCCACTGCAAAAATGTGCTATTTTTTCAAATGTTGCACATGATATGGAATAACCAAATGGAAGACATTTGTCAAAGTAGAAATTATGTTTGAATTGTGTGCAGAGAAATTTAAAGTCATCTGGTATGAGGCGAAACGCTGACTTTATGTCAAATTTTGCCACGTATGCACCCTTGCCTATTCCTTGTATCATGGTTAGCTGCACCTGGTCAAAGCTAATGTAATTGACTATTGTCACGTCGTGTGATATGTAGTCGTTTACAGACTCTCCCTCAGGGTACGAGTAAGTGAGTGAGTGAGTGAGTATGGTTTTACGCCGCTTTTAGCAATATTCCAGCAATATCACGGCGAGCGAGCAAACGAATGCTTTAACCACTAGGCTACCCGACCGCCCCCCTCAGGGTACGACAGATGGTGAATAATTCTGAACTTTTGCTGAACTTGTTTTGATTTATTGACTTCTTCGGAACGAAACCGATGGGGAAACTATCATATCGTAAAATGGTGGTGCTGTAAAAGGACCTGCAATTCTAGGACCCGGTGGGCCCGTATGCTGGGAAACCTTGAGAAAAACCTTCCCATTAAAAAAACATAGCTTCTGCTGCGTGGTAAGGAGTGTAGCTACTGAGCCAATGTGACAATACAAGCATACTAATGCATGATGTTGCTGGGCCTTGAGTCGGCATTGTTTGCGTTGAGTTTTGTTTGAGTAGGGGGGTTGGAACGAAACCATGTTGACGAAACCATGTGTGTGCGCCGTGTGCTTAGTTTGGTTTCTGAGTTGTTTAACGCGGCACTCAGCAATATTTTCAGCTATATGACAGCGGTCTGTAAATATTCAAGTTTGGACCAGACAATCCAGTGATTGATATCATGAGCATCTATCCACGCATCAACTAAATCAGCGAGCCTGACCTGACCCCCCGATTCCATTAGTCACCTTTTACGACAAGCAAGGCCACCTTTTACGGCAAGCATGGGTTGCTTAAGACCTTTTCTACCCGGATCTTCACGGGGCCGCGGCCATACAACTAAAATTCTGATGATATTGATATACAGAAAGATGATACCTAACGACTCACCAGGTCCCCATTATACATACATACAAACGATTTACGAACAATTCCTCTCGTTTTGTATTTTAAAATCAATGGGTTCACCCTCTTATAAATTTTGTGATCACGGGATTTTGAACTGTTTACTTTATTTCTCCAAGAAATAAAAGTATAAATCGAAGTTTAAAAAATATTAACCGTGTCATGTACCCCGTTAGTCGAGCCTTCTAGTTCTACGACTATCCTGATAATTACATACCAAAGGAACTTTCTTCGCATCTTTAATTGTCAGATTCTGAGGCGAGTTGAAGTAAAAAAAAATCACATAAAAATGCAAAAATATATATGTCCAATATTGAACATATTTTTTGTTGTTTTGAAATATTCTTTTGGGTATTTGATTACGTAAAATTGATACAAAACAGGTGCATGTCTTGTCCAATATTAAGATACACGGTAAACTTTCTTATTGTTTATATATTCAAGGCATAATTTCGATTGTAAAAGCAGTCATCTTATGGTGTGTCGAAAAAGCGTCAAATTCTGTTTTACACATCGAGATTTTCCACAACATGACCAAATTTGGGGAGATATATATTAATCAAAATACCAGTGTCCTCCTTCGCCGACTTTTTCAATGCCATATATAAATGCCATGACCTCAATTAGAATGGTGTCATTTTTTAAAATAATTCTTGACATTTGATGAAAAGGCTAGTGCTCCATTAATAATGGTGCAACATTAGTCAAATTACACTTACACGACAGCTCGAATTTCCAACTTTCTGCCATGGATATTAGATCTAATTAATATTAGGTTTACAAATTATTGATGTACACTGTACTCTCGATTAACGTCAGCAATGAGAAAACTTTTTCGTTACAATCTGCAATTTAATTCGAATAGGCTTATAGACGGTCGGTGATTTCCCGCCGCTGTGAATTTGACGTCTGGACAGGTGCGCGTGATTTGACCTCGCGTGTTGTGACGAGGATGACGTCACATGAAACAGCTGATCTAATGTTGTGGTGGTCTAATGGATACACGTGGTTTCATTTTCCGGATAACAATATTTTCTGTGACTGAACTAGAAAGTATATCTAGTTTTACAGTGACAAAGCTGTCAAAATGGATCCAATATTAAACAACCTAGATTTTTAATATTTTAGCTTCATCTATTAGAATTTCGAATGGTTCAATTTATAACATCAACAGTGAAAGTTTTTGTTTTGTTTGCCGCACTCAGCAATATTCCAGCTATATGACGGCGGTCTGTAAATAATAGAGTCTGGACCAGACAATCGTCACTATCAATCCACGCAATTGGGATACGATGACATGCATCAACACGAAATATATAGAATCTGATAATCGATTCCTGAAAGACAAAATGTTTTCAGTGTAAATGTGATGTTTTATATAGTTTGTATATATTTGTTTTTTTCACTCTGCATTGTCTAAATCATGTATGTATGTATGTATGTATGTATGTATGTATGTATGTATGTATGTATGTACGTACGTACATTTTAATTTGTTTATCTTCCCTCCAAGCTGTAGTTTAGCTAGACCAAAAGAAAAAATGAAAGACACAATAACTGAAAACCATTTATATTAAAGATTTTGCTGGTCAAATGTTCGAAGTTCAATACCAAGAATATATTTTTCCTTTTATGACAAATAATTCCATTACTATCATTGACCTACGATAATTATCTATTTCAAACTTTTCCTTAAATAGAATGGGATGGAATGGGAAACTGCTGGAAATAAACTATCACGTATGTCCTAAATGTACATATGTACATACCTAGATGTAAATATACACTTCTAAAGTCATATTTATAAAACAATATGAACGAATTGCCATGCAGGTATATTTTGGGCAAAGGTCTAAGTAAGGCAGCCAAGTGCAAAATACTAGCTGTGACGAACATATATGTTTTCTGGTGGTCATAGTGAAACAAATTTGAGTTTTGAGCACATGAACTGTATATACACTGAACGCTACTTTAATCGAAGTAATTAATATTTTCGTAATTTTCTCTTTCACTTAATCTAGATATCATTTATAATTGTACAGTAAAACAGTAATATTGCCTTCTTTCACCTGTACTGTGCAAGTTATCGTTTCCTTGTTTCAAATATGGCCTACTCTACTCTCCTTCAGCTTTCAAATTCAAGTATTAAAATTTTCCAATTACATCTCGTTTCAAATTTTTTTCATAAGTTAGAATTAAACCATTAACAACACATCATGACACCCGAAATATCAAAAAGCGGCCGGTTTAATTGTACAACTAAGCGATGACATATGGCCCAAGAGTTGCCAGTCATCGTTTTGTTAAATAGATTTGCCTCCCACGAAAACGTTTCAACGATTTTAATTGAAGCTACATGTACTTACTCTTGGGTAGTATTATGTTAGTATAATCTTGTTAATTATTAAGAAATAATAATGGTGTCCGATATTGAGCCATGTCAATTTGAGTATTGTTAGGGCTGTTTAACGATCTTTCACATTTTGTCCTTTGTAAATGTCCGATGTCAATTACCCCGAAGTTGTTTTTATCAATAATTAAAGAGCACGGTCACTGAAACATACATGGACGTAACCGGGATTTCTTCAAGCTATACATTCCAAACTGTCATTCGTATTTTGACATAATCTTTGAAACAGTCTGCGTATGAACTAATCACACTACTTCCGTTAATTTTGTCTTGACGTCAAAAACACAGACAGTTTCATCGGGATTTTTTTAGCGGTAAATATAACTCGAGGGAAAACTGTCAGTGAATGTGTATATTTCTCCCATAACAGGGCTTGATCTCCAATCGCCAGCAGTTCGTAGTGGTTTATTTTTATTTAAACAATCTGAGCTGTGCACGTGTCATCGCGTTTTGATTGGCTGTCTAAAAATAATTGATGGCACTTTTTTCGGATCGGTGATACCCGAGGTCGCCTCAGTACAGGAAATCCCCAGCTGTCAAAACATTACCGTAGTGACGATGTTTCCATCTCCGAAAGATGGTGACCAAAAGAAAATTTGTGGGGGAGGAAGGGGTGTGATATGTGGAGATGTATCAGAGAATTTCGGCTTCCCAGTGTACCAGATTCAGTTCCAGAATGAGAAGACGGTAACCGAAGCGAGATTCCGCTTCGATATTACGGGACCAGGTGAGCCACTCCGGCAGATTCTTTACTGGGCTTTTTCAAGAGTAATAAAACAACTAATGAAACAGTTAATTAATTCTTGTAAAAATACTGATAAAATAGCGAAACATACAATATTGTTTTTGGTATTTTTAAAAAATAACCATCAACCACATAAGAAATGTCACGTTGTTTCGAAGTGTTGATCTAGAGCCGATCGTCAAAAACATATTTTATAGTTATATTAAAATAATCGAGGCTTATATTTCATATTTTTTTTAAATAAACACTGAATTTTAATGGATTAAATGATTAGCCTTTGCAGGACCGAACATCTCACGACCAAGATGTTTTACAACCACCGCAGTTGTTTCCCCTTTCAACAGTTGGAGTTTATCCAGATCAATATAATTAATTCATTTTCGCCTGTAATTATTTGTTTGTTTGTTTTTGAAACTTGAAGACTTCAATTAATTAAACATACTATTTCAGACCAATTAAGAAACTCATTTTTATAACAAAACAAAAACATTACTACATTTAAACTTGAATGTATTTAGTTTAAGTACCTAGATCTATGCATTTATATTTTTTCTTAGCTATTTTGATTTCTGATAGGGAGCAGACAAAATGAAGATAAAGATGGTGGGCACCAATCAATATTCTTTTTTTTCAATAATGATTTACATTTGTACATCTAAAAATATATTTGGTATTTTTGATAGGATGAAATCATCTAAAAATTAATTTCATATTATCATTTTTAGGTAGAAACTCACTATCACAGTTAATTATTTTCAGAATTAACAGACAATACAAAGTATTAAAGAAATATAGAATTATATTTGTCTCATGTATTTTCTTTAAACCAAACCTTTTATATATTATTATTTACTATGTTTACTGAAAAAACAACATTTATTTTATAATGAAACTGTTATATTATCATAGTATGCATAGCTAGCTTAATTTTAAAGATAATTATTCATCATTTCTTTGGATGATAAACTGGACATATGAATAAAATAAGAAATTCCATTTTTCTGTATTATTTTCCCATTACAAGGTTTACAGTGGTTTATTTTTTTCGCACAATCTTTCTTATTGGCTGCCTGAGAGTGGAAAGCTCTGTTGCTATTTTAACCAGAGATTATTTTATTGTGATATGTGTAATTTTTCAGAACTTGGTAAGTAAAGAAAAACTCAAATTTATGGATGATGAAGAAATGACCAACAAGGGGTCATCTTATAACATTTACCTTTAACCTCATTTCTCAACATAAGCAATGTCTAATTTTAATTTTAATACTTTTTACAAACAATTCACATATGATCAGGTCACTGAAATACATATTTATTATTAGTCTTGTTGATAAAAAGAAGCACATCATGTTAAATATTAATTACCTATGATCAGTAATTCTAAATTTCAAATCTGATAAAATAGAAAAAAGGCTTGAATGTAACTGTAGCAGTAAAATAACAACGTAATATTACAAGGGTATTAAAATAATGTAAATATTTGTATAACTATTGAAATGATAATTTATTGTTTACATATATTCTATGTATTTATATTTCACACACAATAAAGTATTGTGCTTGTCAAATTCACATTGTGTCAGTCACAGATATGGGAAAATTAGATAACTCATTTAGTAACTTTTTTTGGTGTTATGATGTTAAATATCATGGTTAAAAGAAAAAATGTTCACTGAGTTGGTAAATATTTTCTTTTTTTAATAATAGAAACACATGTGCTCACCATGTTCAGGAACAAAACAATTTTTTTTTTAAAAAGATGACATGAAATAATCAGCATTTTATATATTAAATTATTCACTGTAAAGTTCATTTTAAAGACGAAGATTCTTTTAAAAATATTACATTTCATTGGTGGTGTTGAGAAGATTTACCTAGCAGTAATCAGCTGATCAGCTGCCTGAGTTGGTATTTATAGAATTTGATCAATCTTGCTGACAGTTCCTATGGCCCTTGATTTTCGTTAACAATATATGTTACAAAAAAAGACAATATTTAATTTCCTCATATTTGGGTTTATTACATTAGTTTCCAACGGACGTCGACAAATAAACGAATAATGTGTTTACATACACTAAAAATGTGGGCCTGTTTAGTGTTGCGCATTGAGAATGATAATCACGGCGAGACGAATGCAAATAAAGTTATGGGCCGAGTAATCCAAAGTCATCAACAATCAACATCACTGACACTAAATTTACAGCGGATCAAACGACTACCCTCGTCGGAGTAAGACTGCTGAATCGGCGGAGCTTAACTCGTTTTTATTACAATTAATACTAAGTTATATTGACAGTAAACCAACAGACTGCAGGTTTCACAAAGAAAACAACATGTATTGATGTTATTACACCTGTCATAGCGGAGCTGGACATGATGGAGCTTCAGTGAATGGTTAAAAGGGTCATTTATGTTCTAACACCTCTGTCGTTGGTGTTTTCAACTTAACCAATTACACAATTATAATTATATTTCAGGCGCATTACGACGGGAAGACCAAGGAAGGGTATCACACATTTGTCGTTTGTTTTTTTGTAACGCCGCACACAATATTCCAGCTATATGACGGCGGTCTGCAAATAATCGAGTCTGGACCACACAATCCAGTGATTGACATTATAAGCATCGATCCACGTAATTTGGATACGATGACATGTATCAACAAAGTCTGCAAGCCTGACCACCCGATCCCGTTAAACGCTTCTTACGACAAGCATAATCGCCTTTTACGCAAGCATGGGTTGCTGAAGACCTATTCAACCCCGCATTTTCACGGGTCGTTCCACACATTCACCCACATGGGGTACGGGACCTGGATTTTCGTTTCGTCACATGTTTTTTATATACAACACCAGTGATGTAAACAACAGGAAACATTTTCGTTGCGGTCATGACGGCTTCTTCAACATTATTATGCAATGTTAATATACCATTTCTAAAATATACCCGTATGAACAAGTGCATGTAGTATATCCATTTATCAGTTTCTTTAAGGTACATGTAAAGTCAATATATTGAAAATTTTAGTTTCGGATACATTTTATTTCGCATTTTTTATCATTAGTGATAGCATAACAAATACGGAACTAGGGTGTCTGTTGAACTAATAGTGGCTGTAACTGTCTTGTATATCCCATAAGATAAAAATAACAACAGTTTTCACAAGGACCGTCGGAGTAGCACTACACATACACGCGCTCGCGCTCACACGCACATACACCCACCGAATTATTCCTTTCAACAAATTCTCACAAGGAGAATATTGTCCAACTCTCCTGCACATTTAGGAGATAAACCTACTGTGTTTTGAAAATTGATGTAGTCCCACTGTAGAATATAGATACAGTGGGACTAGGTCAAATTTCAAAATACATTAGGTTTATCTCCATTCTACCATGACGGCAACAACGCTTTGAAAACGGCGCTCTTTTGCAACGCGTAATAAGACAGGTGTACAGGTCCGCAATATCTTTGAATATTCCGAAAAATGGTCACAGGTAGTTATATATGCAACAATTATTACTAAAGTTCAAGATTAAAAAACACCATAGTCGTGAGTAGTTCATAATAAGTGTTCAAAACACATAGTTTTTCAAAAGAAGTTGACAAATGACACTCCTAACTTAATCCAAAGAGATGTTTTAAATTCTATCAAACTGTTGCACACTGTTATACACTGTAGAATGCATGGCTGTCGTTTCTCGGAAATTTGTGAGAGAGGTCATTTCTTGGAAATCGAACATGCCATCATTTCTATTGTAGGGGTGACGGGTAATAGAAAAAGGTTTTAAAATGCTAAACGAATATATTTCTAGAGCAAACGTTATGAATTAACATTCTTATATACATTTAACATGTCTAAGAGTTATTAGATAGATAGCAATTACCCCCAGTAAACAATAATAACATCAGTTCAAAGTAAATGCCTCTCCACCCCGAACTTGGATGTGGCAGAACTTGACCTAAATCACGGTTACTCACACCTCACAGCTGTCAATGGCTGACAATCATGTGTTTACATTAATTAGATCTAGTTAAAAGAAGCAAGATGACAACCCCGATCTATGATGTGGTTCAACATTTACCTGTAGATTTACTGGGATTGATCGAGCCTGCGGGTACATCCATATGATTACTAATGGAACTGAGTATGACTGAACAGCCGCTGTTTAGATCTAGGCTGCAGACGAGCCGGATATTTTGAAACGAGGAATCTGCATGGCGTGACCTATCAATTTCAAGATTTCACGGATCCAAAGCCAAATAGTGACAGAATTTAGACAGTTCTGGTCCAGAAATAGTAGGTCGTGTATGATTTTTATAATTATGCGTGTTCTGAAACGAATTTCATCAAGTTTAATAAGCTGTCACTTCAGTTGGGACATTGTTTTCGTGGACTTTTGTGAAGGGGAGTGTTTTCTGATGAACTTTCAAATCCCCTCCTGCCAAATTCTAACGGTGGTGGTTGACGGAGGTGGCAATGTGTATCGATCAGAAAAAGGTTTGTAAACACTATGTTGTCATGAATAAAATGTCTTCAAACACATTTTATTAGATATTTCACTTTCATTGTCGGTTGTTTCAATAATGAAATTACCTGTTCGTGGCTTTCAGAAAAAGTTACCCAAAAAAATGAACAATTATTATTTTCTCAACAACATTTATTAGATATCACTCTTTCACTTATTTTGAATGTGTGAATCTTTGAATTATATCTCCCCACCCCGAATTGAGAACCGTCCTAACGTGTCCCGGTTGTCACTATATATCTGCACTGCACTCTCAGTTATTGCTGCCAAAGAAATTGTTGACAGTAACAGTGCTGATAAAGAATTGCAGGAAACAAGAAGACAACCCAGTACTGTGCGTGTGATGCTGTTCAACATTAACATGTTGACTAACTAGATCTATCCCTGCTGGTGTGATGTTGTTTTTTCAAATAATTTTACTTTCACTGTCGGTTGTTTCAATGAGGAAATAGCTTAAATTGTTCCGATTCTGGTCACCATAGAACATTTCTCTAAGTTTCATAAACATTTCATTTGTATGCAAAAGATATGCCGTTAAATCTTTTAATGTCATCATCGAAGCAGTCAGGGTTGCGGCCTAAAACGCCCCAAAACATCCGATATCAAACTACCGTATTTCCTCTTTAATTGACAATACGCCGTCTATTAATTTCGTGAGAGCCCTTGACTCGGCGTTTATTAGAGACCTGGCTGGTATTAGAGACCCAGCGTGTATTAGAGGAAATACAGATATATTTTACAGTTCATATGGGGGGTGATCGATCGGCAGCCATTTTCTGTGAATCGATATGTAGGCTATCTATGTGTACCTACGCACGTTTTTTGTGAAAAGGCTTAATTAAATATACTTGAAACCTCTTTTTAATCAGAATCAAGCATTCATCAATGTCATGGTAGAATAGCCAACATCTGCATACATACATGCTGTAAGCTTACATTTAATAATATGCTTTAAATTCATCGAGGGCATGGGATAATACTCCGCGACGCCCCCCCCCCCCCCCCATCCACACACACGATTCCATACGCAACCCGAATTTTTCCTTTCAAGAGATTTTCACAAGCAGACTATTGCCCAACTCCACTCAATTTAATGCCCCCCCCCCCCCCCCCCCCCCCCACACACACACACACACATACACAAGCGCAAGAACGCACACAGACGAACACAGTGACACACAAACACACAGTGACTGAGAGACGCTCCAACGGGCATGGTGCCCATGCATGGCATGTGCTGTTTTGTATCGAATATAACATCACATTATCTGTGAATTGTTACAGCCACGGCGATTATACTTTTACATAATTATATATTCACCAACAGATTGTTTAATTACATATTGCTGCACTTACCTTGTCGTTTTGTTCAACGTCCTCTCCAAAGTGAAAACATACGACAGGGCAGGAAAGTCTTCATGAATGCACATGACATACCAAAGTTTAAAAAACAGCGTTCACTGTCGCACGTGAATAATATAAACATGAAAAATTACCCATTGTAATCTCGATTTTAAATGAATTTTAAACAGCTTGTTGAAATTAATTTAACATTCACCGGTACATTTGATAAAGTAAGTGTCGTCTGCTTCGATCCAAGGAGTCTCGTGCAACGGAAGTGTTCCCCGATTGGCTAAACTCGTAACCTTGACATCACATGACTATTCTGGTGAACACCTGCTTGAAATATACAACGCGTCTGAGCTGATTTGATATTTGTTTACATAAATCGTCTTTGCCGACAAAGCCATTGGCAGTGGGACTTGTCCAGCGAGGTTAAAGCGTTGACTCGTCACCATGTAGAGCCGATTTTGACGCCCCTCTCCGGACTATTTTGTTTGTTTATTTGTTGATTAACGCCGCATGCATTCATATGGCTTGGATTTTGTTGGTTCCAAATTTCGTACATGCTTTTTAAATAATAAATGGTAATTTTTAGCGGTATTCATCATAACAGAATGGGGATATGATACAGTGGATAGTCGAGCATGAGTTGCCAAGCGCCTTAACAATTCAATGCATTTTAATAATTGTGATGATTATGAATAAAAAATAATAAGGAATTATGAAGAATATGTATAAAGTACAACACGAGCAAAAAAGATATTAACTGAGGGTCACAAGGAAAAATACCGTGGTTTTTTTTATATAATGGAAAATTGAAACAACTGTTGTTAAATTTGATAATGTATAATATTTAACCATTACGCATTCCAGTTTGCGAAATATATGCTGTGGCTGGGTAATCTGAATAAAAAAAATAATTAGTTCAATGCAGAATGGGGTAGGAAATGAACTTGCAACCACATGACCCCTAACATGTTTGAAATGTTATAAATTTATGCCGAAAAGAGCAAATTTATAGATTTTCAAGATATCTTTGATACCAATCAACAGTTGCGTACTATGCGAATTTATTATTTTAATTTGTAAAAGTTCTAAATCAAATCATATTTAAAAAAATAAAAATAAAACCATGTTGGGGTATTTTGGGTGTACTGACAAAAATCAAGAATTTTTTTTAAATTATTTTGTGTGTGTGTGTGTGTGTGTGTGTGTGTGTGTGGTGATATCGCTTACTTGAGGTATTTTTAATTGAAAATCAAAGATATGAAAATATCCACAGAAATGTACAGTTTCCTTTGCTCCTCGTGATATTTGGAGACACCTGATGATACGGGGTAGAATAGATTTTCAGCAACCCATGCTTGCCGTAAAAGTTGACTATGCTTGTCGTAAGAGGCGCCTAATGGGATCGGGTGGTCAGGCTGGCTGACTTAGTTGATGTATGTCATCGATCCCAAATGCGTGGATCGATGCTCATAATATCAATCACTGTATTGTCTGGTCCAGTCTCTATTATTCACAGACTGCCGTCATACAGCTGGAATATTGCTTAGTGCAGCGTTAAACAACAAATAACAAACAATATATTTTGAATACAACACAGCGGTGTAGCTAAGCTACTACGTGGCACAGCAAGCGTTTACACTTTAACCCGTGTTACTGGTTGGTTGGTTGTTTAACGCCGCACTCAGCAATATTCCAGCGTTGTGTTTGCTTGTTGCTTTAAATTAGTTTTGAGGATATATATCACTTTGTGTGCCCTTGGTGTAGTTGATAACGGATGGCTTTCCATCTGTTATTGGACCCCCAGTCTTAAAGTTCTCGAGCATAACGTCCGAACCGACCTGGGAAGGACAGTACAACGATATACTCCATCGTGGGAACTTTCTTCAGCTTTTCTGCCGCACGTATCATACCCTTCATCGTCCTCTATTTCCTCTGAGGGCGGTCAGAGCATTCTTCTCCATGCGCTTGACGTCTTCAGTAACTACTTTCACACCCGGCTTGACACATGAGTGATTGAGTGAGTGAGTACGGGTTTACGCCGCTTTTAGCAATATTCCAGCAATGTTACGGCGAGGGACACCAGAAATGGGCTTCACACATTGTACCCATGTCGGGAATCGAACCCGGGTCTTCGGTGATGATCTAAAATTGTAATTATCAAATTTTGAGTGGTTGAAATGAATAAGGAGGTTGTGAAGGGATGTGAAATACGCGGACCAGAGCTTCCGGAATCATTTATATCTTATTATTCCATGTAGTTAATGGATAGGATATGTTATATTCTATATGTGAAATATCATGTTATATAATCGAGCTTTATCAATTTGAAATGTACGAATATCGACAGATCGGGGTCCATATGAGCGGGATGCACCCGACTGCTTCCGTACAGGATTTCCCATACATTCAATTAATGCGAATAAAAAAACAACATATTTGAGCTTATATTAATATTCACGCGCAATCTGGGGATATGGGATCTTCACATACCATTTGGCGAGGTGAGGTGAGGTGAAATGGGGTTTAACGTCGCGTCCAAGATTATTGCACTAATAAAGCGACGTGTATGTGTGTGTGTGTGTGTGTGTGTGGCTGCTTGTACTAGTCCGGACTGATGCCGATTTATAGTGCTAGGTCACTGAGATACCATGCCGCAGTTTAACATGGATACCCCTCACAGACACAGAATACTGACTCCTAGCCGACCAGTCCTTGTTTTAGCCCAGACAGGGTAACAACAAGTACCATCTTTTAACGTCTTTTCGTATGACGCGGCCGGGGATCGAACCCCGGACCTTCCGCTCTCCAGGCGGACGCTCTACCACTAGACCACGCAGGCGGTCCTCACATACCATGTGAGAAATCCGGGCGTGACCAAGGTGACGAGCGAAAGCATTGACCAGTTAAAAACGTTAATGTACAATAAACTAATATATACACGCGTACATGTGATAAAAATAAATGTTATTGATATGAACAAATTGACAGACATCTTGAATATGAAAACGAAGCTTTATTTACCATATATTTATTACATACAGCTGGAACAAACCCGAACAAAATATTGTATGATTTTAGTCATCCAGTAGGGCATGTATCTCAGTGTAAATAGTAAGATATGTCTCCTTCTTCTGCCCCCTATAGCCTTACGTCTCTGGTCGAAGGCCGCACGATCTGAGTGGGTCAGACGAGGCATCAATGGGCGATCTTTTTCAATTTATCTTCCCTTCACTAACCCGCTAGGTGCGCTGACCCGGACGGTCCAACCTTAAACTGACGGCGCATGTGGTATGCGCGATACGAGCACTACATGTTACTATGACGCCTATAGACAGTTAACTAGTATAACCTTCACCTCTGTCGGCATCAGTCACGCTTATGTGTGGACAGTATATCTTTTCGCCTAAAAAATGATTTATCTATTGCCATGTCCGGAAACAAATGTTCTTTGATTTAATGATACATCAGGGATGACCACGACTGATTATATTGTATAGTTAACCCCTAGATAGGCGTTCGAAGCGATGCGGTGAGATCAGCTGATCGTTCATCCCAGGTCGCTTTGTTGACGTTTTGCAATCGGTACTAAAGTGTTGCCCTTGATGTATGAATATCACACTTTTAAAAATTAAGTAGATTTGTATACGTTCCTCCTATATTTATGTTGTAGCATCGCCGAGCAGGCTACATCATATGCATGCATTTCAGTAAGTACAGCGGTGAAGCGATACGGTACGCGAAATGTGAAGGTTTCATGCAACGTTGCCTCAATGTTGTGAATATTGACAGCAACACATGTAAGGATTTGTCAGATATGTAACAGAGAGCAATGAGAAATGTTCTCAAGAAATTGTAAGAGTAACAGGCACTGTAAAATTACGTCATCAACTAGATATCATGATACAATGTTCAAAATAAAAGAAATGGAAATAACTGAAATCTGTTTTGATATTTAAGGGTTAATTGGTGCATGTTGTAGAAAAGGATTTTATGTATGAACGGTGGCTGTTTGTTGCCAAATACTACCATGATCATATTTCAAAATGATCAATGAAATATATGTATTATTTTGGCCTTTTTTGAATTTTACAAAGTAGAAAGAAAAATTTCAGACACAGAGGACCCTATATATTTCAGTTAAAATACATATTCAAGAGTATTTGTACCAACTACAATTTTTATAAAATAAAACAATATATTCATACTAATTGTCAATCTCTATAATGTTGATTGTATTAACAATGCAGTGTCTACATCCAGTTTGCATTGACAATAATCATATGATTGTGACACAGTTAAAACTGATTCTTAACTTCATTAGGCCTTTCTTTTTATGTTTCCTTGTTCTAATCTGATGTTTCAAATTCCAACATAAACAAATTATTAATGTTATTCTTTTTTCTCTTCACACCAAAAGATATCTGCATTGCACAATGACTCTTATTCTATTTAATATCTTGGCACACTTGTGCATGTGTACTAGTATTTGATTACACATGCATGACTTTTTAGCAGTCATCTGTTTCTGAACTGAATATTATGCCAGTAAAGATAAGTAACATAAAAAAGGGACTCTGGTATTCTTTCAGGTTTGGAGAATCAATCAATTCATTGTGAAAACATTTTTAATTTCTTAAATAAGTTACTTTGATCTTGATAAGATCAAAATAGATCCAAATTAAATTGAGGAGATTAAATTATGCAGTCTAATTCATTTCAGCCAGTCTGTCTAAAATCCGGTCCTATTTTTCAGGCAATAATAAATTAATGAAAATTTAAGAAAGAATATATACCTTGCTTGAGTGAATCAGTCAATATGCATATTGGCTGAAATTTTTAGTCAAAATACATATTGGGCCTGATTATAGACACTGACTGTAACATATGTAAGTATAATCTGTTATATTAAAAAACAAATAACACAAATAAATCCATTTATCTACGTGGAATGACTGTGGGGTTAAATTTGCATTTATTTAACCATCAGAAGATTTGATGATAAACTTTCTAAATTCATATTTGCTAGATGATAATAATATCTACAAAATATACTTAATACTACAGGTGTCTTGAAGTACTGTTGAATGAAAATCAGGATACATAGATACAGCAGGGTAGTGTGTGGGTTTGTATGGGAAATAATTTGTCAACATTAAAATAAATATTATGTTACTAAAACAAGAAGATAAAACTATGATTTAGATCTATTTATACATCATACACATTTTGTGGGGTAGCTAGTATGATTTGTTGTTTGTTGGGACAAATCTCTGTAATTTACTACTATTTTAAGAGCATGAGTATCAGAATTCTGTAAGAAATGATGGATGAATGAATTAACACCTGTGATGACTCAAAGCGCTTAATAGTGAGACACGTGTTATAGGGGCAGAATAATATGGGTAAATCTCTTATTTCAAAGTATGATGAGTGGTATGTATATTGCAACTGAGTAACTGAGTGCTTAAAAGATGCATGATAGATGTTCAATTGGCCTATTTCTAAAAAAATAAAATAAATTTAAATATTCAGATGCAACTTTAATTTTGATATAAAAAGTAACATTTAAAATCAGTTGTCTTATTATATTGAACGTTATTTCTTCTGAAATTATTTGTAAAGGCACGGATGTAAACTTACTATATAGATCATTGGTAAAGGCCTGTCAAAGATGTCTGCGTGCTGCAAATGTTGGCGTATCACTAATTTTAATAAATTGAAGTCCATGGTAGTATTTGTTGTGATTTAAATGCATGAATTGTTGTGGGAAATAACACAAAGGCTGATAAATAAAATGAGTTTGCATTATTTCATCGATGCAATATGTAAGCCCAGACTGACAGAATGCCTCGCTGTTTTCTGACGTAGAAAATACCGTGGCAATATACCATTTTTAATGACGTTTTTCCCGCTATATTCCAGAGTGACAATTCGTCTTGTAGTTGAAGACTCAAAGAATGTTGATATTATAAACTATTAATCACTACAAAATATGTGCTAGTTAAAAATATTCAGTTGTAAACGACCGTTTTTGAACGAAGGTGCAACAGGACAACTCTTTAGCTTGGCTCCGTCTCTACATGTCAGTAGTTGTCGCAGCGCGCATTGATCCGGGAACCAGACCGGAAGCGACAGTTTGGACCGTCGCTTATATCATTTCAAAAGGAGAGTTATTGCCCTTTGGAACAAAAAGATCGCCCATTGCTTCATGTCTCTCTGAAAATCCCGTACTGTCAATGATTCTGGCTCGGAGTGGAAAACCCTCTCATCGCCAGTGATAAATACTGGCTGTCTGAGCTGAGGCAGTATATCTTCGTATTCCCCTAATACCTTACCTTAATGAAGTACTGCCGCCTCAGGTTTGCTTGGTGAATAAAGTCGACCAAGTAGGGATCGAGGGCACAGCCAGTTATGCTTGTGTGCACCTCAGTGCCCTCAATATACTGGCTTTGACGGAGACGTAGACACAATGGCGTCCTATAAATTGAGCGGTCTCAGCCGAGAGCCAGTTTTGGACATTCCCAGCTCCGCCAGCGTCTTGTCGCGAATCTCGGTCAGTAGAGCCTCATTGCCAAACCTCACCAGTTTGCATGCACTTTGGAATAAGATCCTTAACTCTTCTGTTTTTATCTTCTAAAACGAAATCAAAACACTCCCCCTAAGATGGATGGCCGCTGGTTGTGATGGAGCTAAACTTGTCAAACAAATCTTTCACTTCCAGGGGCATGTGCATGTATTGTACTCCATCAAACACTTCAATGTCACTATATTTTGGGTGGTTCCTACCATGGAATATTTCTTCAGTCATAAGTTTGGCGCTTTGAAGAAAGGTTGCCATTCGAAAGTTGATTATATCCCTTGTGGATATCTAAAAACTTGGTCCAAAAGAGAGCTCGCATTTGGTGAGTGAGTGAGTGAGTTGGATTTAACACCGCTTTTAACAGTATTCCAGTTATATCAAGGCGTGTCATCTTAATATGGGAGGAAAGCCCGAAGTGATGCAGGTCTCAGACGTTTACCACTTCGGTGAAACCCAGGAGCACGGGTATGCTGCTGACAAACCTACAAACATAATCGGGGCGAACCGGGATTCGAACCCACAATCATAGGTTTCTGGCGTGCCAAAGGGACGCAACTCTGCACAGCGTATCGCGGCGCCTTAGACGACTGGGCCACCCGTGCCCCCAGCTCGCATTTGGGAAAGTGTATTCAGACTTTGCATAATTTAGGAAACCTACGGCCGAATGCGATGCGGATTCAGAAGTAACATAGGGGTGACGAGCACCGGGAGAGTGCCGAGACGGAATGCAAGTATAACAGAGCCCAACTGAAGTGATGGTCGTTTGCGTTTTTGGTTGTTTCTTTGGCTACCTCAGTTTCCAACCCCATTATTTCACTGATATACTCCAGAAATGGTGTCCAATTTAACTCGAAAAAAGACTTGATTAGATTCATCTCATAGTGGCCAGAGAAGATTCCGGGTTAGAATAGGTCTTCAGCACCCATACTTGCCGTAAAAGGTGACTATGCTTGTCGTAAAAGGCGACTAACGGGATCGGGTGGTCAGGCTCGCTGATGCGTGTCATCGTATCCCAATTGCGTGGATCAATGCTCATGATGTCAATCACTGGATTGTCTGGCCCAGACTCGATTATTTACCGACCGCCGTCATATAGCTGGAATGTTGCTGAGTGCGACGTTAAACAACAAACAAACAAACAAACGTAGTGCCCAGGACCGATTTTCAGTTACACCCAGTCAAATTCTAATTTTGAGAATGCGTTTGCTCAGGCTGTTTTGTGCGTTTCGAGAGACTTTTGTTTAAGAAACTCCTGTGGCAGGCCTGGCACACGCAAGCTTCATCCTTCAATTTCTTTATGATAGAAAAGGGCAAACCATCACAGCATACTACAGTCCAATGCCTCATTGAACTAAATTGTTTTCCCTACCGATTTGCTGTCAAAAACTGTCAAATGTATAACCTGTATCGGAGATGAAATATTGCTGAAGTTGTTAACTCGGTTCAATGAAACCGGTGACCTCAGCACGTGGGTTTCGCAACGGTGCGAAATCTGCACGTGCGTCTCGCAATGGCTCGAAATCTGCACGTGCGTCTCGTAGACTGTTCGTACGTTTTGTTCTTTCAAGGGTTTACAATGATTGTAAGCCCTCCTGTGAGGTGTTACAATCGTTGTAATACCTCCTACGAGGTGTTACCACAATTTCAAAAACTCCATATCGAGTGACACAAACAGCCAGTAGGTTTATACAAATAGTTTGATGGGGCCTTCGAGTTTTTGAAAGTTTCGTTCCCCCTTCGTCCCCCTACACATTTCTGTTTTCTTAAAGAATTTCGAACCCCGCAATTTCGAATTCACTCACAAACGACCTGTTTCTCTGGTAAAAGCTTGTCTAACGTTAGGTCTATAAAATACCCATTACTCCTGTGTTCCTCTTTAACGACATTTATTATTTATAAACAATGATAAATGAAATTGAAGTTGTTCCCTGTGTAAAACCTCGTATTCCCTGTTTAGCGGATTGGGTGAGGAGGCAATGTCATTGACGGAATCGCAAATGCGTTTGTGAGCATCGGGTTCCAAACTGGGATGGGACGGGTTGACTGTCTGAGGCTTCAAAGTTGGGTCATACTGAATAGTTGAGGTGGCATCCAGTAAGACATAACACTTGCTGGTGATTATAGATAGTGGAGTGGCCTGATAAGGGGCGATCCTATCCCCCCCCCCCCCCCCCGCCCGATAAGTTGCTAATTGTCAAAAACATTAATAACGGCACCAGCTGGATACCCGGTCCATGCTCTTTGTGCCACTGTTGCACCATCTGGACGACCAGGGGGCATTGGTGGCCCAGTCGTCTAAGGCGCCGCGATTCGCTGTGCAGAGTTGCGTCCCTTGGGCACGCCAGAAACCTATGATTGTGGGTTCGAATCCCGGTTCGCTCCGATTATGTTTCTAGGTTTGTCAGCACCGTACCCGTGCTCGTGGGTTTCACCGAAGTGGTAAACGTCTGAGACCTGCATCACTTCGGGCTTTCCTCCCACATTAAGCTGACACGCCGTGATATAACTGGAATAATGTTAAAAGCGGCGTTAAACCCAACTCACTCACTCACTCTGGACGACCATGTGGTGAATGGTTCCCCGTACATGCCGGACAATCTTCGTGCGTGTCATGGGGTTGAAAATCGAAAAGTTTTGTCGAAGTCCGATACGGTTTTGCTGCTTGTGTTGCTCTGGTGAAGAGAAGTTTATGTGCCTTACATACCAAGTTGAGATGGATATCGGGGTGGTCATCTGCCAATGTAATTCCAAAACGTTCTTTGAACAAACAACAAGCCAACCAAACAACCACACAGCGATATGATGGCAGTCTGTAAATAATCGAGTCTGGACCACACAATCCAGTGACTGACATCGTCCACGCAATTGGGATACGATGACATGCAACAACATGTCAGCAAGCCTGACCACCCGATCCCGTTAGTCGCCCCTTACGACAAGCATAGTCGCCTATTACGACAAGCATGGATGTCTGAAGACCTATTCTACCCCGGATATTCACGGTTCTGGCCTGGTGATGAACTGAAGACTTAACTGAAACAAAGGGTGAATCATGTTTGATATTATGATGAGTTATGTAAGTTTAATGATATGACATACTAAAAAGATTCCTGATGCAACAATGTTACAGGTGTACTTGTGGTTGCTGTGTTGACATGCAGTCTGTGGTAGTGGAGCTGTGTTGTCTGGATGCTGCTCCTGTCAGGAATATGCGTGATGCTGCATCACTGCTCACCCTGGCCTCCTTGAAGCATCACTCGGCAAGTACAGTATGGAGGCGTACTACGAGTTCATTGACCCCAGTGGTCTGATAGGAGATGATGAACCAGTACCCAGGTATGATACATTCTAATCATTTTTAAAATAAGTGTTTGCTTTATAAAGAGAAGATTACATATTGTAGACTAATTTGAATCCACAAAAACTGAAATAAGAAATTTAATTTCCATAATCTCATATTTCCAGGGATGAGAGTTTTCCTCAGATTTCGTTACGTCAAGGGACAAAGGGTTTTGTTACTAAAACCATCATTTAAGTTTTTTTAATGTATGTAGCTTCAGGAAACATAAAGACCTGAAACACATTTTAGAAAATTATACCTGATTTATTTTCATCAATGATTGAAATCTCCTATTGTTCATTGTAGACTACGAGTCAGCTTTTTAAAACAAATTTTCAACTTGTTTTTAAATGTATATATAGTATTTGAAGATATGTCATGTAAAACAAACAAATATGACGAGTGAAATCAAATAATTCTCCAATGCATTAAACAATGTTAAATGTTTATTTCTCGGACAAGTTGTGTAATCATATTAAAATCAATAGTATTAAACATACCATGCCAACACGATCAAATGCATTAGTCATTACTGAATTATTGACAAGGCAACATTACAATTATTTCACGGAAATTGTCATACCTATATCTCATTTATCATTACCGTATTCGACGTAATAAGCGCCCGGGGCGCTCTCAAAATTAGAAATAGGGGACTCTTATTAAAATATAATTTTGGTGAGAAAAAAAACAGAGTTGAAAGATTGTAAATTTCGTATTTTATGCTGACAGCCTGAAATGATACAAAAGAAAAGTATGTGCGTATCCTACACGAGAAATATATTTTCCAGAATTTTAATTGCCCATAATTAAGGTGCATATAACACACGAGTGCGTATTATACACGAACAAATAAGTCTTGTGTACATGGATCAATCGGAAGGGTGCTAATTGGGATTGTTCACTAGCCAATATATTAGCAAATATCGCCGTGGGCGTTTATGAGAGCGGAGCGCTTATTACGTCGAATACGGTATATGATTTTATTGGAACAGTTGACTCAGCTTTTTTTGACATTTGTGAATTCATCATGCGCCTGTGAATTGACCATCAAGATGCTATGTTTGTCAAGAAAGGTTGTCAAATTCGAAGTCTGCATTATACAGCCAAGTCACTACTATCGAGTAACACCACCTACGTTGGCTAGACATGAACAAATTCTTTCAAGCATGTTTCTGATGAGTTGACCAATGTTATCTTGACACATTGAGAATCTCATCCGAGTGTCTTTTGATATCAAATATATCAACACGAGTTGATCAAAGTGGAAATATTCCGAGGCTTGTCGAGGATTTTTGCCACTTTTATCAGCGAGTGTTGATATATTTGATATGAAAAGATACAAGGGTGAGATTTTATTTATCATCCAACATCATTCTTCCAGCTTTTTCAATTTGTAGACAGTAATTAGCAGTGTGTTCAGATTAAAAAGTACTGCTAACAGCTTCAGTAGCAGAGCCATTAGTGATGTCATTTGATTGTGACGTCATGGTAACCAGTGGCGTCACAATGGTCTGCAAAGCATTGTGATGTAATTTCACTGCAGCGATATCTACAGTGTAGATACAGTGTAGATATCGCTTGATCTCATCCAAGCGATATCTCCTGTGTGAGCCGATTTTGGGTGATAAATGTAGTTTGACTAGCCTAAATATCTACACCCAACAACTGTTATTTTCCCGTAACAGCCACCCCAAAGTGTTTATTTGGATAAAAGGTCTGCACAGGACGTTCAGAAATCTTTCTTTGGCATTGTATTAATAATGTAACAATGGTATTGATAAAATAAAAAATAGAAATATTGCGCATTTGATGTCTGTGCCTTTGGGAGACTGGGGCGGTCGGATAGCCTCTAGCGTTTGCTCATCGGCCGAAGACACGGGTTCGATTCCCGACATGGGCACAATGTGTGAAGCCCATTTCTGGTGTCCCCCGTCGTGATATTGCTGGAATAGTGCTAAAAGCGACGTAAAGACATACTCACTCACTTTAAGTGACATGGGGTTTTCTACAATATTCTCGAACACCTGGATATATGTTCTGTGGTAACAAATTGATAAATTCTGTTACAGGTATATCTAATTAGTTTTTGTTCAGTTCTTCCTAATATACATCTCAGAACACGTTCTCCCTAACACCTGTGTTTCGCTCTCTCGACTTTGGCAGATCTTCTCCGAGACGGCCTGTGTGCACAAAAATGTGAAAATGCAAAGTCGAATTTAGCACTTGCTAATAATTCACCAATGTATGTAGGTATTGTTGAAGTTGACATATAATATCCCATAATAATATTTTAGTCAAAATAAGACTGTAAAGATACAACAACAAAAATTTAATGGACAAGTCGATAGGCCCATTCACGTTTTGTGCCATTTCGGAACTTGACATTTTGTATTTACCGTTTCGCCCAGTAGCTGCCTTCGGAAATGTAACATGGCAGCACAAAGTTATGGGAAACGCATGGTTTGTATCGTGATTGGTCTCTCCGTTTGTAAATTAATTATTGTATTAACAATGATGCTTGTCTCATAACGTGCCCCAAGACACGCATTATTTAAAGATTTCTTACACGAACGAGACCCGTGAAGATCCGGGGTAGAATAGGTCTTCAGCAACCCATGCTTTCTGTAAAAGGCGACTAACGGGATCCCAATTGCAGGGATCGATGCCTATGATGTCAGTCACTGGATTGTCTGCTCCAGACTCGATTATTTACAGACCGCCGTCATATAGCTGGAATATTGCTGAGTGCGGCATGAAACAACAAACAAAACATGAACGACATAGTTGGCTTATAGTCCGGGTAGATCTAGTCATGTGGGTACCCGTGTCATACTCATGACCCACCCACCCAAGTTGCCCATCCCACCCCTAGTTATCATGTGAGTTAGAAATGTGTATATTTATTATTTACTTCAACATATTTAAAGCAGTCAAATATTTCATGGTGTTTTCATAGACCATGTTGACAGACTTTGTTCTTGCAGACACACCTAGACATGTTATTGGTTGGCCAATAGGCAAACATGAACCCTTATCTCCATGCAGGGATATATTATGGGCCTATAAAACTGTAATTTTGTTCAAATTGGGTTTTCTTACATTCCTTTCTTTCTTAAATTCATTCGAAAGAAAAATGCAAACACTAAGCATTAAAAGGGGCACCAATCTGACTGACACTGCCTGGTAGCCGTTATCAATGCAGATTTCTGAACATGGATTTGATACCTGTGATCTATGAAGATTCTGATAGTACAAAGGGCACATGTTCATTAAGTTCAGCAACCCATACTTGCCTTAAAAGGTGACTATGCTTCTCGTAAAAGCGACTAATGGGCCGGGATCAGGTGGTCAGGCTCGCTGACTTGGTTGATACATGTCATCGATCCCAATTGCGTGGATCGATGCTCATGTTGTCAATCACTGGATTGTCTGGTCCAGATTCAATTATTTTATAGGCCGCCGTCATATAGCTGGAATATTGCTGAGTGCGGCATTAAACAACAAACAAATAAACAAAACATTAATTTCTTCAACCAAAACAAACCAACAAAAAGAATGGTTGTTGCTCATAAGAAGTTGTATGGAAATACCCTTCATGGTTTTAGTTAACAAAAACTGTATCCCTGCAGTGAAAGAATTTTTGGATTTTGGATTGTGTGAAATACAATTGTTACTCCCTTGTTGTCATCCATGTTTTCTGGTATAACCCTACACTTGTGTATTTTTCGTCATTAGCATGAATGTAGCAGATTCTGCTATGTTCTGATGATGTCAGCAAAAGAAGGCAAACAACAGACCACTACTCAATTTTGTATTGTTACTGGTTTTGAGGTTAAAAGATTTGATCTATGCAGCCTCAACCATGTATGGGATTGACCCTTGACCCCCTTCTTTTATTAAATATGAATTTGCTCCCATGGTCAGTGTATGAAGGTAGAAACTTCTTTATTAATACAGAAATACATTTTTTAGAACATTGATGAAGTGTACATCATTAAACTCTTACAACTCTTTCGGTGGATCAAAACTATGTATTCTGGTGCTATACAGACATGTCCTGATATTGAAGTTTAATCCAATTTCCATTTATTTCTGAGTGAGTGAGTGAGTGAGTGAGTGAGTATGGTTTTACGCCGCTTTTAGCAGTATTCCAGCAATATCACGGCGTTGGACACCAGAAATGGGATTCACTCATTGTACCCATGTCGGGAATCGAACCCGGGTCCTCGGCGTGACGAGCCAACACATTAACCGCTAGGCTGGCCGACCGCCCCATTTATTTCTGAGAAGCTACATATATATACAATACATAAATCACAGGATTGCCGAGTAAGGATGTTTTCTGATTTGTCAACAAGCCCATAAGTTATTGGAGAGAAATACTCTTTTAAGCTGGTATTGCCAAATACTGTTAATTGTGAATAAAAATAACAACTTTTGTGTCTGGATAACCTGTATACTTCCTAATTAATATGGAATTTTTCAAACTCTCCTTCCAACTGGCAAATAATTGAAATTGGCATGTTAAGCAACCTAACAATATTAAACAGAAAGTGTTTTAGATTTTCTGGGAGTATTAAAAAGTCTCATGTAAATGAATCATTAAACTTTCTTAACTTGTAACTTTCTTTCATGTTGTGGTTTTAAAGCGTTTTCTTTTACTTGAGGGGGTTACTTCCCTTTATCGACTGTGATAAACAGTATGGTAACAATCCACCCCTTTACTTCCTACTTTCTGGTAAGGTTCCTTACCTCGCCTCCTATGTATGAGAAGTTTAAAGCTGCATAATGTGTCCCTGGCTAATTTCTGGCCTGAATTCGAAGCTTTTTCTGTCCAAATTTGAATAATGTTTCTGATTTCTTTCCATGTGTACTTATGTCACTAGGTTTTATCACAGGTGCTTCTACTTTTGATTTTGGGAGTAAGAGAAAGCACAAACATTTGTGTTAGCCCTTCTATAGATGATTTACTAAATTTGGACAGTCATTGGGTGCTTGATAGTAGAAACAATGCTGGAATGTAAACTCAAGGAATCTTGAACAGTCTCAATCATATCATGTCATGACTGTCGGGGCGGTCGGGTAGCCTAGTGGTTAAAGCGTTCGCCGAAGACCCGGGTTTGATTCCCGACATGGGTACAATGTGTGAAGCCCATTTCTGGTGTCCCCCGCCGTGATATTGCTGGAAGATTGCTAAAAGCGGCGTAAAACCATACTCACTCACTCCCCCATGCCTGTCAAAACCGTATTCCATGAATGTTGAAGACTCTGCTATTATCTGATGATATCAGCACAGGGAGGCAAACAACTGACCTTTAATGAATTTGAGATATGTATTTCTATGGGTGTTGAGGTTTAAATATTTGTTTATTTTTTATAGTTGAAATTATTTTTTAGGGTGATGTAGGCAGCCTTAACCATGTATGAAACTGATCCATGAGCTCTTTCTATTATGAAACATGAATAAAATCCCCTGATCTGTGTTTGATTGTAGAAACTTCCTATTACTACAGAAATACATTTTGTAAAACATTAATGAAATGTGTATAATTCAACTCTTACAGCTCATTCGGTACATCAAATCAGTATTCTGGTGCCAGATAGACATTATATGTTGAATTAGTTAAATCCAATTTTTATTTATTTTCTGAGAAGCTACATATGTATACAAGACATAAATCAAATGTTTTTTAATTTGTCTGCAGGTCCTAGAACACAAATCAGAATCAGTCGTTCAACAAGCAGATTTCATTGAAAGCCTTTTTGGATCTTCTAGCAGCTGTGATTGGATGATTTTGTGTAAGATTTCAAGTTTTTTGTAATGTACAGTAATTAAAACTGACAATAATGTGTTTTTCTATATTTAGTGCGGTCTTTTTTAACATGATGACTTATGCTGAATGTAACCACTTATATTTTCAAGCAAGTGACATTTGGTGCGGAACTGGGGGTAGTGTGTTTAGGTTTTGGAATATTGAGGGAGTCTGATAGATGAGGAAAAGGCAAAGGAGTTGTTAGAGCAAAGGAAGGGTGCTACGTGTTCTATTTTACATTTAAAGAAAAGAAAACGTGGTATTTGCAGATTTTTGGCATTTTTTATTTGTCTCAAAAGGGAGGGTAGGTGTCGTTTATGGAGCACAACTTTAAAATTGTTAAAGACTTTTCATCCAAACCAGGTACATGTATTAACGAAGGGCTGAAGTTGTGCCTTTTCCTATTAAACAATTTTGAAAAATAAGATTCCTGTTTCCGTGGCAACAAGTTTGACTTTGACTCATAGTGTTCATAGTGGTGTGTTTGCCTGGACCATACCTCTAAAACTATTAGGTGTTTTTTTCATAACACTTTACACACAAAAAGACCAGGTTGTCAAATGGTGCCTTTTGCTAGTTTAGAATTTATATATTTTCTGTTTCCATGGCAACAAGTTTGATTTTGACTCTGTTCATATTTGAGTGTACCTGACATAGAAAGTTCCGAATCCCAATTCCATGGTATTGTTTTGATAGCTTAATAACTGCTCATGTATATGGACAGACATTAGATAGAAATTCTCTCACCAAGTTGGACTTAACTCCCAAACTTGAAGTAATATCATTCACCTGGAAGTTGGGTAGCCTAGTGGTTAAAGTGTTCGCTTGTCACGCAAAAGATCCAGTTCGATTCCCGACATGGACATGTGTGAAGTCCACTTCTTGTGTCCCCTGTCTGATATTGCTGGAATATTGCTAAAATAAGCGTAAAACAATACTCACTCACTCTCCCAATGATAATATTATTTATTGTTTGAAAACAAACTACAACAAATGTTCCTGTAAAGCAAGTTGAGCATACATCAAATGAAGTTTGCAGTTGCCAATTGAAATGACCCTACTGTTTTGCATCATTTTTTTTAACATTTTCCCTTTCTAAGTCAAGATTACTGTTATTTTTTTTTCAAAAGTACACTAATACAAACATAATGAATGTATGTTACTATTTGTGTCTTTCTTCATGCAAGTTAATACTTTTTTTATAACAAAAAGGGGGAAAATATGTAAAATCAGGCCAAACTGAATTTCTACACAGAGTTATGGGAATTGAATTGCCGTGCCGGCAAGAGGCCACCCTAACTGTACATGTCACCTCTCTTTTTGGGGAACTGTGCAAGCTGCGACGTTCATAGTTTGGCCCTCACTCCAGTAAGGTTCATACTCCACTGAACTCACACAACATTAAAATCATTTTTTCATCATGTATGTTGGTCAAATAGGAAAAATTTGGCTCTATTGCTTTAAACGATTTCTTCTCTGGAACGGCCCTTGTAGATCCGGGGTAGAATAGGTCTTCAGCAACCCATGCTTGCCGTAAATCCAAAATCCAAAAATGCTTTCACTGCAGGGATACATTTTTTGTTAACTAAAACCATCAAGGGTATTTCCATACAACCACGTCTTATGAGCCACAACCATTCTTTTTGTTCGGTTTGTTTTGGTTGAAGAAATTAATGAACATGTACCCTTTGTACTATCAGAATCTTCATAGATCACAGACCCGTGAAGATTCCGGGGTAGAAGATATATATAGGTCTTCAGCAGCCCATGCTTGCCGTAAAAGGTGACTATGCTTGTTGTAAAAGGCGACTAACAGGATCAGGCGGTCAGGTTCGCTGACTTAGTTGATGCATGTCATCGATCCCAATTGCGTAGATCGATGCTCATGATATTAATCACTGGATTGTCTGGTCCAGACTTGATTATTTACAGACCGTCGTCTTATAGCTGGAATATTGCTGAGTGCGGCGTTAAACAACAAAACAACCAACCAACAATCTTCTCTGGAACGAAGAGATAGATATTAACCATATATTGTTGGAAGCATTCTCCAATGGTGGGGATTCAAACTGGAGAAGTAGAGGGGCTGAACCCTACCCCCACCCCTGGGGACAAAGGGGCGGGGCTAAAAAGAGTTTATAACTTGGACACAGTTAGATCCCTACCGTGTATGTACAACTGAGAGTATAATGAGAGAAATGCACATATGCTACCAGGACAGCTGGCCCTTCTGTTATTTGTCCGGCACTCCCAAAGGGGTTAGAACCTTGACCATAACATGCAAACAGATATGGGTTTTTTTGTTTTTGTTTGTTTGTTTGTTTGTTTTTTGTTGTTGTTTTTAAAAAATGATTTTTATTGTTCCTGGTAAAAGTACATCATGTTTTGGTAGAACTCAATATACATGACCAGGGTTTTATAAGCAAGTACATGTCATTCATACAAACCCATACACACATTCACACTCACTAGAAGCTTATAGTATTTATGAAGACAGAATGCAGGATATATATTTAGTAATATATTGTAAGTTTTGGAATGGCAAATGTTTATATTTTCAAAGGGTTTTCATAAGAAGCCCATTTCATATAGAATTCAGTCTGTTTGGCTTTATTAAAGAGTCTATATTTTTCTATTTGATAATAATATTTAACCTCATTTTGGAAATGTGTAATGGTTGGTTTTTTTTTTTTCCTTTTGTATCTGTAAATGGGAAATTTGGCCAAGAAGAGTATCAGATCAAAAATATCATTTGTGGGGAAATTTTTGAAAAGCCAAAAAGGATTAGGTCAAAAGTAAGATTTATCTTGCCAGTATGTGGACCCTTGGATTCAATCCATTGTGAAAATCTTTTCCAGAAGTTTTTGCTTACCCTACAGTCCCAAAAGAGATGTTGAATAGATTCTGGCGCGGCATTTCAGAAAGTACATAGACAGTTGTCAACAATATGCATCTTGAGTAAATAAGTATTAACAGGTAGAATTCTGTGGAGCAATCTAAGCTGAAACCATCTAAGTTTAGGGTCTGGAGTAGTTTTGTGTGCTCTGATGAATAAGCTAGTCCAGTTCATATCCGTTAAAAGTCCCGCTTCATCGGTTATACTTATTACATAGTAATATTTCTTTGAGCCTTTTTTACGTGAAAAGAGATTGGTAATAGATATACTTGTATTGTTTGTTGTTTCCAGATGCAGGTCTTTATTAATGCCTAATTGTATCATGTACTTATTTACTGATCTTTTAATTATAATAAAATTCAAGGAAATTTATGTTGAAGTATTTATTACAGAATTGTTGCAATGTCATAAAATTTCCATCATTGTTTTTAGCAAGCAATATATGCTGTGTATGTTATTGAGATGAAAGGTTTTGTTATCTAATGATTTGCCATTTATAATAATATTTTTATTATATAGCAGGGGTTCCCTTAGGAATTCTTCATCATTATTGGGTTTTATTTTATTACTATGTTTAGAAAAGGCAGTAAAACAATCATTCCAAAATTGTTTTTTGTTTTTTTAGCAAGCTTAAGTGGAAAATCACTTCCCATAAATAGTAAATCAGGAAATTCAGGAGTAGTATTAGTCATTAAAATTTTCCATTTGTTTTCCAAATTAACATTTAGTAACTTTTTTATCCAGATTATTTTCAGAGTCAACATGGTCAACATATGCAAAAATATCTATCATGCCAAGTCCTCCTAGGGAAATAGGTTTACAAGCCACTGTTCTCTATATTTTGTCTGGTTTATTATTCCATAAAAACTTGAAAAGAATAGTCTGCAAACAGATGTTATCCTCACCCTATAATAAACAGATACATTGTATACATTTGTTTGTTATTAAGACAATAATACCTTTAATATGATTTATCCTAGATCATAACATGGAAACAGTTCAGATCTTTATGCTACATTTGTATCTAGAGAAATACACGTTCATGCTGTCTGTCAGCATTTTAATTGGGTGGATAGCAAATCTGAGTCCAAATTACGAAATATTTGAAGTATTATATACATGCACAATGCAAATGTATATTTTGTCATGATTGCATAAATATCCAGGTGAGCAATACAGGCCCTATGGGCCTCTTGTTTATAAGACAGTCTGAAGTCTGTTTTTTCAAGACTATTAGGTACTATGTCATATAACACCCGTGAAGATTACGGGGTGGAATAGGTCTTCAGCAACCCATGCTTGCCATAAAAGACGACGATGTTTGTTATGAAAGGCAACTAACGGGATCGGGTGGTCAGGCTCGCTGACTTGGTTGATGCATGTCATCGATCCCAATTGCATGGATCGATGCTCATGATGTCAATCACTGGATTGTCTGGTCCAGACTAGATTATTTACAGACCGCCTTCACATAGCTGTAATATTGCTGAGTGCGGCGTTAAACAACAAACCAACCAACCAACCAACTATGTCTTATTTTCTCCAAAATTCCAGCTCACCTCCCCAACATAATTGCATCCCATTTGGTTTGTGCAACAGCCGTCAGTGTATCAAAGGTTGGGGGAAGAATGTTTAGATATTGTTTACATTTGTCGCTTAATGATTACATTGTTGTTTATTCGAAAACTGTTCCACAGCAATTGGATTGTTTGAAACATAATTTCGTCAAAAGGAAAGTCTGCTATGTTGAACATGTAGTTTAACCTCAGACCACGGGCTAGGACCGGATCCAGAAAAGTTAGAGATGGTATCTTCATGCCCAGATCAACTTCTCTAGGGTCTGCTTGTTACAATCTAGGTTTTGGTGCCAATTTTGCAAATCGCCAGACCTTGGAGTAAACTTCTACCTCATCCCCCACGAAAAGGAAAAGTAAGATTCCGGAGAGAATATATGGGAATGAGAACCAGAGCAGGGACAATTATCATGTGAGTTACTGCCAGATTACTTTCACCACCAGTTTCTGTGAATTTCCTCTTCTTTTTGAGTTGCATGTAGATGCTATCCAGAAGGGTTTAGGATGGTTGGTTTGTTGTTGAACGCCGCACTAAGCAATATTACAGCTATATGACATTAGTCTGTAAATAATCGAGTCTGGACCAGACAATCCAGTGATTAATATCTTGAGCATCGATCCACGCAATTGGGATCGATGACATGTATCAACTAAGTCAGCGAGCCTGACCACCCGATCCCGTTAGTCACCTTTTACGACAAGCATAGTCGCCTTTTATGGTAAGCATGGGTTGCTGAAGACCTATGCTACCCAGAAATCTTCACGGGTAGAAGGGTTTAGGAGCAGTTTTGACCAAACTCGAGGTGGAGAGAAGCGAGTAATTAGTTATGCAAGAATTGAGACAAGACTATCACGCACAAATATGATATATGAATAATAATAAAGTAATAATTATAAATAAAATAATAAAGTTGCATTTTCGTTTTAAAATAGATAAAAAATTATCATTGCCAGAGAAGTTGAAAAAGATTATAATAATTTGAAGGTCAAGATCAATTCTTTTAAAATAGGAGCGGTCAGGTTGCCTAGTGGTTAAAGCGTTCGCTCGACAAGCCAAAGACCCGGGTTCGATTCCCGACATGTGTACAATGTGTGAAGTCCATTTCTTGTGTCCCCTGTTCCATATTGCTGAAATATTGCTAAAAGCAGCGTAACACCATTCTCACACACTCACTCTTTGAAAATACTTTGAATAATCATCTGACAGTTTCACATGAAACTTAAAATAGTTTTTCTATTGCATAACTTCCCACACACTATCCCTTATTATTAAGTAATCTTATGTCATTAGCAGCTATTAATGCAACATACAATTATATGCAGTCATGAAATGTACGTAAGTAATAAAATTAATTCACTCATGTTGTTCATTTATATTTTCAATGGCCTTTCTCACTCAGAACTATACAGCTGACGAGGCCAGTCAAAGAACAGAACGGAGGTCAGGCGGAAAAGGCAGCAGCAGCAACCACGGCAACAGAGATATCACCAAGAACAACAACAGCTTCGACAGAGGCAACAACAACAACGACGAGATCAACAAACAGAACCATACGAGGAGTTGGTACGTCTTCTGTACCAAGCACGGAGGATTCGTGAGTTTTATATATTCTATCTTTTTTGGAAATAAACAACATACCGAATTTGATTGAAACCCAGTACTGATTTATTGCGGGTCGTTGCTTATTTTGTAAGCCACAAGTAACATAGTTGACCTGAAGGTGTAAGTTGCCTTTAACTGACACACGTTACAACTGCAACAGTACAGCACTCACATCAGGGAGAACATCAATATAGCTTTGTGTCCTCTGTAGATTGTGTCTTGTGTCCTCTGTAGATTGTGTCTTGTGTCCTCTGTAAATTGTGTCTTGTGTCCTCTGTAGATTGTGTCTTGTGTTCTCTGTAGATTGTGTCTTGGACAGGAGAAGAGGGTCTAAGTATTATCGTGTTTTTCATTGTAGAGGAGGGGCCGAGTGTGAAAACCAGCTGGAGTTCTCCAGATGGCGCTGGGAGGAGGACTGGAGAGTAAGTGGACCGTCATGTGTATATTTTATCTGTGATCCAGTTCCAGTTTGCCCTAAATGTCAACTACTGCCTGCTACCAATTATATTTACTACCCCAGGAAATTCTAGAGAAGGAAAGGCACTCCCAATACATCATGCTTTGAGTGGGGTTTAAAGTATATGAAATGGTACACAATGAATGCATGTTGATTCTAACAATTGAATGCTTTGAATAGCTTGTTAGCAGGACACGTGTTAACCTGAAGTTGTTTTACGTAGAATTGTCTAAGTATTAAATAGACAGATGCTATTTTTCTTCTAAAATTATTATTAATAAATAATTGCTACAGTTGCTAATGTTATGAATGATAACGAAACAATTTTCTGTTCACTCCAGATGTGGTCACAAAGTATCAAGATGATTTCATCAGAAAGAGGCATAAGACAGTAAACAGTCATCCTTAGTCCTGTCCCCAGTCCTCAGCTTCAGGAAGCATCCCCAGTCGCAGTTCTCGGTCGCCCTCCTGTTGCCAAACACCCAGCCTCAGTCGCCCTACCCTGTTGCCACCCAGCCTCAGTCGTCCTACCCTGTTGCCACCCAGCCTCAGTCGCCCTACCCTGTTGCCAGCCAGCCTCAGTCCCCCTACCCTGTTGCCAGCTAGCCTCAGTCGCCCTACCCTGTTGCCAGCCAGTCTCAGTCGCCTTACTCTGTTGACAGCCAGTCTCTGTCGCCCTACACTGTTGCTAGGCAGCCTCAGATGCCCTACCCTGATGCCAGCCAGCCTCAAACGCCTTACTCTGTTGCCAGCCACCCAACCTCGGTGACCCTACTCTCATGCAAGACAGCCTCGGTCGTCCTTTTACTCTTTTGCCAGACAGCAAGCAAGCCTCAGCAACCACGTCAACTAGGCGTTGCTCTTCTATATACAGTAAGTAGAACTTAATTTAACCGTAGTTCAAGATATAAATGACATTTCTGTGTACATCTTTGTTGAACAAGTATCGATAGTATCCGTTCGTCCATTATCGACACTCTTTGGCAACTCAAATGCAATTATCTAAGTTTTAAAAAGCCACTGAATTATTATGTTCAACAAAATATTCTTTCTTCTTCAGGTTTTGTACAGTCAAGGTTACCTTCTCTCACATCTGCCAAGTGGACATGTACATGTTTATTGCTTCCTATAAGCAATACGAACATATCTTCATGTTTAACTCAGTTTCACAACAACATGTTGGTGCCTCAGTTTACAAACGTAAACGTTCTACCTACACAGCAATACCTTGGTATCAATGGTTTGCTGTTAATAGCCGCTACTGCTCGTCTTCTGTCACTACTGCCCACTTGGGCAAGCTACATAGTGCATATTTCGTATGTCACAATTGCTCACTGGGGGCAAGGTACATAGTGCATATTTCATATGTCACGATTGCTCACTGGAGCAAGGTACATAGTGCTAATTTCATATGTCACTATTGCACACTGACCAGATACATCGCCCATAAGCGTTACATACAGTCATGATTTTCTGGACGATCATCCACTAGCAACACCTGGATGGTCATGTGTACTTCCTGATGACTTTGCAGCTTTAAGGTGTTGAGGGGTGTTTTATGTTTCATGGCTCATTCTCCTACATGAAACACCCGCTAACACCTTCTAGCTGAGTGAGTGAGTGAGTGAGTATGGTTTTACGCCGCTTTTAGCAATATTCCAGCAATATCACGGCGGGGGACACCAGAAATGAGCTTCACACATTGCACCCATGTCGGGAATCGAACCCGGGTCTGCGGCGTGACGAGCCAATGGTTTAACCACTAGGCTACCCGACCGCCCCTGTTCTCAGAAGAAATAAGGTAGTGCGGAATGTATTGTGGCCTATCGAAGGTGCGATGGACAATGTTTCTTAGTTCAGTTGAGCTCTGTATTAATCAAGGTTGCAGGTGTACGACAGCATCTTTGCTTAATTTGAAAAATGAGACGAATCCAAAGCAAATCCTCGTAGGCACCGATTGTGCTCCCTAACTGGCTGATCTGTTTCTTTATGCACATGACTCAGAATTTCTGCTCTGATAGCAAAATCAAAACCATGGAAAGAAATTTAACTTAAGCATAGGTATAACGAAGGAATATGAATTACCCACCTGAGCTAGAAATAAAAGATACCAGTGAAATTCTCATCTGATTCATTTATAGATCAATGCATTAAAAATCAGATTGACAATACAATATCCACAAGGCTGAATGGCAAGAATTATTCCTTCATGTCGAGCATCATTCCAGCGCTTCCAGCCTTCATATTCTTGCTCAAAAGCTGCTTGATCAGGGTTACAGTAACTAAGGGATCGGTAAAACGTTTTATTGTGGATATCTATAGGACATTTGCAAAGTTTAGGCAAAAGTGACAAATTGATGTCTGATACAATTCCATTGTTTGGGATGTACCAATTGTTCCCGTATTATATATTCTTGTAAACACACGACTTGCCTTTGTATGTGTTTGTTGCGGTTGCCACAAGTAGGGCAACGCTTGATATCATCACTAATTGACAACAGATGAGAAGCGAAATAACTACATTGTAAATGTGTGAAATCTATTCCCGAACGAGACCCGTGGAGATCCGGGGTACAATAGGTCTTCAGCAACCCATGCATCCCAATTGCATGGATCGACGTTCATGATGTAAATCACTGGATTGCCCAGTCCAGACTCGATTATTTACAGACCCAGTCACATAGCTGTGATATTGCTGAGTGCGGCGTTAAACACCCCCCAAAAAACAACAAAAACATGACAGATGTATGATATTCAGTAAACTACGTTTATAACGAACACGTTAAAACGAACTGTTTTTGTGGCCTGTTCATTTGCTCTGCATAGGCTGTATATATACTTTTAACGAACTACTGTTATAACGAACTAAAACTGGACAACACAGGACAACATGAAGGTGGCAACCACGCCAATCCTGTACATAATACAACGGTTAGTAAACTGGGTCCTAATCGGCCATTTTACTTAAAAACCAGCTACGATGTATGTGAACTGCTGTAATTGTCATCATCCAGTGAAAGACTTCCTGACCAGTCAGTACAGTCGCATTTACACCTGTTCTTATTTTAGTCATCCTCAAACGTTACATTACGGCATTGCGTACCCGTGAAGATTCCGGAGTAGAATAGGTCTTCAGCAACCTATACTTGTCGTGAAAGGCGACAAACGGGATCGGGTGGTCAGGCTCGCTGACTTGGTTGATACATGTCATCGATCCCAATTGCGTGGATCGATGATCATGATGTCAATCACTGGATTGTCTGATCCAGACTCGGATTATTTTACAGACCGCCGTCATATAGCTGAAATATTGCTGAGTGCGGCGTTAAACAACAAACCAACCAACCAACCAACGAGATGTATACCCTAGCTGTATAATGAGTAATGAGCAAAGGAGTCTTTACTGTTGTAACCAAATAATACACAACCGAGTGTCCGATAGAGTTAACTGTGCACAGCGTAGGGATAAGTGATGTTTTAACCTTAATAGCATGGTTTTGTTTGACTTCTTGGCCCGTGTCTGAAGTCCAATGACGGAATTAATATCCTATAACTGACTAATCAGATGATCTCGCTGCACTGCGCGGGACAGATACTACAGAAAGGCATGCCACCGTAGCCAGAAATACGACACCACTACCTCCTAAAGAAAGCTTTGGGCATCACTTGTATCATTGGACCGGCGCTATGCTTTTGGTCGTTAACATTTGTACAAGGCGGAGCAAAAAGCATAGTTTTTCCCGTCTATTTTACGCTTGAAAAAAAACTCCGGACACTTCCTAGACGCTCACCAATTAATAAATTTTTAATGAATTTTGAGTCGTTTTCCCGCCAAATGCCCATGTACGAAAAAAACCGATGTTTTCGTGTTTGCAGTGTCACATGTGGAAGTCATCATATCCCAATTGTGTGGATCGATGCTCATGATATCAATAACGCCTCTTTTCACACAGCAGTGAATGATACCCCATAAGACGAGATGATAATGTCGCAGATAGCTTGGGTTGTATACTCTCCAGGGAGCTGAGAATGAAAGAATCAATTGCACACTGATTCAGTGGCCAGGGGAATAATGTTAGCGCTTTGAGCATACGCCTTTTGTAAAGAGTTGGGCGCAATATAAACATCATCATCATCATCATCATCATGTAACCACAAACTAGTTTCTGTCTGATAGTTGTGCTGAATATATGCAGTAAACATGTTAAACCATTTCACCTTGAACCCTCCCTCGTACGTATAATGCAAACATCTTTTACCTTCAAATGTATTTCGAAAAGGATGTGGTGTGACATTTCTGACGTAAGACTATGATTGCATGTGACGTAATGGCTGGCGAAATTTGGACTGGAGCTGAAGCTATAGATGGGAAACAATATATGTTCTCATGAGTCAATTGAGTAAATATAGTTATGACATATTGATAATGCTAATATTCACATAACATATACGTGTATATTTATCTACCTGATTGCAAGCGAAGGCCACGTGATAAATGTGACAAGGACCCCTGTGGTGTAATCACTTATGTATGGCCGGTGTAATGGAGGAGAAGTACATCCTTGTGTTCCTGTCGGTTCTTGTGTCCTGTACGGCAACACAGCGCCCCAACATTGTCTTCATAGTTGCAGATGATTTAGGTGGGTATGTTTATCTTCACAGATGAAGTGCCTTTGTACTGATGCAGGATGATCACGTTTTCATACAGGGTCATAAGATATGTCGATACAACAGATTCACACGTATTACCAGATAGAACATATCTGATGACGAGAATCGTAATCCCTGAGTTGCACTTTTGTTAGATCTTATTCTGATGTCAGATGACTAGATTATAACACACAACAACCGACATATACTAGTATATGTATCAGTCTGTTGAATATGTGATGACGAAAATCGTTCATCCCTAACGGCGTTACATATCTGTTTCAGGCTCTTAACACACGTTTGTCACGCATGCTTGATCGAAAAACGTAGGCTTTCGTAGGTAATAGTATCTGCATTACAATTTGCCTAAAATACTACATAAAAATTATGTTTTCTTCCAGTAAATATATTCATACTATCAGCGAATACATGCAACCACAAGGTTTTAGGCAGATGAATCGAATGAGAAGATATTTAACACGTAGTATCAGATTCACATTGTCGAAGATTTTCATTGTAATATTTAGGGGTCATAGGTGGCCAAGTCGTCTAAGGCTCCGCGATTCGCTGTGCAGAGTTGCGTCCCTTGGGCACGCCAGAAACCTGTGATTGTGGGTTCGAAACCCGATTCGCCCCGATGATGTTTCTAGGTTTGTCAGCACCATACCCCTGCTCGTGGGTTTCACTGAAGTGGTAAACGTCTGAGACCTGCATCACTGTGGGCTTTCCTCTCACATTAAGCTGACACGCCGTGATATAACAGGAATATTGTTAAAAAGCGACGTTAAACCCAACTCACTCAGTCATTATAATATTTCTTTTACGTATATGGGGTTCATTCTCATGCAGTTGCGGGCTTAAGTTCTGTGTGGTATCCATGTGCACTTGTAATGGTAAGACAATTAGATCAGTTATTACCAAAATGTGTTACTGAGAAGGCTAACATCTAATTAAAACATAGAGAGAAAAAATATTCTGTTAACACTATTCTGTTTTACTTTTCAATGATGTATGCACATTCAAATCATATCCTGTCACCTTAAATTACAATAAGGGTGGGACGATGTTGGTTTCCGAAACCCAACCATGAAGACTCCTAACATCGACAAACTGGCGACAGAGGGGATCATCTTTGAGAGCGCCTATGTCCAACCTTACTGCAGCCCGTAAATATCATTTGTGTTCGTTTTCATTACTCATACTTACATGTTATAAGACACTCGTATCCCAACTTTGCAAGATCCGCCTACAAGGCACCACAACATCTAAAATTGATGTATGAATACAAATTGTCGAAATGTATTTCTAGAATGATCTATCTTGGATACTGAATTTTGAAATATATATCTGCCGTAAAAGACGGATTTTCGAGATGAGATTGAGAAGAGCATGGTCACTTTCGTTGTTGGTATGTGTAATGTTAGACACATCATCGTCCTCTATCACCTATGATGATTTACAGGTCTCGCACGGCCTTCATGAGTGGAATGTTTCCATTCAAGGTGGGCATGCAGGTAAGAGACGTAACATGTTTCCCCTTTATCATAAAAGTTGGTTGGTTTGTTGCTTAACGACGCACTCAGCAATATTCCAGCTATATGACGGCGGTCTGTAAGTAATCGAGTCTTGACCAGACAATGCAGTGATTGATATCATGAGCATCGATCCATGCAATTGGGACCGATGACATACTTCAACCAAGTCAGCGAGCCTGACCACCCGATCCCGTTAGTCGCCTCTTACGACAAACATAGTCGCCTTTTACGGCAAGCAGTGGTTGCTGAAGACCTATTCTACCCCGGAATCTTCCCTTGGTGGAGTACGATCACCCTTTGTCAAGAGTGCCATTGATATAATGTCTAATGTGATGTATAAAGTCTTATGTATACATTTTACATCGCAGCACAATGTTCTGAGCGATGTTCAGGCTGTATGTGTGCCTCTCAACTACACCTTCCTGCCACAAGAGTTGAAGAAACTCGGCTATGCTACCAATATGGTCGGCAAGTATGTCCAGCAATACTATATGTTTCTGAAGATAGTGTGTATGTACGCTTGAAGAATTTAGATACAACGTTTCATGTCTGACGTAATCAGTATGAACTATATATCAGTCCACTGATGAATTGAATCGCGGATACGTTACAACAAGGCAGAATAATTGATATGAATGTCCAGTATGACAGCAAATAATTGTAATTATTGATAAATGTTCGAGTCAAACTTTCACAATATCGGAAGAAGTTTCATGTTACACTTAGTTGCGCAACAATCTCCCATCATTTCATAATGTTTTCAAGATGGCATCTGGGTTTCTGCAAATGGGAGTGTACACCGACTTACCGAGGGTTTGATACGTTCTTCGGCTACTACAGTGCATCGGAGGACTACTTCAATCATAGCAAGGGCAAGTACATAACTACCAACTCGCTAAACTCTATTAGCCAGTCCATTAATCACTAGTTTTGGACCATTTTTTTTATTAAACTCTTTCCTAATCAACATGTCTGCACACCCAACTGTGGTAGCTGGTAAAATCGGAGAAATGTCCATCCAAGGATCAACTAAGAATGACACAAGCTATTGATAGTGGATACCCAAACAGGTACCGATGAACTCAGTGAACTTAAAATAACAATCCTCCTTACACATTAATAATTATCAGTCATGTATGTCATGTCTAACAGATTACTGATGCATGTCTGCTTAAAACGCATTTTGATGGACCTTCTGATTGTATTCAATGTTAGAAGGGATTACTTTATAGATTGCTTGTCTATGCTTATTTTCCACTTACAGGTGATTGTTTTATAAACACTAAATCTTAAAAAACGCTTTCCCATAATTGTTCTGCAGATCTCCTGGAACTACGAATATATGTCTGAGTATAACTACTAGTAACTGTTTGATAATAAATTGTGTGAGTTAATTCATAAACAGTGATGTTGCTACAACTGGGGCGCGACATTCAATCCAACTCAATTTCCTTCTCACTTCGTAGGTACTTCATGACTGCGTTTAAATGTTTGCAACAACAGCCTGGAATAATTATTTTATATGAGATGTCCAAGGGGTGATGTATGGATATATTTTGTGGATATCAAGGTTCGTTGATATATTTCCAGGTGCCTATTTGGACTACCGGGATAACGAACTTCCTGCTTGGGATTACAAGGGAGAGTATTCAGCTGTGAGTAACGTGCAAAAACAGTTTCGAAACCAGTTAAATATATCGATACTTTACGATAGCGCAATAAGGATTAAAATGCTTCACACCCTTGGTAATGCACTGCGTATCTGTGCTTATGTGATACTTTTTTCGTGTCCAACTTTTTGTTTTCTTGACCCAAATCCTTTGCGCAAAATCAACAAGAACGTTTATGACCTGGGTAAGCATGTTGTGTTTATGCAATGTGCTTAGTGCAAACGACACGACAGTTCGACCAATGATGCATATGTTCCTGTGACTTACAGACATGCATCTTCTACCAATACAATTGACATCCACATCATATCAACAGCTAACTTCTCTAGCCCAGATCCTAATCTTTACAGACAGCTATGATCAATCCGGAATATTGCTAACTGCAGTGTCAAACATCACGGAAACTAAAATCATATTATGGCTAATTACACAGGGATTCCCTTCTGTATTATTCTTTGAATTAATCATGAGCGTCACTTTGTCTTAAGCAATGTTCCAGCAACATCACGGCGGGGGACACTAAACACCAAAAATGGGCTTTCTGCATTGTTACCAAAATGTGGAATCGATCCCTGGCCTTGGGAGTGACGAGCCAACGTTTTTACCACTAAAACATATGCAACTTCATGCTAAGTGTTTCCCGACTTTGAACGGAAGGAGCTAACAGCGACACTATATCTGATTTACTCTTGTTGTCTCTCTGTTCCAGTACACATTCGCCCAGAAAGCTGTTGACATCATCCACCAGCACAACGTCTCCCAGCCTCTGTTTATGTACCTGCCCTATCAGAATGTACATGGTCCAATTGAGGTAAAACTAACTGCTTTCTTTACAGGACAAAACCTGCAATGTACTTTAGGCCTTTTAAATCCGATTGGAATTTTTTTTCTATAAGAATAAAGATAGGTCTCAAACTTGATTGCACATGAACCATACCCTAGTTATATTCGGAAATGTATGTTGTGTTATAATAGCCAAAATGAAAAGTACAATATAGCAATTAAGCGGTGTACCTTTCACTGAAAACGTGTCTTGAGAAAAAAAACCCTTCTAAAATTAAATTTAAATGTTTGTCTCTCCATAGAGAGAGCTGCACCAGAGCTGTCAGTTACTTTGATAATCATGCAGATTCATATTCTTATTCGCTGATCATATTACGTTCAGGTTCCGGAAAAGTACTTCAACATGTATCCTAATGTGATAAACCAAGGTCGCAGGACATACTCAGGTACTGTGAATTTCTTCTGACTGTGATTGCACATGCATTTTCTCCACGTGTTGTCTATTCCAACTCCGGGGTGTAGTTGAAAGTGCGGAAGGTCGTAGGTTTGATCGCCTGGCCGCGTCATAGCAAATGACCCTTAAAAAAGGTACTCGTATCCATGCAAGCAGCTCTGTATTAAAGGGATACAAGGACTCGCTGGTTCGGTGTATATTGTGTGAGAGATTGGGGCATCCATGTTAAACTAAGGCAATATATCCCAGTGGGCGAGCCGAATTAACCGCCATATGTCCAGACTAGTGCAAACAGTCATAGACATGTGCCTCATCGTGGGCCCCGTGAAAATTCCGGGGTAGAATAGGTCTTCAAAAACCCATGCTTGCCGTAAAAGGTGACTATGCTTGTCGTAAAAGGCGACTAACGGGATCGGGTGGTCAGGCTCGCTGACTTAGTTGATACATGTTATCGATCCCAATTGCGTGGATCGATGCTCATCATATCAATCACTGGATTGTCTGGTCCAGACTCGATTATTTACAGACCGCCGTCATATAGCTGGAATATTGCTGAGTGCGGCGTTAAACAACAAACCAAACCAAACCAAAGCTTCCTCGTGGCTTTTCAAGTGAAATAATCATGAACACGACGTTAAAACAAGACGTCACCTCACAGACACTCTGTTATGAGTTGACCAAAATGGATCGAATGGCAAAATAAATCATATGGTTTATTTTGTTAAAATATATTTTCGTAACGTTTATGCTATTGGTTACACTTAAGTACCATATTTCAAGAAAATCAGTATGAAATGTGAATGCCCCTTGATATTGTGTGTGATCTGTGATAGATACAAAGAATCAACCTCAGAATAGTTACTGAAGGAAAGTATTGGAACCAACACATTACATAAACTGACGTTTTAAATCCAGTTTGAACTGTGAGTGAGTGAGTATGGTTTTACGCTGCTTTTAGCAATATTCCAGCAATATCACGACAGAGGACACCAGAAATGGGCTTCACACATTGTACCCATGTCGGGATTCGAACCCGGGTCTTCGGCGTGAACACAATATGAATCACTCACAGCCAGAACCACATGATACAGAAACAAACATGAGCTTTGATTCTTCAGCGAACATAAATTCTCCTGTAACGAAATGCTCAATAGGTTATTACATAAAGGCGTTTATGCTGACATGATCTCTTTGTAGGAATGGTGTCTGCCCTCGACGAAGCAGTTGGGAACGTAACGAAGGCACTTAAGGAGAAGGGGTTGTTTGAAAACACGCTCATTCTGTTTACAGCTGATGTAAGGAAAGACATACTGAGAATACAAAATACACTCATAAAAAGAAAAGGAAGTAAAAAATGTCGTTTATGAGTACAGAGTCAATCATCGGTAATCATAAAAATACCCCGAACGGCGGTGGTTTATGTTATTGATTGTGCAGATCAATTACATGTAAGCTTCATTATACTGTGAAACAGTAAGTTCTGAATAATGTATCATTCAGTGTGAGCAATTTAAAATCCCTCCAGAATGGCGGTCCTATTGAAGCTTATGCCAGCAACTGGCCTCTGAGAGGAGGGAAGCACACGATCTGGGAGGGAGGCACGAGGGGGGCATCCTTCATGTATGGCACCGGACTAAAGAAAACCAAGACAACTTATAATGGGTTCGTTGGTGCCATGACTTTAATATTGTACATCTGAGAAGAAAGTTGTATTTCTAAAGGAGATGAAAGTTTTATTAAAGATTCTCTGAGATAAAGACGTTTGGTTAAGGATATTGGATAGTATCGCAGACCCATGTTGTTACAGAATGATGCATGCTGTAGACTGGAAGCCCACCTTGGTGTCAGCAGCTGGTGGAACGCCTGGTAAAAAACATCCTTTTTAGATTTTCGTTTTTTGTCTGACGCCGCGCTCAGCAATATTCTAGCTATATGATGGCGGTCTGTAAATAATCGCTTCTGGACCAAACAATGGAGATGCTGACACGCAACTGGGATACAATGACTCCCTTCAAACAAGTCAGCAATCCTGAAACTCGACCTCATCAGTCGCCTCTTATGACAAGCATGGGTTGCTGCAGATCAGTCTTCACGGGCCCTAGATTCTCTCAAAGCATTACATCTGTCAGCCACATGCACGTGTTCACTTGTCACACAGGCTTCTACATTAACCCAATAGCCTTGCAACTGTATATATCTTCGAGTATGCCTCAACCTTACTTCCAGAGTGATTATCTTTAGCAATATTAATAAGCCACGCACAGCAATAGATTCATGAGTACACCGACCACACTTGTACACTATCTATAAAAACATTACTTGTATCTCCCCTTTGGAAATGTTTATTTTCTATCTTTTATCTCAAAGAATAGATGAGAAAATGTGAAGCTTTTCAATGCGATGACCTTAATTTGAAGGGACAAAACATGTAGTCTATTTACATTCACTCTACATTAAATTAACATATCAGTCACATCCACCCATGTTGTAGAGACGTCAATCGACGGCATAAGCCACTGGGATTCTATCAGGAATGGCCTTCCGTCGTCAAGGACCGAGTTCATATACAATCTGGACGACTTTGAGCCTGCACTGGAAGGACATGCTGGAATAAGGTAACTAGTTCAGGTATTAGGCTTCAGAAACTTAGTAGGAGCAGTTTATATCTTAACACACATAACGAACACCTGAGAGAAATATTTACACTGCGATCAAAGATTTGGGAGCTGGACTTTAACCATGGAAATGCATTACATAGTGTTTTCCAACATGTCTTCATATTGAACCTTTATATTATGAACAACAGACGGTGCTGGAAGTGATCCTGTGTGGTTTTGGTTGTTGACAGAGTTGGAGACTACAAGCTGATGATGGGCTACCCAGGGGGACCGGATGGCTGGCACCAGCCTATGAACAGAACAAAGAATGATAGATACGAGAACACCATATATGTCAAAGGCGATAGCCCAGTGCATTTGTACAACATACGTGGTAGGTGCAGAACATAAATAGTTACCTATTAATTTATCTAACTTATTTTGCTAACAATTTGTAAAATTATCAGGATGATTCACCTTGCTTAATTCTGATAGACATACGAGAAATATCTAGTTAAACATGTCAACCATCCGTATGCGGACCATCTTATGAATATCCCCTTCACCACCTACAGAGGATCCAACTGAGCATAACGACCTGGCAGCAAAGATGCCGGACATTGTTGACAAACTAAGAGCGCGAATTGATGACTACCGGAAGCAGATGGTCCCCGCCCTTTTCCCTCATGGGGATCCTGCATCTGACCCCAGAAAGTTTGGGAACGCTTGGAGCCCCGGATGGTGTTGATCTTCGATTTGCGTCAAGTTTACTTCAACAATGTGGGTTCGAATTTGAATGAAATAGTGTTTAACTATAACAGTATGTTGATTCAAATTCATATGCCTGAAATGCTATATGAGAATTTGTTGGTTGAAATTCATTGTGAATTTTGCATCGCATGAAAAATAAATGGGTGTCAATAACCGGTGTCTTTATTTCATTGATACAGTTGGCGAGTTTTGTTGAACGTCACTTTGAACTGTTAATGTGACACAAAAAGTAGCTGTTTCATGCTATGGCACTTTACTGCAACCCACGAGCAAGAGTATGGTTCTGATATTTACGTGGTACGTTTTGGCACTTTTGGCAATTTCGCCTAGGTAGCTGCTGACCACACAACACCATTCAGATAATCATTATGATAAATGGTGTCATTATATCATTCTGACTGGATTTACCTTGTAGGTGTAATGTGTGAACTACATTAATGGTGTCCACCGAAATGAACTATTCACAATACCAGATGAACCCTTAAAGGCCTACAGTTTGCATTTATTCTCCATTTATATGATTCTCAAGAACCAAATCTTAACCTGTATACCACTGCTTACAGCTACCTATCTCTGTTGCCTATTAAGCTTCTAGATGACGGCAACCACTGATGATTGGGTATCGGTATTGTCCGATGCCACGTCAAGCCATCTTCGGAATCCTATTTGAAAGAAAGGCGGATTTACTTACAATGATGACCCGTGAAGATCCGGGGAAGAAAAGGTCTTCAGCAACCCATGCTTGTCGTGAAGAGAGACTAGGCTTCACGTAACAGGCGACTTACGGGATCAGGTGGTCAGGCTCGCTGACTTGGTTGATGCATGTCATCGTATCGAAATTGCGTAGATCAATGTTCATGATGTCAATCACTGGATTGACTGGTCCAGACTAGGTTATTTACAGACCGCCGTTATATAGCTGGAATATTTCTGAGTGCAGCATAAAACAACAAACAAACAAAACTTACAATGGCAATACAGTATAACTTGTATTAGTAGACCTACTGATGTCTTTTGTTGAAGTTAATCATTAATCCAGAAGGTTTACATCTTCACAACCCCAACAATGAGCTGGCTAATCACGGAGCCTTCCTTTTGCCTTCATGTGTCAGAGATCGAGGGGCCCAGTGTATTCCAGGTAACATTAGTGGTGAGTGAGTTGGGGTTAACGCCGCTTCTAACAGTATTCCAGTCATATCACGGCGTGTCAGCTTAATGTGAGAGGAAAGCCCGAAGTGACGCAGGTCTCAGACGTTTACCACTTCGGTGAAACCCACGAGCACGGGTATGGTGCTGACAAACCTAGAAACATAATCGGGGTGAACCTTGATTCGAACCCCAAATCATAGGTTTCTTGCGTGCCCAAGGGACGCAACTCTGCACATCAGGTAACATAAGAAACCTAGTAACCTATGCATGAATTAGAGGGCATAAGTCGTATGTACAAAGGTAACGATCAAGGGATGTACCTGAATTCGAACTATACATAAAATATAATAAAATATACGACCCAAGGACACCACCTTGTTTTCTTCAAACACTGCATAATTATTCACACACTAGATAACCAAACACTCTCCAAGTAATCTCCTTCAGGCAACATATACAGGATATCATAGCCTATTGTGGCAATAAACATCAAACACATTAACATAGTTTGAATGTTTACAGGAGGACCTGACCAGTGTCGCTTTCTGAACTATGAACTGTATTTTATGACCTTAATGTAAGTAGTGACGTTCTACAGTAACGAAAGATTACAGATGTGTACAATAAACATATTTTCTTTATCTAAGAGGAAGGTATGTCACAGTCGTTGTTAACATTCTATTGCCCATAATGAGAGAACTGGTTACACTGTTACATATCAATTCTTGCACGTAACTGTGCGTTCGCAACGTTCCCTAAATCTCACGCAATATGTTAAATCCTACGTTATTGATAAAGCTTGAACAACGGGATTATGTTAGTACAAAAATATGAAGATCAAGGTGGAGATGTAGATATGCTTTATCATCTAGTCTAGACACTGGAAGGTTAAAATGTTAGCAGATAGTAGAACACCGTCTCATTTCTGCTCAACAGGCACACGCGATGGCGGTTCGTGAAATTCTTGCCCTGTTCCTGTTTTTATTATCATTGTCATCGGCAGAGCGTCCTAACATCGTGTTTATTGTGGCAGATGACTTAGGTGAGCGCACACACTGCAAATAATAGCAAAGTCAGTTAATATTAAATACATACTTAAACATTATGTCACTCTCAATGTGGCTTGTCCATAGTGGAGATATTGACAGTGCTGTAACGTCTGATAGCTAACTCTTCACAGAGAACTGTGTGTTTGTACAGGCTGGAATGATGTTGGTTTCCGGAATGCTGACATGATAACCCCAAACATCGACAAACTGGCCACTGAGGGAATCATCTTCGAAAATGCATATGTCCAGCCTCTGTGCAGCCCGTAAATACGTGTTATTTTGTATACCACAGCCTCATAATAATGAATTGGGAGATCGACCATATTGTTATGTATATATTACTTCTTACAATTGTGTTATTACTGAAATTGAATAACCCTCAACAGACATTACCTTAAAGGTACCATATAAATTGTTGATGTAAATTGTGATAACTGTGTTGCCATTTCTAATTGAGAATCAAATGATTAAAAAATTAACGGATAAAATTGGAGAATGAACTGGTTTAAGTTATGAATTGCTGAACTGCCAATGTTAGAAATGTCGCCAGCGTCAAAGATATCATTTGGCTTTGATACTTTCTCTTGACCATTGCCAAAGCGGCGTGTTTGGGATGCTGTGAACAGACTATGCCTTGCAATATGTCACAAGCATCAATACACTCGTTGTTTCAGATCCCGTACTTCCTTTATGAGTGGAATGTTTCCATTCCACGCAGGCATGCAGGTAAAATTGTCGTTGTTTTAAAAAAAACATGGCCAGTGCACATTATCTATGAACTACATACATGTAGTTAAATGTCATCCTGAGTGAGATAGTCAAATATGTTGTGACGTCAGCACTGTTTCAGTCACATTGTGATAAGAAAAAATAAGCCATTATGTTTTCTAACGACCTGTCAGTAGTGGACTGCAGTGAGTGTGTATGGTTTTACGCCGCTGTTTTAGCAATGTTCCAGCAATATCACGGCGGGGAAGACCAGAAATAGGCTTCACACATTGTATCCATGTCGGGAATCGAACCAGGGTCTTTGGCGTGACGAGCTACCCGACCGCCGATAATGGACTGTAAGATAACTAATAACACATAGTAGATTTGGTTTCTAACTAACGGAAATAACAATTCTGGTGGTGTTAATGCCCATTTTGTACTGCCTATACCAACAAAGACATTTCTTTTTTCTTTTCGAAATTCTCATTCCGGCTTAAAGTGATTTCTATGAAATACCCTTTCATATCTTCTCAAAAGAGTGAGTGAGTGAGTTATATTTTACATCGACTCGGGACTATGGGAGGACATTCTCTATTTAGTGTCAGTAATGCCATAACATGTTTTTTATGGGGTTAAAGGAATGCACGTAAATGGGAAGGCTTTTTTTCCTTCACGTTGAGTATCTGACAAAGACATATCCATACTCAGCATGAGGTACTGCTCCCTGGCCAAGCAGTGTGTGTGCCCCTCAACTATACCTTCCTGCCCCAAGAACTGAAGAAACTCGGCTACGCTACGCACATGATCGGAAAGTAGGTACCATGTTACACTAGAGAAACAATTTATAATTTTTTTTAAGCATTAATTAAACCAGTATCTGTTCTTGTAGATGAACCATTGCCATTCTGGGATACATCAAGGAACATACATTCACTATGTGCACTATCATTCCAGTGCGGCACCTTGGTGTGGGAATGCGGGAACAGTTGTCATTCTTAGATACACAAATGTACAATCATGCATTCCTTAATGTCTACTGACCCGTGAAGATTCCGGGGTAGAATAGGTCTTCAGCAGCCAATACTTGCCGTAAAAGGTGACTATGCTTGTCGTAAAAGGCGACTAACGGGATCGGGTGGTCAGGCTCGCTGACTTGTTTGGTGCAAGTCATCGATCCCAATAGCGTGAATCGATGCTCATGATATTAATCACTGGATTGTCTGGTCCAGACTCGATTATTTACAGACCGCCGTCATATAGATAATATTGCTGAGTGCGGCGTTATACAACAAACCAACCAACCAACCTTAATGTCTACTATCATAGCGTTTTGGTTTCTGAGGTGTGAGTGTGGTAAGAACTGTCACTCCCAGATATACCAACGTACAAAAAGAATTATATTTAAGTCGTATTTAAAAAAACAATTGTATAAATGTGCATAATGTGCACCATATTTCAGATGGCACCTGGGTTTTTGCAAATGGGAGTGTACACCGACGTACCGAGGATTCGATACTTACTTTGGCTATTATAATGCGGCTGAAGACTACTATAATCACTCTACTGGTGCGTATTATTCCGCTTTGAGGTATTGAAGGAAGTATGCTCAAAGTGATATCGTGTATTTAGATTTCAGTTTCATCCTTGAACATGTAAGCAGATGTACAAAACTCTCAATATTTTATATTTCATCAGGGTGGGATCCGTCATTAGACTACAGTGACAATCTGCTTCCTGCAAGAAACTACTCTGGCGTATATTCTGCCGTAAGTATGCAAGGGTACTTTGTCTGTCAGTAACTGTGATGGACAATTTTCATAACAATCACTTTACTTTACAAAACACATATTATTTGTAACCTTGCCAAATCCTCGGCGCGTCGTTCACTGGTGTGAACATTGCCATACATTGCTAATATCATTCCAGTTCACATTCGCCCAGAGAGCCGTTGACATCATCCATCAACATGATGTTTCCCAGCCGTTGTTTATGTACCTTCCATATCAGAATGTACATGCTCCTATTGAGGTACTGTAAAACAACTTCACTGACAATATGCACATGTTAAATTCCATCTGCCTATATTTGACTGACTCATTGGTCAATCAAGCAAATATTATCTCCATCAGTCATGACAACTATGCACGAGAGAGAGAGAGAGAGAGAGAGAGAGAGGTATATATGTAGAGAGAGAGGTATATATGCAGAGAGAGATGTAGAGAGCGAGAGAGAGAGAGAGAGAGAGGGGTATATATGTAGAGAGGGAGAGAGAGAGAGAGAGGTATATATGTAGAGAGAGAGGTATATATGCAGAGAGATGTAGAGAGCGAGAGAGAGAGAGAGGTATATATGTAGAGAGGGAGAAAGAGAGGGGTATATATGTAGAGAGAGATGTAGAGAGCAAGAGAGAGAGGGGTTGATGAGTGATAAATGACTGAGTGAGTGAGTTTGGTTTAATGCCGCTATTAACAGTATTCCAGTTATATCGCGCCGTGTCAGCTTAATGTGGGAGAAAAGCCCAAAGTGATGCAGGTCCCAGACGTTTACCACTTCGGTGAAACCCACGAGCACGGTTATGGTGCTGACAAACCCAGATACATATTCGGGGCGAACCGGGATTCGAAACCACAATCATAGGTTTCTGGCGTGCCCAAGGGACGCAACTCTGCACAGCGAATCGCGGCGCCTTAGACGACTGGGCCACCCGTGCCCCCGAGTGATAAATGAAGATGATTTAATATTTTTAGGATTACATATACATATAAGTATGACAATCCATTTGTGAATGTATGTCTTTCAATATTTGACACTACAGGTTCCCAAGAAGTATGAGGATATGTATCCAAACGTGGTCAACCCAGGACGAAGAACGTATAGTGGTATCTATTTATGATTATATTTTCTATCTTATGCTTTAATCAATTTGCCTCTAGTATCAGATAGTTGTTTTTCTAGAAATCACTATTTTTATTATCATGCTTATGGACAGTTCCAAGCAATATAATATCAATTTACTATTAAAATCCACGTAGTCATCGGAAATCTCTATGGGAAGTTGTGCCCCTTGTGCATGTAAAGATCGCGGTTCGAGTCCCTGTTTCGTACTGATTAGGAGCATGTGTTTCCCTGCACGCACTCAAGCTTGTGAGTGTAATTATAAGTGAAGTGATAAAACGTCTACTGACTGATGAACTTTTGTCAAACATGCAATATTGACAGTGGCGTGTGTGTTCGCCTAGAAGAACACTACCAAGCTAACTGTCGTTCATTTCCTGATAAGCGTCAGTACGTCGCGTGATTGCGTTGTCAATCGAGTTTAGTTGGTTGGTTTGTTGTTTTACGCCGCACTCAGTATTCTAGCTATATGACGGCGGTCTGTAAATAATCGAGTCTGGACCAGACTATCCATAGATTGATATCATGAGCATCGATCCACGCAATTGGCTTCAACCAAGTCAGCGAGCCTGACCACCCGATCCCTTTATTCGCCTCTTACGACAAGCATATTCACATTTTATGGCAAGTATGGGTTGCTGAAGACCTATTCCCTCCCGGATGCCAGTCGAGTGACGACAGCGGAATTACCCAAAGTCTCAAATGACGTCACAAAAGGACCGTGTCATCGAACGATTCAGGCTATGAATAAAGCCAGACAGATAATTATATGTCGGGTCATCAAAATGAAGCGTCCATTCGAAGTTACAACAGGGAATGTTCTCCTTACCAAGTGAAATCACTAGGCTCAACACTGTCGTGTAGGTCAATATGCAAAGAGAATTCAAACCGCGGCGGTAAATCCCGTCATCAGCAGCTCATCTAACCTTAGTGTGACTCAAACACACACAAAGGTCGCAGAACGGTTACATTAATCTATTTTCAGAATCAACCGGGTCTGGATATATTTCCAGTTCTAGATTAAATTATGACTTTTGTAAAACCAAGGGACGTGACTCCCATGGAAGGTATGACACGGATGACGTCAAAAGAACAGCAACTCTCCCCGTTAATATATTTAAATAATGCTTTAAATAATTACAGTTTGTTGTTCAAATAGATTGTTATGTTAGGATGTATGTATGCATTAATACGTTGTATTGACGTCCATAATGGAATTTGCTCACGTGCGGCACGGTCGTATCAATTGATTAACGTCAGCAAATACAACTTCAATCCTTCACTATGGTTGTGATACATCTGAAGTACTGGCCCACTACTTTCATTCCCTTCAGGAATGGTGTCTGCCCTGGATGAGGCGGTTGGAAATGTTACGCAGGCCCTAAAGGATCGGGGCTTGTTTGAAAATACTCTGATTCTATTTACGGCAGATGTAAGTAGTGGCATCTTAACATCGAGGAGGATCTTAAAACAATGTTGCACATCATGCGCTCAGTGGGAACCTGATTTATGTATATTTTCAGAAAAGTATTCTTTTGTTATGACTTTTCAGCCGTTAAACATTTATTTAATATAGTTTTCCGCATGCCATGGTATTGTTTTAAATGTGGCGCATTTGTTTCTAAAATGCCACACAAAGCATTATCACGCATGTGCCTTTGGGACATCTTTGTCAATTCGTCATACATGGTTACTAGCTTCAAGTTTGTCTGTGTGATATGCTGGGAACAGTCTACTTTTCCCATGAAAAATGTGTAAGAGGAAATTACGTTGAACTCTTCTAAATTCATGTTTGTTTCAATTATTCGAGTAGAGTTAAATCCACCTATTTTGGACATGTGTCTATGTTCATCCCGAGTTCATGTAAGTGTTGTGCCTCTATGCTCTTCTTCCTTGTAATGAGACATGAACGTATGTTCATTCAGAATGGAGGCCCTATCGAGAAGTATGCCAACAACTGGCCTCTGAGAGGAGGGAAGCACACGATCTGGGAAGGGGGTACGAAAGGAGCATCCTTCATGTATGGTGCTGGGCTGCAGAAGACAAGGACGACATACGACGGGTGACATATTGGAATATAATCAGATCAAACTAAATGATCCTGTTTTATTGTTGTGTTCCAGAGATGGTGTCTAAAAATAAAGTAAATGATTTACAAGCGTATGGTTCCGCCAGTAAAATGGTAAGGGTCCAATATAAACTGGAATGCAGGAAAGCATATCATATGCAGTATAACAACGATCATGTTTCCATAATCGTGTACACCTTGTCACACATCAATTACTATAATAATTTTTATCACATAGTGTATTCAAAATGCACTTTCAGTTGAATACTTAGATGATAATCTAAACCTTATTTAAATGCTGTAGCGGATTTAGCATGCGGTTTATTGTAAATGCGGATCGATTATATGTCTGAACAGGATGATCCACGCTGTCGACTGGAAACCCACTTTAGTGTCCGCTGCTGGAGGAGCTCCAGGTACGGAGATTCTCATGTGTTTTGGTTTGGTTTGTTGTTTCACGCCGCACTGAGCAATATTCCAGCTTTATGACGGCGGTCTGTAAATAATCGAGTCTGTACCAGACAATCCAGTGACTTACACCATGAACATCGATCCACGCAATTGGGATCGATGACATGCATCAACCAAGTCAGCGAGCCTGACCACCCGATCCCGTTAGTCGCCTATTACGACAAGCATAGTCGCCTTTTACGGCAGGCATGGGTTGCTGAAGACCTATTCTACCATGCATCTTCACGGGTCTCTCATGTGTATTTCCCCTGAGTGTTAAGATAAGTGTTAAGATAAGTTAAGACTTTATTATCTCAGGGGAAATTCACACTGCACAGTTGATTAACACAAAATATCAAAAATAAAAGATAGGATGACAAAATATGTATAGACACTTACTAAAAACACACGAGTAAAACATGTAGAAAATAGTTGGTCCAACTTATAAACAAGAAACATTAATTTGTTACTACCAAAAGAACAGTCAGATTATTTTGAATATATAATTTGAATAATAAATCATCGTTAACGTACTACGAAGTGTTTTACCATCTTTCATTATATGTTGGTCGTAGAAACTACCATTGATGGAATGAGTCACTGGGATTCTATACGAAATGGCCTCCCGTCTAAAAGGACAGAGTTCATTTACAACATTGACGACTACGAAGTTCCAGTCGAGGGGCATGCTGGAATAAGGTAAAAAAATATTAAACATTTAGTCAATTGATTAGATTTCATGCATGAAGACATATGAAAGGACATGGCCCATGAGCTTTCATGACCAGCCGATTATCTGACTTTACATGTTTGATTTGCTATCCTGATGACGATTTGCATATTCATATAGCAACCTACTTCAGATTGTTTTTGGCAGAGTAATTTATTGTTAAACGGTGTTGTATTTCCATTACATAGTTTCTGTTGAGATTCAGTTGAAGTTCATAGCTTTGTGTTTTGATAATAATTAGATGTCAGGAATGAAGTCCTATCTTATTTAAGGAGTGGTGTGGATGTTACTATATTTAGATGGTTCTTTGTCTAAGTCAAGTGGAATCTAGAATCTTCTGGAACAGCTGGACTAGTCCAGCACTGTATAGAACCTTCTAGAAGATATTTAGACTATATAAGAGGAGTAAGGACATGACTCTCGTATCTCGCATTACATCTCATGTTACCTCAGGACCAGCGGATGCGTGAAGATAATTGTTTTCACCCTAGATATCCAGCCTCGGCCTATTTTGCAAGCTTTACCACTGTTGCTGCTGAATGGATATTATTACCACTGCTATTATATTTTATACTGCAATTGAATTTTGTACTGCCACACTTTTGTGTGCTGCCATTGTAATGGATATGCAGTAATTTATATTGATTTGTAAACCCAATTAATATTAATATATAATTGTAAAGTGTATACCATTTCTTTGTTGTTTGTTGGTTTCACACTGATTTTATAGATTTCTGGGTTAACTTATTGTTCCAATTTGGAAGTAACAAGATGAAATATCACTTGGCCCATATAAAATTGCACTCATTACTATAGTTATCATGTAAAACAAATAAAAACCAATTCTAACTGTGCAAATGCCAATTGTAACAATTAAATTCTTGTTTATCAGAGTAGGCGACTACAAGCTGATCCTGGGGTACCCCGGAGGTCCTGATGGCTGGCACAAACCCATGAACAGAACCCAGGATGACAAGTATGAACAGACAGTTTACACCACAGGAGATGAACCATTACATCTCTTCAACATTAGAGGTACACTTATACATACCTTTCTAAATCTCCGAAATGTAGAGTACATAGTTCATTTTAACACGAATGTGTACTACTGCATAGCCAGCTGTGGGTTTAACTTAATCAATCTAAACCCCATTACACACAATGTGTACTGCTGCAAGGCCATCTGTGAGTTTAACCTAATCAATCTAAACCCCATTACACGCAATGTGTACTGCTGCAAGGCCAGCTGTGGGTTTAACCTAATTGATCTAAACCCCATTACACGCAATGTGTACTGCTGCAAGGCCATCTGTGGGTTTAACCTAATCGATCTAAACCCCATTACACGCAATGTGTACTGCTGCAAGGCCATCTGTGGGTTTAACCTAATCGATCTAAACCCCATTACACGCAATGTGTACTGCTGCAAGGCCAGCTGTGGGTTTAATCTAATCAATCTAAACCCCATTACACGCAATGTGTACTGCTGCAAGGCCATCTGTGGGCTTAACCTAATCGATCTAAACCCCATTACACGCAATGTGTACTGCTGCAAGGCCAGCTGTGGGTTTAATCTAATCAATCTAAACCCCATTACACGCAATGTGTACTGCTGCAAGGCCATCTGTGGGTTTAACCTAATCGATCTAAACCCCATTACACGCAATGTGTACTGCTGCAAGGCCAGCTGTGGGTTTAATCTAATCAATCTAAACCCCATTACACGCAATGTGTACTGCTGCAAGGCCATCTGTGGGTTTAACCTAATCGATCTAAACCCCATTACACGGAATGTGTACTGCTGCAAGGCCATCTTTGGGTTCAACCTAATCGATCTAAACCCCATTACACGCAATGTGTACTGCTGCAAGGCCATCTGTGGGTTTAACCTAATCGATCTAAACTCCATTACACGCAATGTGTACTGCTGCAAGGCCATCTGTGGGTTTAACCTAATCGATCTAAACTCCATTACACGCAATGTGTACTGCTGCAAGGCCAGCTGTGGGTTTAATCTAATCGATCTAAACCCCATTACACGCAATGTGTACTGCTGCAAGGCCATCTGTGGGTTTAATCTAATCGATCTAAACCCCATTACACGCAATGTGTACTGCTGCAAGCCCATCTGTGGGTTTAATCTCATCAATCTAAACCCCATTACACGCAATGTGTACTGCTGCAAGGCCAGCTGTGGGTTTAACCTAATCGATCTAAACCCCATTACACGCAATGTGTACTGCTGCAAGGCCATCTGTGGGTTTAACCTAATTGATCTAAACCCCATTACACGCAATGTGTACTGCTGCAAGGCCAGCTGTGGGTTTAATCTAATCAATCTAAACCCCATTACACGCAATGTGTACTGCTGCAAGGCCATCTGTGGGTTTAACCTAATCGATCTAAACCCCATTACACGCAGTGTGTACTGCTGCAAGAGCATCTGTGGGTTTAATCTAATCAATCTAAACCCCATTACACGCAATGTGTACTGCTGCAAGGCCATCTGTGGGTTTAACCTAATCAATCTAAACCCCTTTACACGCAATGTATTATAAAGATGAACATATATTGTTTGTTAATTAAAAAAGGTCTCTCCCAAAGCTTTTACAAATATTCTGATACCCATCCAGTGGATCCCTCTGAGCACAACGACCTTGCACAACAGATGCCGGACATGGTGGCGTATTTGCGTGCCCGGTTTGAGGACTACAAGAAGACGATGGTGCCAGCCAATTTCCCCGATACGGATCCTGCATCTGACCCCAGGCTGTATGGCGGCTACTGGACCCCCGGGTGGTGCTAATCAATTGTACTTATGTCAATATATCTACATAAGGATCATGCCTTAGTGTGTTATATTTTGTACATACATACAAATACTCCATGACATAGTGCTTTGTCAGTATATGTCCACGTTCAGCGTGTTTAACTGATTAATGCCTGATTGAGAGATTCGTTAACAGCAAAATCCGTTGTACGATTCCGAATACATCATAAATATGTGTTTATAGTGAGTGAGTGAGTGAGTGAGTGAGTGAGTTGGGTTTAACGCCGCTTTTAACATTATTCCAGTTATATCACGGCGTGTCAGCTTAATGTGGGAGGAAAGCCCGAAGTGGTGCAGGTCTAAGACGTTTACCACTTCGGTGAAACCCACGAGCACAGGTATGGTGACAAAAATAGACACATAATCGGGGCGAACTGGGATTCGAACCCACAAACATAGGTTTCTGGCGTGCCCAAGGGACGCAACTCTGCACAGCGAATCGCGGCGCCTTCGACGACTGGGCCACCCGTGCCCCAGCATGAGTTTATAATAACTATCAGTTAGCGACCAGATACACATGTGCAGCTTTTTGTCTAGGTTCCACACAGTGTGTATGTCCAAACCATGTCACGTCAGAGATAACAACTTGAAGGTATTTAGGTGAAGGCTTAGATAAAACCGAATATTTGTTTGACAACCATCTTAGGTGCTGAAACTCACGTCAAAGTATAATGTGATGGAGTTGAACTGATGATCACTTTTCAATAACCAAAAAATGTAGTCATGTGGTCGACGTGTTGAATTAAAAAAGTGATCTTTTGACGGTGGCGTAGGATACGCTCACCTTTTCACGAACACCTGGTATAATTACTATGTAATAGTGATTCATAAACAAATGCTCATAATATAGTCGGAAACATACTATCGACTCTGTTTAATGCAGTGAGTGAGTTGGCTTTTAACAGTATTCCAGCTATGTCGCGGCTTAATTTGGGAGGAAAGCCAGAAGTGATGCAGGTCTCAGACGTTTACCACTTCGGTGAAACCCACTAGAACGGGTATAGTGCTGACAAACCTTAATCGGGGCGGGATTCCAAGTCATAGGTTTCTGGCGAAAGCGCGAAACGGGGGATATAGTAGTCACGACCGTCCGTCCGTACGTCTGTACGTCCGTACGTCCGTCCGTACGTCCCACCTGTTTGTTGCCGCGATATCTCAAGAACTAAACACTGGATTGTCTTCATATTTGAAACTATGGTGAATATACAGACTCCGCAGACACCAGTCGGTTTTGGTGACCTTGACCCCATTTTCAAGGTCACAGCAGGCAAATCTGCTTTTGGAGTTGGAAAACGGTGTTGCCGCGATATCTCAAGAACTAAACACTGGATTGTTTTCATATTTGGAACTATGGTGTATATACAGACTCCGCAGACACCAGTCGGTTTTGGTGACCTTGACCCCATTTTCAAGGTCAGAGCAGGCAAATCTGCTTTTGGAGTTGGAAAACGGTGTTACCGCGATATCTCAAGAACTAATCGCAGGATTTTCTTCATATTTGGAACTATGGTGTATATACAGACACCACAGACACCAGTCGGTTTTGGTGACCTTGACCCCATTTTCAAGGTCACAGCAGGCAAATCTGCTTTTGGAGTTGGAAAACGGTGTTGCCGCGATATCTCAAGAACTAAACACTGGATTGTTTTCATATTTGGAACTATGGTGTATATACAGACTCCGCAGACACCAGTCGGTTTTGGTGACCTTGACCCCATTTTCAAGGTCACAGCAGGCAAATCTGCTTTTGGAGTTGGAAAACGGTGTTGCCGCGATATCTCAAGAACTTATCACTGGATTGTTTTCATATTTGGAACTATGGTGTATATACAGACTCCGCAGACACCAGTCGGTTTTGGTGACCTTGACCCCATTTTCAAGGTCACAGCAGGCAAAGCTGCTTTCGGAGTTGGAAAACGGTGATGCCGCGATATCTCAAGAACTAATCGCAGGATTTTCTTCATATTTGGAACTATGGTGTATATACAGACACCGCAGACACCAGTCGGTTTTGGTGACCTTGACCCCATTTTCAAGGTCACAGCAGGCAATTCTGCTTTTGGAGTTGGAAAACGGTGTTGCCGCGATATCTCAAGAACTAATCGCAGGATTTTCTTCATATTTGGAACTATGGTGTATATACAGGCGGGGGACATTTCGTCACATTGTGACAAATACTTGTTACTCTTGTGTTCGGTTCCATTTGGTTAACTGGGTTTGTGTTGTGATTAATTCCGGTTTAGATTTGAGGTATGTTCAGAAGAATGTTACCATATTCAACCCAAAAATCGTGAACATATCATACATCCTTATTATGTTTTAGGAAAATAACTGCAAACCACAGACCAACCTGTTGGTATGCTATGTATCCAGAAGCAATGGACATATACGGGTGTAAAATCCCTACTCTAAGTTTAAGAAACTGTCAAGGCAATAAACCATGCAGAACCGTAAACCGCCGCATGAAACGGTATGACTCATACATTACATACAGTGAAACAATAGTGTGCTCAACAATGCACAGGAAGCACCATATATGTGATTATGAAGACAACTAATTACAAATTTCCCATATCAAACCCGTTGTTTTACATGGGTTGTTTATTGAACAGTCATACTTTATAGACACGACTAGTATTTAATCGTGTTGAACGATTAGTTGCAATAGCAGTGTGAAGGGAGGAAGATTGATAGCGCGTTACATATATATTTTTCATAAACATTTTTAGCTCTTTTTAGAAAAAATGAACAATTGCATGGATTATCTACATTACGAAACATGACTAAGTCACAGAATATGACAGTCGATTGCTAAAAACATGTCCTGAATAAGTCATTCTCATTTCATTTTACAGACTCCAAACCCGTATAATGATTTAAGAACAAAATGCCAATTCTTCCCATCCGGTGGTTGTTCTGTTTATTTCTCCGTTTCACCATTCACTCATATGAGACAATTACTTTAACAGATAAAAAACAAAAACTGTTGCACTGAGCATGCAATACATACTTCAAACTCACATTTCATCAATATGTTGCATACACAATTTAACACTGAAACAATATGGATGCAAATGGATGCAGCACACGGAAACTGTGTACATCGCACGACTGACTGTCTACACAGTACAGAGTTACGTGCGCATAGCAAAATGTTTACTGAAACACCCATAAAATGGCTTTGGCTCTTACAATTTTTATTTCAAAGGGCACATAGCTTTCCGTTGTTTGTGGTGAGGTGAAATCGGGTCTAACGTCGCGTCCAAGATTATTGCACTTATAGAGCGACGTGAATGGACGTCTGTTAGTGTGTGGCTGCTTGTACTCGTCCGGACTGATGCCGATATATAGTGCTAGCTCACTGAGATACCATGCAGCAGTTTAACATGAATACCTCACTCAGACACGGTGTACTGACTCCGAGCCGACAAGTGCATGTTTTAGCCCCTAAATGCCGAGCGCCAGACAGGGTAACAACAAGTACCATCTTTTAAGGTCTTTTGGTATGACGCGGCCGGGGATCGAACACCGGACCTTCCGCTCTCCGAACGGACGGTCTACCACTAGACCACGGAGGCGGTCTCCGTCGGTTGTTGCTCAGCGTGTTATGTGCAGTGCAACGTGTGCAGTCGTCTGAGTCACTTGTGAACTTCTGGGGCAAATGTTCGTTGTGTGGCCATTGCATTGACTATCCACATATCCACTATCTCCCCATTACGGACACGGATTGAAAATTTGACGATGTTGTAAAAATATATAATTTTTGTTAAAAATATAATATCTTACAAATAAGAAGCTGCCTTGTAACCGTAACACTGTTCTTTTAAGTTTCGAGCAGATGCCATTGCGGACCTGCTGTCCCCAACAGACTTCATCATGCAGCCAATTATTAGCCATGCTCTCCTTGTTAATTGGCGAATACTTTCTCTGGACATATTTCGTTCACTTGTTCTTGGTGAGCAATAGTGTCTTGCACTCAGACTTGTAATGATGTTTTCATACCAAATGCCCACCTTCCCCACCAACGGGGAACTGTATCTCTGTCAAATGGAAGGGAAGACAGAACATAAGCTCACGATTCACTAAAACATTGTGATACAAATGACATGCCACACATGTAGAATCCTCCCGAGTGAACGTTGAGGCCATTAATGTCGGTCCAAGGGAGCTTTCGTCCATTCATTTATCAGAGGTCGTGCACGACAAGTACATGGAGAATCCATTCGTTCAGAAGTATAATCACCATAGATTGAAGAAGGACCTGATCCAATGCCCATCATTCTCATAGATCCTCAAGTACCTTCGCAAGGTTTCTGGTCGCCACAACACAGTTGCACTTCTAGGCGCTCCACTTTCGCGCAAGATACTGTGTTCAGAAGTATAATCACCATAGATTGAAGAAGGACCTGATCCAATGTCCATCATTCTCATAGATCCTCAAGTACCTTCGCAAGGTTTCTGGTCGCCACAACACAGTTGCACTACTAGGCGCTCCACCTTCGCGCAAGATACTGTGTTCAGAAGTATAATCACCATAGATTGAAGAAGGACCTGATCCAATGTCCATCATTCTCATAGATCCTCAAGTACCTTCGCAATGTTACTGGTCGCCACAACAAAGTTGCACTTCTAGGCGCTCCACCTTCGCGCAAGATACTGTACACAAGCCAGCAACAGTTTCCGAAAAATAAAGCGTAATGACCGGTTCTTTTCCATTCATCCCAGAAAGCTTGCATTTTTAATACATCCAACTTTTTAGCAGGTATCCTGAAAGTATAATGTGGCTCGAATGATTCTTTATAAATGTCGTCTTCTGGACGGTCGCTTCTACCCTGAACCTTCTTAAACACTCCACATTTCTTTTTGTTGTCGTGTGGCCATAAGCTGATGTACGTACCATTACTCAACATAACAGATGCGTGACCCACCTGTGTCCCTTTTGGCATCCAGATATAAACATCATGAAAACTGAAACAAATGAGAAATTAAGTGAGTGAATGAGTGAGTGAGGTTGTATATGTACTGAGTGAGTGAGTGATTTGGGTTTAACGCCGCTTTTAACAGTATTCCAGGCATATCAGGGCGTGTCAGCTTAATGTGGGAGGAAAGTCCAAAGTGATGCAGGTCTCAGACGTTTACCACTTCGGCGAAACCCACGAGCACGGGTATGGTGCTGGCAAACCTAGAAACATAATCGGGGCGAACCGGGATTCGAACCCACAACCACAGGTTTCTGGCGTGGCCAAGGAACGCAACTCTGCACAGCGAATCGCGGCGCCTTCGACGACTGGGCCACCAGTGCCCTCTTGTACATGTATTGACAGTATTCCAGCATCATAACGGCGGATGACACCATCAATCGGCTTCTCACATTGTACCCATACTCGAACGAACGACTGCTTTGACAACTAGGCTACACCAACGTCCAAACAGACAATGTCACGTGACGAGACTTGTTTCTTTATAATTTCTAATGTCATGCCAATATCGTTAATAGATATTTAGGTTTATCACACAGGTAGATTGATATGGGTTCCATGATATGTGTGCACAATGGTTGCAGGGATCCAGACCGCCTTGTCAGAACTATGCAAACCAAAATTTGACATAAAAGGCACATCTTTCTTTGTAGAAATACACTAAAATTTCACAGTATGTTCATCCACGCTTGGCTCTTTATTGTAATTACTTATATGTGTACGCAAAACTTTATTTGAGTGATGTGGAATGAACAGTTCTGTGATGTATTATGTTCTAGTTTAAGAACATCTTCCCGAATAAATATTTTGGAGCATTTTAACTTACCTTTCCGTATAAGAAGTATAGGTGTTGTTTTCCACGTCTCTGCAAAAAATGATACATAGACATAATGTAATTTTATAAAGAAAACTTATGTTAATGTTTGTTTGTTTGTTTGTTTAACGCCGCACCCAGAAATATTCCAGCCATGTGACAGCGGCCTGTCATAAGGCGACTATGCTTGTCGTAAGAGGCGACTAACGAGATCGGGTGGTCAGGCTCGCTGACTTGGTTGATGCATGTCATCGATACCAACTGCGTGGATCGATGCCCAGTATGTCAATCACTGGATTGTCTGGTCCAGACTCGATTTGATACAGACCGCCGTCATAAAACTGGAAAATTGCTGACAACAAACAATCAAACATTCTTGGCTAGACGACAGAAGCAAATATTATTTTTCACAGGTAGTTCCTCAACAGAGAATAACCCATGAATGTGTGAATTGCGGATGATCAGTCCCGGTTGAATTAATGTCCGAGTCTTGAGCGACGTCACATGACATCGTCATGACAACATAAACAGTGGATGACGTCATTATCTCAGTGGATGACGTCATTTATTTACGAGAATGCGTTCATATGACGCCACGTTGCTAGGGATTTTTCCGTATAACGCTCAGTAAGAAATACTGAAACATATATTCGTGCCCTCATGTGTAACATAATGAGTAATATAATGACAGATGGACAAAAAAATTAATAATGCGTATATGGTATGTTTGTGTAAGGTTCATAATACCTCTGTTTCATTTTGGAACATGAATAAAACTTCAGAGGAGCAAGAAATGTAAAACAATACGTTTTTAACCTTCAGGGAACCCACCTGATATTAGTTCATCTAATTGAGTGGATACTATTGCAACTATTGAGTGGATTTATTCAAACACTGAAGTATGAATTTTAAATTTTTTTTAGGCATTACTTAGGAGTTGGCGGATGACAAGGTAGACACGATTTTATGAAATAACAGGTGAGGTGAAATGGGGTTTAACGTCGCGTCCAAGATTATTGCACTTATAGCGACGTGCATGCACGTGTGTGTGTGGCTGCTTGTACTAGTCAGGACTGATGCCTATTTATAGTGCTAGCACCCTGAGATACCATGGCGCAGTTTAACATGAATACCCCATTCAGACACACTATACTGACCGCGAGCCGACCAGTCCTTGTTTTAGCCCCTTAATGCCGAGCGCCAGACAGGGTAACAACAAGTACCATCTTTTAACGTCTTTTGGTATGACGTGGCTGGGGATCGAACCCCAGACCTTCCGCTCTCCGGGCGGACGCTCTACAATTAGACCACGGACGCGGTCTATGAAATAACAACTTAAGTATTAAGTTTTAAGTATTCACAGTATTAAAGAAGTTGTTATCCATAAAATTGTGTCTGCCTTGTCACTGAAGTATGTACAATAGCCCTCTCACCTCAGGGAAACCATTTCTATCTGTTCTTGTGTCGGTTTGCCATCACCATGGGATGGGTCGATATCTGCAAAGATACAACTAAAATGTGTATGTTCCAAAATTGTAAAATACCTTCCGCTAATAGTTACAGTATCTACATGGGTGGCCCAGTCGTCTACGGTGCCGCGATTCGCTGTGCAGAGTTGCGTCCCTTGGGCACGCAAGAAACCTATGATTGTGGGTTCGAATCCCGGTTCGCCCCGATTATGTTTCTAGGTTTGTCAGCGCCTTACCCGTGCTCGTGGGTTTCACCGATCTGGTAAACGTCTAAGACCACCACTTCGGCCTTTCCTCCCACATTTACCTGATACGCCGAGATAAAACGAGTGGGCGTTAAAACCAACTCACTCACAGTGTCTACAAGGAAATAAAACTTATCTTACAAGATATTTTATTTTTATTTTATGTTTGTATGTATATACACCACTTCTGTCAAAACTAAAAGCGCACCCTTTCCATATTCATGAGTAAACTCTGCCAATAGATTTGAAATATGTATCCCTTGTGATGAGATTTTCTCCGACTTTCTAATGAGAATGTGTTTATGAATCACTATCAGATAATGGTGACACCAGATATTGGCGAAAATGTGAGCGTATCCTGCTCCACCGGCGGCACAAACACATGCGAAGGCAAGTCAGTTATTCACCTGAAAAAAACCCACGGGAACCACGTGTTAATGTCCTGCATATGTCCACCGTAAAACGTTTTGAAAGCTTTCCTTTGGCCTTAGTAATTGTTACCTTGATCGAGCAACTTTTAAGCAATACATTGCAATACACACACGTGAGAAATACGTGTCTATCTTTTACAGGGGCATACAAAGTGTGAGGTTAATTTTCACACTCATAACCGTTCGCCGTGTCTCTTCCCTCGCATCCATAGTATCCAGCGTTTAGTCCACGTGGTGTTGGACACAAACGTCCATGAGTTAATTGTGTTTAACACTGGTTATATCAGTATTTCTGTTATATGGTGGAGTGTCAACTTGGTAGGTATCCCCGGAGTGATGCAGGTCGTGGACGTATAACTACTTGGGTCAGTCATTAAGTGAGTGAGTCGGGTTTAACACTGGTTATATCGGTATTTCTGTTATACGGTGGTGTGTCAACTTGGGAAGTATCCCCGGGGTGATGCAGGCCGTAGACGTGTAACTACGTGGATGAGTGAGTGAGTGAGTGAGTCGGGTTTAACACTGGTTATATCAGTATATCTGTTATATGGTGGTGTGTCAACTTGGGAGGTATCCCCGGAGTGATGCAGGTTGTGGACGTGAAACTACTTGGATGAGTGAGTGAGTGAGTCGGGTTTAACACTGGTTATATCAGTATGTCTGTTATATGGTGGTGTGTCAACTTGGTAGGTATCCCCGGAGTGATGCAGGTCGAAGACGTGTAACCACGTGGATGTGTGAGTGAGTGAGTGAGTGAGTGAGTGAGTGAGTGAGTGAGTTGGATTTAACATTGGTTATATCAGTATTTCTGTTATATGGTGGTGTGTCAACTTGGGAAGTATCCCCGGGGTGATGCAGGACGAAGACGTGTAACCACGTGGATGAGTGAGTGAGTGAGTGAGTTGGATTTAACACTGGTTATATCAGTATTTCTGTTATATGGTGGTGTGTCAACTTGGGAAGTATCCCTGGAGTGATGCAGGTGGAAGACGTGTAACTACGTGGATGTGTGAGTGAGTGAGTGAGTGAGTGAGTGAGTGAGTGAGTTGGGTTTAACGCCGCTTTTAACTGTAATCCAGTTATATCATGACGTGTCAGCTTAATGTTGAAGGAAAGCCCGAAGTGATGCAGGTCTCAGACGTTTACCACTTCGGCGAAACCCACGGGCAGGGGTATGGCGCTGACAAACCTAGAAACATAATCGGGGCGAACCGGGATTCGAAGCCACAATCATAGGTTCCTAGCGTGCCCAAGGGACGCAACTCTGCAGACAAACAGGAAGGCAGTCATCAACAAAGACAAATACACAGACAGACACAGACACAGATACATCAACATAGACACACACACACACACACAGACACAGACACACACACACATACATTTTTTCAAAATCCTGTGTGCGCCTCTGGCGAGTATCCCACACTCCCATGTTCATAAGAGCAAGACATGTGTGACGTGTGCAAAAGTCATTGCTGATCGATACGACGGTGCGACAGCAAACTGATGCTGGAGTTGTAAACACCATACCTGACAGTTATTAAATACAAAGAAACCTACCACCATTCTCCGCCATTAGCTGACCGTGATTCACTGATGACTCACAGGGAAACACAAGTGACAGGATGTGACCTCCGCGTTGGTATGCAGTGAGTCCTCGAGACAGGAAGAGAAACTAGGGAATACCTATAAAATGTAAATGTCAGGCCGGGCCGGGCCGGGCTAACCTTATTATTCGCTAAATAGCCAATTATTGACAACTGTACCTTCATCTTTTTAATGCAACATACACACATGGCAGTAATGAAAAATAAATCAAAATCGTGAAACATAATTACGTTATTGCGAGTAAATCGCTTGAAAATCAGAAAGTTAAGCGGTCCGTGGGCGTGGCTGAGCTCGGTTACATGTAAAAGAGGAATTCGTTAAGCGAAATAGGATTTGAAAGTATCAAATATTTCCAACTATTGTGATACAAATTTGCATTATGCGCGTACCAGCAAGGAAGTTAGATGAAGTTAAATACGGATACTTCTGTCAGGGTCAATTTGCACTGAAAAGGGACGGGAAGTAGAGCTTACTTTAGAATATTTGGATTCCACGCAGTGGCAGTTCACTGTGTCATCGTGACATTTATGATATAAAGCGAACTGAACGAAGAATAATTTAATTAAAGCGACAAACCCCGTCCTTATCCAATAGAAATCTCTGCACAAAGCAGAGTCGATTAAAGGATTCCGATTACATCATAAACATGTGTTTATGAATCACTATCAAATAGTTATGATACTAGGTGGTCGCGAAAAGCTTTTAAGGTGAGCGTATCCTGACTCACTGGTGGCAATCGTCACACACACATGCAAAGGAAAGTCAAATGTTCGAACTAAACGACGTTCAAAGTGTCATGGGCAGCCAGGTCAGAACAAACACGTTTCAGAGTGGTTCTGGTGAAGAGGAGGTTCACTTTAGCCAAAGCGTCTGCTTTAAATACGATGATCTGTGACCTCTACAAAGTCGGACAGACCAAACTCTCCCAAAAGACTATGTTAAAATAGTTTCGAACATCGTATTTGCGTTAAATACAAACGATCTCTGACAAAATAAAGTGGTTTTTAGATATGTTTGTTTATTGGTCGTTTGACGCCGCACTCAGCAATATTCTAGCTATATCACAGCGGTCTGTAATTAATTCAGTGTGGACTAGATTATCCAGTGATTGATATCATGCGTATCAATCTACACATTTGGGATACTATATGACATTCATCATAAGACAGTGAACATGATCACCCGATCTCGTCAGTCGCCTCTTACGACAAACATGGGCTCCCAAAGTCCAATTCTAACTTTGATTTTCGGGGGAGGGCGTGGCGTGTGTGTTATTTAGATAGATGTAATACTATTCTATAGATGTGAACATTTGGTGACACATCTGTGAGGTAGGAGATGTTTACACCAACGTACAACGCCTGACCTCATAATAACTGGCGACACGAAGCCGAAGCATGACTATGTCTGTATAAAACCACTGTAGTTCAGACTCTGTATTATACAACCGTAACAACATACAACCATATATTTGTATGTGCAGTGATACGTGTATGCTATGACCCAAAATGACCCTGCAAGCCTTGTCTCAGGTCCACAAATCAACAGTTACTTGAGTTGCCACCCTAGAAGGTCACGTCAGATGGCGGTAGATATTACAGTAATTGGGAGCCCTCGTTTGTCAGTCCACCTGAAAACAGTACTGTCTTTGTCAGCATTCAAATCAAAGCATCTCTTCGCCGTTATTAGAAACAGTACCAGTTGTTGCTCCCCGAACGTTGGTTGGTTGGTTTGTTGTTTAACGCCGCACTCAGCAATATTCCAGCAATATGACGGCGGTCTGTAAATAATCGAGTCTGGGCCAGACAATCCAGTGACTGACACCATGAGCATCGATCCACGCAATTGGTATCGATGACATGCATCAACCAAGTCAGCGAGCCTGACCACCCGATCCCGTTAGTTGCCTCTTACGACAAGCATAGTCGCCTTTTACGGCAAGCATGGGTTTCTGAAGACCTATTCTACCCCGGATCTTCACGGGTCTCCCCGAAAGTGCAGGGGGAGGGAAGCTTTGCCTGGTGGCTGGGGCGTTCGCTCGACACGTCGAAGCACGGCGAAGCACTCCCGACAGTATGGTGCGTCCCGTAACATTCGGGAAACTCCACCATCGTGACTATGTCGTGACAGATTCTGCTGTATCGGATCAATATCGTAACAATGTCCTGTGTTGTCTGGGCGTCGTCCTGTGGATCGAGACGCTGTCGTGATGAACGGACATGAATTGTTCATTGCCGTTTCTTGTCGACTGAGTCAAGATTGCGTCCAGATCTCGCCGAATGCGAACCGTCTTTGTTGGTTCACTGTCGGTTCACTGTCCGGTCACTGTCTGATCTCTGTCGACAGATTCGGTCGTTTTGTACCATGCGGAAGATACAAATGGGATCAGATTCGGATTGAGAACGGGAGAATCGGGACGAATTCGGCTAGAAACGGCTGGATCGGGACGCTTCCTGAACAATATCTGTAGCTGTCGTGATTAAATAAATGATTTAACAAATTTGTGAACTTTCCGCCACGAATCACAGCATCTTGATCAGATTTTTGACAAATTTTAATCGGGAATGGTCCTATCAAGGACGGCAGGAAAAATCCTGAATGTGTGACTGAGCCCTCAAGCAAGATATTTTATGGATGACAAGATTTTTATTCTATTATGGAGCGCGACGTGTCGGTAAAGATCCTATGGTAACCAAGTATATTTTGTATCTGACCTCTTGACGAATAAGGCGGCACGGGTGGCCCAGTCGTCAGAGTCGCGTCCCTTGGGCACGCCAGAAACCTATGATTGTGGGTTCGAATCCCGGTTCGGTTTCGGTTTCTAGGTTTGTCAGCACCATACCCACGCTCGCGGGTTTCTCCGAAATGGTTAACGTCTGAGACCTGCATCACTTCGGGCTTTCCTCCCACATTAAGCTGACACGCCGAGATATAACTGGAATACTGTTAAAAGCGGCGTCAAACCCAACTCACTCACTCACTTGACGAATAAAAACTCTAGCCTGTATCGCCATGTCCTTTCGCACACCGATACCTGTTCAAGGCTACAGATGTATTGCTCATTTCCGTTCAGTCAGCCATTCAGTAAGCAGAACAATTAAGTCTATGCAGCTTTAGCAATTTAGACCAAAACGTGTGACAGTTACGCATGACAAATAATTACTGCAAGTGTTCATCTCTTTTCATTGCACCATGCTATATACGGAAACATCAATATTACAGACTGTGAGTCTTATTGCATGAACCGGGTGAGTGTTCATTTAGGGAAAATGTTTCTGTTCCGTGCATTTTGTCGGGCATTGTTTTCTTCAAATTTTCAACCCCAAGTGTCTGTAATATTTATGTTTGTTGTTTTTTGCATCTAGTGATAACTGTGGAATAGATCAAGACAGTGTCAGTTTGGCGATGGAACAACTACTGCACACAAACATTCACACGCCCTTCATAAATACTGTTAGGATATGTAACAAACACTTAGGAGGTCACATCCAACAATGACACCTGATGCGCTACATCGATGTTGTTTAAAGACGCAATATTCCAGCTATATGAGGGCTGTCTGTAAATAATCGAGTCTGGGCCAGACAATCCAGTGATTGATATCATGAGCATCGATCCACGCAATTGGGATACGATGACATGCATCAACCAAGTCAGCGAGCCTGACCACCCGATCCTCTAAGTCGCCTCATACGACATGCTTCTACAGATCTTCACGGGTCTAGTGATATTAATTTGAATGTTGGTGCCTACCATATATCTAACGACATTGTATATGTTCACGGCATGAAACGTACAATATTCCAATCTGCATCACCGTGAGAAATGTGTGTCCTTATTCTTGAGTACATTTCTACAGTAGTGTGTACGTTGAAGTCACTTGATACACTTCATAGATAAAATATATTTCAATTCAGGTTAGCAATGAGTTTACTAAGACTGCCCCGTGCCATCTTGGTTGTCAACTTTATCATTTATCATTGTGTCCGAAAAGGAAACGAAAATGTTCATACATACATATTAAATCAGGTGTTAAATCACAACTCGAAGAAAATTCTCGAGGAGATTCATAATAAGGTTCAGATATCTCCTCTGTGCGCTTCGTCTCCATTCAGGAAGTGAGTCATATAAACACGTTCAGAGAGGGCTGCGCCTAGCCCTCGTATGTGCTTATTATAGATCCATGTCATATAGATTTCACTTTCGTTTCACACAAGTGCGTAATTCCTGAGGAATAGCAAGTTCTAGGATGCGCATACAGTTTGTATCGGCTGTTAACACTGACATCTCCAGCTGGTAAGATGTATGTCTATACTTCTGATGCAATATGAAGTATTCTGTTTAATGGGTTTCATCTATCAGTGTTACATTTTCATTGAAATCTATCACCTAAATACATACACCTGGTCAACGTCGTTACATTAATCCCCTTAATGTATCAGAATATGACACATTATAGACGTAATTGAAAGCGCACATAATTAACAATGAGAGACATGTATTAATTAGACACGGAATGACATTATAATAAATGTGTTAATTAACATAAATCAAATACTCAAAACATAATTCTAAACAAATATCCCCAAACAGGAGTGTCTTTAATTAGAATATGGGTGACATTTTTATTTGAGTGCGTGAGTCCCCCCTTGCTATTCTACAGAGCACGGGTGGCCCAGTCGCCTAAGGCGCCGCGATTCGCTATGCAGAGTTGCGTCCCTTGGTCACACCTATGATTATGGGTTCGAATCCCGGTTCGCACCGATTATGTTTCTAGGTTTGTCAGCACCATACCCGTGCTCGTGGGTTTCACCGTGGTGAACGTCTGAGACCTGCATCACTTCGGGCTTTCCTCCCACATTAAGCTGACACGCCGCGATATAACTGTAATATTATTAAAAGCGGCGTTAAACCTACTCACTCCTTGCTGATCTGATTCTCTTTTTGAAGAAGAGTTTCTTCTCATAGGAAATTTGGGAATATGGAAATTTGGCCCAGAAATATGAAACAGATGAAACTGTTCCACTGGTCTCTTTGTTTCTAGCGGAGGTGGGTAAATCGGCGGTAGGGAAATGGCTATATGACTGTTATTATCATCGAGATACCTGAAGCTCAAGTTAAGGGTCGGTGAGGTAGACTAGTGATTAAAGCGTTCGCTCGTCACGCCGAAGACCCGGGTTCGATTCCCCACATGGGTACAATGCGTGAAGCCCATTTCTGGTGTCCCCGGCCGTTATATTGCTGGAATATTGATAAAAGCGGCGTAAAACCATTTTCACTCACTCACTCACTCACTCAAAGTTAAACTTCCTCTCCAAATTCCCGTGTCTTGATATTTTTGAGAATCCGAGGAAACATGCTGATCAACACATGCTTATGATGTCGTCGGAACCGCATAATGAACTCTGCTGTCAGCAGATATCCCTTATAAAATTATGGAAAGTATTTTGTCACTTTACTTTAACACAGTGTCAGGAACAGCGGACACCAAACATGAGCCAGCCACATTGTACCCATTTCAGAAAAAGAAGCTGGGCCTAAGGCGTGACCTGTCAACGCGTTTACCACGAGGGCACCCGAGCGCCCTTCCTTTATTTGGCATGAGTACTATCCAGTACTCCCAGGTTAACACAATTTTTCACAAACAAAAATAAATCGTCCATAATGAAAATTTAAAGATGCTCAAAAAGGTAATATGGGAAGAGACGCGTTTACGAATTTGAATTATTATAAAAAATCATTTTACCTTTTCCGTTTTCAGGTTACAACTTAGGATATTTTCATAGGGAATATAATACAATTCTTCAAATAATGTTTGGCTATGTTTTAGACATTCACACTGAATCAGAAGAAATACTAACAATGGAAGAAAGGAAGGCCGATACTGCTTTGGCGTTACGTGAGTGAGTATGGTTTTACGCCGCTTTTAGCAATATAACAGCAATATCAGGGCGGGGACACCAGAAATGGGCTTCACACATTGTACCCATGTCGGGAATCGAAACCAGGACTTCGGCGTTATGAGTGAACGCTTTAACCACTAGGCTACCCGACCGTCCCTTTGGCGTTAAGAATATCGTTCCAGGAATGTAACATGGATTTCTACAATCATTGGTCGTGTATCTACTTGGTCATCCCTATGGTTATCTCACAATGCTTATTCTGAATACGTGTATGGTGGAGGAGACCTTTTGTTCTTCGGACACACAAAGGCGCTTTATACAACATGCCAGTTATGTCGGGGTATGTCTAGGTAATGTGAGATGGAAGATAAACGTGACGCAGGTCATGAGCGTTTTCACGATGTTGTAACTATAATCAATGCAGAGGAAAATACATGATTTGACGATAACTGTCTGAAAACTCCTTCATGTGAACAGCGTGACGTTTAACCTGTTTACAGTGTAAACGGAGGTAGCGCGGTTCGTTGATATGTGAGGTGGCTTACTGTATAAATACGGAAGTATTTCCGCTTGACAGACAAAACAACACTTGCACCGAAGAGACGTTCGGCCTGACTTTTAGGTAATCACACAAACACATCCTGTCTCCATCACTCGCCAACGCGGAGGTTACATCAAGTGTTTCAAGCCCTGTGAGTCGTCAGAGAATCACTGTCACCTGATGGCGGAGGATGGTGGAAGGTTTCTTTGTATTATAACTGTCAGGTATGGTGTTTAAATGAGAATGCTGTCGCACCGTCGTATCGAACAACAATGACTTTTGCACACGTCACACATGTCTTGCTCTTATAAACATGAGAGTGTGGGTTACTCGCCAGAGGCGGGCACAGGATTTTGAAAAAAAGTACGTGTGTGTGTCTGTGTCACACAATCCTTGAATATATTACTTCTAGTGTACGAGTCTGGCTGTGGTTGATTTCACTGCAGCCATATCTAGATCTACACTGAGAGAAGGGTCTGTCAGTAGATCTGAGTTCTTGGTGTAACCATGCAGAAATGTAAACACAATCATACGATAATCTCGTCAACAATATTCAATGGTATAGAGAGCCAGATTAACATCTACAACACGCACATCTGTACAATGTGACAAGAACGCCGCGTGAATCCGATGTAAACTAACGGTTCTAATTACACCTATGTCGCTGCCAAAGACGGTATGTTATTCGATGTCTTAGGTCTCAGTTTGGTTTACTTTGAAGGCCTCTTCTTTGAATTAGGGTAAGTAGTATACTCCCTTTACAGATATTTCATCTCAACATTATATGCAACATGTATGTGATTTATGTGTGCTGGGTTTGTTAACTCGTTGACAGTCATTAATATAGATCTTTTCGACTGTGAATTCGACCCGTGAAGATTCCGGGGTAGAATAGGTCTTCAGCAACCCATGCTTGCCGTAAAAGGCGACTATGCTCGTCGTAAAAGGCGACTAACGGGATCGGGTGGTCAGGCTCGCTGACTTGGTTGATGCATATCATCGATCCCAATTGCGTGGATAGATGCTCATGATATTAATCACTGGATTGTCTGGTCCAGATTCGATTATTTACAGACCGCCGTCATATAGCTGGAATATTGCGGAGTGCAACCAACCAACCAAACAATCGACTGTGAATTCCACTATTCGTGAATCACCACAGACAAGAGTAAATAACGTGAATCACTTAAACTACAGTTGCTATCTGCGTTGTGAGAATACAGATCAAGACTATTTCTGCTGAATGGATATGCATCATGAAGACATGAGCAATGGTGTCTCTTCTTCTATTTTAGACTCGGAGACGTACGTTGCAATAACATCTACCTGCGAGGCACATGACGAGTTTGTCATGGCAGCACACCGAAAGTAAGACTGACTTCTTAGTTTCTCTTGCAAGTAATGTTATTGTGATGAGAGCATCTATTTATCAACAGCCTCATTCAAGTAAGAAAGATATATGTGAAAATACGAAACTGATTATATAGAGGATTGTAAACGGCTACTCCATGGGGATTCTGGATTAGGTCCCCATTAACCTAATAGTATACTTGTTGTAAGAAGCAACGCAATGGATTTGGTTGTCAGGCTCAGTGACCTGGTTGATTGCGTGCCATCATACCCGGACGAAATGGAATGATGTTCATATTATTAATCACTGGTTTATCTGATCCCGTACTGACCTGTTTACTTACAAGCAGTCGCCATGTACATGCAATATTGCTAAATGAGGCGTCAAAAACGAAACCGTCAAAACGCCTGGACTAAGCTGGTCCAAGATTGTTTGTAACATGACTGTAAAATTGTACATTGTAACCATATATTGATGGCTGAATGAATTCTCGGGTATTTCAGTGTTTCTGTTATTGCTTCTCTTCGCTTTTTTTCAAGGTCCCATGGTGTTTATATATGGATGCCCATACAGTTTCTGAAGATCGGACATGTGTCTCTCAAGTTGAGTGATGGCACTTACATAAGTTGGTGGCCAAAACACGAGAAAGAGCTTAAAGATGCAAAGATTCATCAAGCTACGAATGGAATAGAAACCACCAATGGCACTGATCTGGACGATGACATTCAGACTATGGGGTATGAGTATGACGTGGAATTCACAATACCATCCAAAGTGTTACATCTCAAGAAAATGAAGGATTCCTGGTCATCTATTCTTTTGAAGTGTCAGTTTGATCCAATGAAAGAAAACTGCTGTTGGGTCGTTTACAAAGTGTTGCATGCTGGGGGTGCTATATCTGCAGATGTACGGTCGCCATGGCGACCATGGATGATACGTCAGTATGTGTCGAGCTTAGTAGGGGAATCGTGAATTTATCAGATGACAACTACAAGACGCCGTTGCACCACCTGCTGTTCTGGATGTGTGTTGATTTTTACCTTCGTGTATGAACATGGAAAGAACCAATGTGGACATTTTTTGACAGTTAGATTTCATTGACGAGTTGTCAACATCGGTCACTATACTAATGCCGTCATAGATACGACGTCATAGATAAATCTGTATTGGAGGCAACATCCCCATGAATATATTTATTTCTATGCTTGAGACAAAAAGAAATCAGCCAGTTCCACAAAACATTCATTTTCTTCACTGTGAAAGGAGGACCGAAAGACATTTTCCTGAACCCTGATCATGCAACACATTATGAAAATTATGTCCACTAAACAAATTATTTTTTTAGCATTTTCCGGCCAGATTATTTAAAAAGAACCGCCCCAACTCCCTCTCCCTTCCGAATGTCAAATTGTTGACCTCTAAATGAGGCCAGGGCACGTGATGTAACCGGCCAATGTATTTTTAGTTTCACATCCTTGTATGTAAACGTTGATGAAAGAACGATCGTGTTTTATTTCTGTAAATAATGTTTTAATACAATGAATTAAGACGTCAATAGAAGATCAGCGCAGCATGTTATGTATTGTTAAGGAACGTATAAGATCAGCCTATAGGATTCAGTCATCTTCATATCTTCAGCATTATGTGAGTACAGCCTTTTCCTGTTTGAAACCGGACACTGTTGAGTTGATCAAATAAGGTAAATGGAAGTTAATGGATTATCATGTTGAAATAACGAGATAAACAAATAAATGTGCATTCCTAACTGTTTATGGTATATAATTCAAACACCAGCGCAAGAGAATAATCAGTTTAAAAAATCTGCCGAAATAAATTCCAAAGGCAAAGTAGTGATGATCATTATGCACATAGTTCACTCAACATCAGTGATGATATCAGTTTTTTTGCGAAACGTTATGCATGTTTTCTTCTACCGTATATCAAACACCAGCTATTTTCATTATAAAATATAAGTATAAGCCATGTAAAGGTCACAGTATTTGGTATCATCGCGCATCATTTTGACAAGCGACGTGTCATATGTGGTAAATTTCTCTTAATTGCCATGCAACTCAACCTTTGATGCTACACGTTGATTGGAAAGCTTAGTTGTAAGCAGCATGCGTTGTTTCAAGAAATGTTTATAGAATATATATGTTGTGGGGTACAACATGTATGGAAACTAAAAGCTACCTGTTCATATCTACGTTCTGAAAATGTCATACCAAATATATAATAAATGAAAAAAAGTATCGCATTTGTTTCGAATCTGGAATTTCTTGACATTGATGGTCCTTTTCGCAGTGGGTCGATAAAACCTGATTAGGGTAATGATACTAGTGAGTGAGTGAGTGAGTGAGTGAGTGAGTGAGTGAGTGAGTGAGTTTGGTTTTACGCCACTTTTAGCAACATTCCACGGCAGGGGACACCAGAAATGGGCTTCACACATTGTACCCATGTCGGGATTCGAACCCGGGTCTTTGGCGTGACGAGCGAACGCTTTAACCACTGGCCTACCCGACCGCCCCGGTAATGATACTAAGGACATGATGCATTCTGCCTTTTGCTCCCCCACCCCCACCTGGCAGATTTTTGTGTGTTATGATATACACTTTATATGCAGTTGTATATGTTGAAAGCGTTTCACATTGTAAATATATGCACACGTTTTAAAATACTGGCCAATATTACCAAATACACCAACAATAATTATTTCTGTACATCCACTATTCACACGGATTTGTACCACATGTCTATGGCCTTTCAGTTTTCTAAATAAAGACAAGAATAGAAATATATATCTCAGAGGTTTTAGCAAGTCAGGCTTCTTATTTCTTAAGCAGCGACGTCAAAACAGTCAAAACAGAAACTATGGTTTATCACCGAGGAAAGTACGCGTCATTGTTTCGTTATAAGGAAATGTTTGGGTTTACTGCACAACATCTGTAGTTGCTGTCTCGTGAATGTCGCGTGCGTGTCGTGTATTAAGAACTGTCATCAACACTCGTTCTAGTTTCCAGACATATTTGGATTTAAGAGAGGTAAATATCTTTACGACTTCACTTCCCAGCCTCTATTGTTGTATATATGTCAGGGTGCCGTTGTACAAAACAACCTTAGCGCTAACGACTGTCGTAAGTCTATGTTAAGGTATGGGAGTAATGATCACCTTCGCGTTAAGATCGCTTTGTACCATGGCACCCTGATTTGTCATATCGTTTGGTTGAACAGTGATATCAGCATTGACTATATACAATAGTGATTCACGTTTATTTTTTTAAAACCAGGAAACAAATAGATTAGAAAAGATTGCAACCTTGGCATAGATACAACGTGCTATTGACCTTTTTCACACTTTTTCACACTGCCTGTGATACACTGGAATTAGCATTTTGCTGTCAGGATCCCGGAAGTGAATCGAAAGGTGCATTTCGAGATACGTATTTCAGAAATAGATTGTTTTATCATAACCTCGTCGGCATATAGATACAATGTGACAGTACATTCAATGACAGAAGTTTTGTATCGTAAATAAACCGCATTACATGAAACATGTCAGTTTCCTTTTGCAAAATTGCTCAGTCAATGCGTGGCTTGGCGAACTCTAGATCAAGATTGAGATCATGTTTATTTCACGTTTCATAGTGGTGTTTGCTGCACAACGCACTATCGTTTTGCCATGAGTCCAGTTGACAAAAGACACTTTTTTTCTGCTAAGATTTTCATTTTAACATATTACAATTTTAATTATGAAAATAATTCGCGTGTCAAAATAAATATTCAGAAGGGGCGATAACTATATTCAGTGTGTACAATGACAGATGATACTTTCAAACATCACTTACTTAATTGATTATTGCCGATTGAGATTGCACCGTGCACGACAAAAGTAATAATGTGTGAACTGTTTAAAATAAGTTAAAGGGAAACTAAAAATTGATAAATATAAATAATGTATGAAATTGAAGAAATATAAGAATTGATACAACTACCAACTTCTTGAACCCCCTTACTTAATCCTGTATGATGATAGGTAATTGTATATCAAAAGGAAGCTACTAATACATTTATCCTGAATAGTTTGAAAATGTCTTGTTCAGATATGAGTACAGATAAAATAACGAAAGATATAAAGGAATCAACTTCAATTGGTAATCAAGCCAAGATAAAATATATGTATCGGTACAAATTATGTTGATGGAACAATCTGGATTTCTCATATTTAACAAAGAAAAACAAACCAAAATTTTCATTTCTTTATTTCTCACAATATAAGTTTTCAAAACTTATCATGGACTTGGTGTCTTTGTCAGTCAAAAGCACCTAATTAAATTCCAGGAGAAAATAATTTTCTTGCTTGTAAACAAATGGTACAATGTGCTTTTTCAGTGTCCGATAAATATTGGCCATGTTGATTTGTGAGTGAATAAGGCTTTTCACTTCCTCGTCCTTTGACAGGACGCACATTGTAACCATTGTGTTACTGTCAGCAGAAAGCTCCTCCAGACATCCGTCACCGGATACTAGTACTTCATTGTGTTGACTCACTGGCCTGAAATGAATAATTCAATAATATTGTAATAATATTCCTACTTCAATAACATTTTTATTTTTTATAAACAATGCATATTCACCTTCTCGCAAAATAGTGCTTATTTAGAAAACAACATTCTTCTGAAATAGAGAAGTTTAAGGAAATTTAATCACAGTGTGTAGCTTTACATGCTACTTCAACAATCTTGAAGGCATCAATTCATCTGATATGTCGAAAACTCAAACAGTATATTCTTTGTAAACAGTAAACTCAACAGATGCATCAATTTAATGACAGTGTACTAAAGCTCTTTATATCAATGTCACACAGAAATTCACTCTTGTTTTTTCATGAAACACGTTTTGATATTTGCATTACCGGTATGTATTTAATCATGAAATACTTTGTTTAGTCTAACCATGTTGAAAACATACTTTCGCTGCAGTGAAAATCAGGTGAAATATCACGTTTTGTCACACCTACAGTCAGTCTGCCTCATTGACACTATGGTTTTCTGAGTAAGGTCATGAAGATCACAAAGAAAATATAAGACTTGAATTTATTTTGTCAAATGCAATGTTTATCCTTTCATGTGGTTTACTAAAGTTGATATCTTGACTTGAAAATATTAACTTTGTCAGATCACAAGATGAAATATTATTAAACATATTTTATTGTCCAAAAGACAAAGGGCAGCACTTATTACCGCCTTCTCCCTATATACAGTTATACATAATATTGCACAATGAAAATGAACAATTTACAGTAACTGTTGAAGCTTCCCATTGTGGAAACATAGTGCGCAATATATATAAACAGTGCTCATATGAAGGATATGTACAATGTGCTGGAAAGTGAAGACAGTGTGCATCTCATACATATCCCAATATTATACATTTTAGTGTTGAATATAGATTTAACAATATTAATGAATAACAGTTTGGAAAAAATAATATGCTAGCTACTGAATCTGTTAGTCGTTTCTATAAATTTGTGTACAGACAAGAATATTTTGGTATTTAGGAAAACATCTAAGTTTTGATCACCAAAAAGAATACTATGTAGAGTTTTTTGTCCTCCAAGATTATCGATAGCTGTCAGTAATGTCTCCCTAAAATCATCATATAAGGTACATTCGAAGAAGAAATGGAATGAATTTTCTCAAGGAGCATGCATACAAGGAGCATGAGATAAATTCATGCTATCATCGTTATTTGACAAGAAACACAAATTTCTTCTATGTATTTATATTTTTTTATTTTTCTCGTTTTGATTGAATTATAAAAAAATATCAAAATGATCACACCACTTGACTTGATTGAAATAAACTTAAGTTCTAAAGATTGTTAACAATAGTAAAATAATACATCATAACAATATAATTATTGCAAAATGACACATTAGCACAACTATATTCTTATATACAAATTGATATGATTAATAATCAATAATACATGGCAATTGCTTGTACAAAAGAAATCTTTTTGTTTTAAAAGTTTCAAAACATGTTTGTGGACATAAAACCAGATGGGTTTCACAATTAAACAAAGGGAATTAATGAGTTATGATTGCAATACGCATGGGAATTAAAAATAATTCTTTTTATACTTTAAGTTTTTAGTAATGTCAATATCAATTCATGCATTTGAAATATTTGAATACAAACTGTTAAAGAGTTATCTGTTTCTGTAAATTATATAAAGATCAAATGTAGATTGAACATTTACTGGACATTAATTAGTTGGGTTTTTGTTCATTTCATGACATGATTAAATTGGTACACTAAAGTAAATATCATTTTGGTAGAAATATTAATTGTTACCAAATTTGCAGATCAAACTGTACTTACACACCCTTTATGTAATAATTCAGTTGAAATATTACACCTCATGCTATTTAATCTGTCAACATTGACAATCAAAATAACAACTGTTCACAATCACAACAGCACAAGTAGATCGAGAGGTCTAATATTTTATTGGAATGCATTTGAGTCCATTACAATTAACATCAAATACGCAACTGATTCAAACTTTTGATTTGTTACGATTTAAAATTCTCAGTAGGTTACAATTTGATACATTATATCAACATATCAATTTAGTTAGTTTCTGACATATGTCTAGATATGGTCAAAAGGTCAATATTTCGACTTCAAATACAACCCGCAAAGTTATTTAAACTCACAATAAATAGTTTGGATTAATGGTGTGTAAACAATGAAATATTCTTTACAAGATTTCAGTAGCATTTGTATTAAGTCTGTTCACCTACCATAAACTGCACTGGGAGTTACCAGGTGGTCATGGATATTTTTAATTGAAATCACAACAGAACGGCCAGATTCAAATTTATATCGGTAAGGAGACCAGATAACAGTAGAATAGTTTGTCAATAAGAATAATGTTCAATACTTACGATAAATGTACCGGGATGGTTAAATTGTCACAGTTTGTCCCAATTGCGTGCCTTGTTGACATCTCCATGTGTTTCATGTGCTATCCAGCCTTCACCTTCTGCTCTCCAAGCCTCGCTTTCAAACCGGAAGTAGCGAAGTGTGAAAAAGGTCAATAGTGTCATTTACCTGGGCGCCCTACATGGCCCCTAGCTTATGAAACAGTGCAATCAGATAATATGAAACAGTTGTAACAGGTCATTACATGACAGTACAAACGATTGAAGAGAAGTTAAAGGAGTGACAAGAATGTTAGGTTGTCAATGCCAATGAAGAAGTATTACAAATGGAACATTACCAATAATCTTTGGATTAAGATATCTTGATCAGATTTTTCGGCTCTGGCTACATATTTATATAAGATATATTCACAAAATAATCACACGACACGAATTGCTCTCCAACATATTATCGTGACGTGACAATGTAACTGCACACATAACAGCTTTGCGTTGACAGTGGAAACAATAAATACAAAATAATATAATTCATATACATTGCGTTTCTCATTTAACCCCTGGAGGACAGAGGGACATAAATCCAAACACTATTGATTATGGCGGAGACCTAGAGGTTCACTTCGGCGATCGTGTTTCCGTATTTCCCAAAACATTCTAAACGATTCTAGGGTTATCGGCGACGTTTTGGAATGATCATTGGTGCTTTGATGAAAAACAGATACAGATCACTAATATGCTATTTTTGACATCATTTCTCCGAGTAAATATCCGAAATTTAGATTTCGAAACATGCTGTAAATAACGCCGTGAATGGTGATTTAGTAATGTGTAAAATGGCGACATTTACGATGTACCTATCTTTCAGAGGTCATTTGTAGTAATTTTCCTTTGCCTAAAATGACAGTGGATAATATCACAGAAAAGGGAATTGTCCACAGAATTCGGAAGTGTGAAGTGAAGTGTATTTGTGTGCGTGATGTATGTTGAATTTTATTCAACTGCAAAGTGTGGCATCCATTGGGAAAAGTGGATGCACTTTGTTCTTGATTCCTTTATCCTTTATATGACGGCATCTGTCCCTTAAGCACTCCGTTTGTCGAATACCAATGAGGCAGACTCAGGGTAAGCATTCGAGTACTTTGTGTAGAGTGAGTGAGCTGGGTCTAGCGCCATTTAATATTAGATCATTTGAATAACGGCGGGTCAGCAAGAAGATTCAAAGTGAACGCGGGTTTAATGCTGATAAACCAAGAAAATAATCAGTGTGAACCAGGATTCAAACCCATAATCATAGGTTTCTGGCACATCTAATTATAGGACGCATCACCACGCACTAACTTACGACGCCTTAGACCACAGGCCCCCCGGAGATATCATGAGGATCCGCCATTTAGAAAGACCAGTTGAGTGAGTGAGTGAGTGAGTCTGGCTTGTCTCGTCTAGTTGCAGTCCTTTAGCAACCATCGTAATCCATATACACACTTAACTACCAACAATCCACATGTAGATGTAATACTCCCTTTACACACGTCAGAATCTAAATGTACATATTACATTTTACATGCACACCAAACATTAGGTCGATATTTAAACGTAACAGTTCACCTGCATTGATTGCAGTCCACCTGTGCATGTAACAATCCAAATGATCATCTACAAATAAACGTGCACTTGTAAGAATCCAGACATCAAGCAATATGTGTGCATGTGTAGCAATTCTTGTCATAATGAAGCAGTCCATGTGCCTATGTGACAATCCAGATGATAATCTAGCAATTCACGCGTACGTGGAACAATCCAGATGATCATTTAACAATCCACGTGCATATGGAAAAACCCAGATGATTATTTAGCGATCCACCGGAGCGTGTAACACTCAAGATCATCATCTAGCAATCCACGTGTACATATAACAATCCGTATTATCATCTAGCAATCCACGACTACATGTAACAGTCTGTATTATCATCTAGCAATCTACGTGTACATGTAACTATCCGTATTATCATCTAGCAAACCACGTGTACATGTAACAATCCGTATTATCATCTAGCAATCCACGTGTACATATCACAATCCGTATTATCATCTAGCAATCCACGTCTACATATAACAATCTAGATGCTCATCTAACAATCCACGTGAACATGTAACTATCCGTATTATCATCTAACAATCCACGTGTACATATAACAATCCGTATTATCATCTAGCAATCCACGTGTACATGTAACATTCTGAACTGTCATCTAGGAATCCAGTTGGACATGTTAATTCTAGATGATCATCTAGCAATCCACGTGTGCATTTAGCAATCCGTATTATCATCTAGCAATCCACGTGTACATATCACAATCCGTATTATCATCTAGCAAACAATCTGTACATGTAACTATCCGTATCATCATCTAGCATTCCACGTGTAATATAACAATCTGTATCATCATCTAGGAATCCACGTGTACATATTACAATCCGTATTATCATCTAGCAATCCACGTATGCATTTAACAATCCGTATTATCATCTAACAATCCACGTGTACATGTAACTATCCCTATTATCATCTAGCAATCCACGTGTACATATAACAATCCGTATCATCATCTAACAATCCACGTGTACATGTAACTATCCCTATTATCATCTAGCAATCCACGTGTACATGTAACTATCCGTATTATCATCTAACAATCCACATGTACATGTAACTATCCGTATTATCATCTAGCAATCCACGTGTACATGTAACTATACGTATTATCATCTAACAATCCACGTGTACATGTAACTATCCCTATTATCATCTAACAATCCACGTGTACATGTAACTATCCGTATTATCATCTAGCAATCCACGTGTACATGTAACTATACGTATTATCATCTAACAATCCACGTGTACATGTAACTATCCCTATTATCATCTAACAATCCACGTGTACATGTAACTATCCGTATTATCATCTAACAATCCGCATGTACATGTAACTATACGTATTATCATCTAGCAATCCACGTGTACATGAAACTATCCGTATTATCATCTAACAATCCACGTGTACATGTAACTATCCGTATTATCATCTAACAATCCACATGTACATGTAACTATACGTATTATCATCTAGCAATCCACGTGTACATGTAACTATCCGTATTATCATCTAACAATCCACGTGTACATGTAACTATCCGTATTATCATCTAACAATCCACATGTACATGTAACTATCCCTATTATCATCTAGCAATCCACGTGTACATGTAACTATCCGTATTATCATCTAGTAATCCACGTGTACATGTAACATTCTGAATTGTCATCTAGGAATCCTGCCGGACATGTTAATTCTAGATGCTCATCTAGCAATCCACGTGTGCATTTAGCAATCCGCAGTATCATCTAGCAATCCACGTGTAGATATTACAATCCGTATTATCATCTAGCAATCCACGTGTACATGTAACATTCTGAATTGTTATCTAGGAATCCTTTTGGACATGTTAATTCTATATGATTCACGCAAATGTCATCTGTGCAGACGATTTCACGACATATGGGCATGTACTCTTACACAAGTTGCATGTCGTCCTTTATCTGTGTGGCAGTTGCCAACCCATTTCTTAATGCCATCGTTCTCACTAATCTGTCCTGGGCTGGAGCAGTTGCACTTGGGCCTCCAGAGCGGCGTCGGTCAGCGACTTTAACTGTTTGTTGTTTTGTTTGTTTGGGAGGGAGACAAAGCATCCAGCATTTGTTTATGCTCGATATTTGAAATAATTCCTCAATTCATTATGACTAATTTTGATCGTTTAGATCGCTAGTTTAAACACTCCTCCTCAGTTTGGAATCGTAAGACACTCTGAATGAAAACATCGGACTTCGCCCTCGACCTTGACCTTGGTCTTCCTTTCCCGCAGTTTTCCTTGTTTTCCTTCCTCATGTCTCACAATCCCTAGCATGCCGTGTTTTGACCTTCATATGATACTTGGGTTGGGCTGACTGATATTTTCTGAGCAGCTGTCCCTTATTGTTTAGCTTTGTAACTGTGTCATGTTATATTTAAGAAAACGCTAAATATGAATCGTAGTCTGAAATACATTATCCCAATATATTTCATAGGAAAGACGAAACTTATCAACTGACAGGGAGTGTCACGAGAGGGGCGAGGCATGTATCGACATTTGCGTTGGCAAAACCCACTCACGAACAAATAAGCAGTTAGTGTGTTTTGTTACACACTGCTTTGACTGCTGCGTTTTAGTTTTGTATCTCCAAAAATTCGAGAAAACCCTTAAACCACCGGGACCCCAGTATTAAAGCCCTGATACTTACAGTAAACTTTATAACGAACTCAATGGGACCACTAACTTTAGTTTGTTATAACCGTAGTTCGTTATAAGCATATATACAGCATAACTATAGCAAATAAATCAGTTCGTTATATCCGTCAGTTCGTTATAAGCGTGTTCGTTATAAACGTACTTTACTGTATTGACAGTCTTTGTGTTTTATACTCCTTATTCTACACCCATAGTTCGCAAGTCTGAATCATTAGTGTTTGATGTCATTTTTCCATCTGGTGAGGTGAAATGGGGCTCAACATTATTTAATTTATGTACAGACTCGTGTGTATGTATGTGTGTGGGTCTGCCTGGTCCACTGATGTCATTGTCACCGCTATTTTGCTTTTCACTCAATGTAATCTGTTTTGTCCGATTATTCAACCCATTTGGACACAGTCCTTGTTTTATCCCCTTAATGCCAATGGCTAGGAAGGGTAAGAAAAAGTAACTTCTTTTCACATATGTTTGTATGACGCGAACAGGAAATCAAGCTACACTCTTTTGGCAGAAGCTCTGCTCACTATACCACATGAGCTGTCCTATTCACATTTGAAGTTATTAATATCTTGTGTGGACATGACAGCCGTTACACTACAATTGTACACCTAATTGTAGTGTAACGACTGTCAAAACTGGGATATTCCAGTATGAAAAGACTGACGCATACATGACGTTGTTGCCGGAGCTTATATATCTCAATCTTTAGTCCTCGGGAGTCATTCTGTCTTCTGTATGGATCACGCAGGTCGAAAAAACAGACAAGTTGAAATACATACGGTAGGTAGAATGATGTATTCCCAAAGTATTCGTCTTTTCTAAATGTTTCACGTAGTGTGGAATAATTTATATATGTAGAAATGTCTTGAAAATATGTGATTTGGGAGTATGATTCCAGCACGATGTTGCAGACACAAAACAAACAAGACTGTTCGGTGTTTCCTATCTGTTATCTTTTCTTTACCAGATATCAAAGTAAATGGGTGCTAAACCAGGGAAAGAAAAGGAGGTGTGCATCGATGTGAAAGGTAATAGTTCACACAAAGAGGGTAATTACTCCCTAACGTAATTTATTAATATGGTATACTAATATGATCACTTGATGTCCGAGTATGTAAAGTTTGTATCGTTATGGTCTTCCTTAAACACAATTACACACTCTCATGTAATAATACTTATTACTTGCCCGTGAAGAGATAACCGGTTGAATAAACAGGTTGCTGTATTACACATTGTGTAATACCGAAACGCGTGCTTATGTTCTCTCCGGGGGTTGTCGGGTAGCCAAGTGGTTAAAGCGTTAGCTCGTCACGCCGAAGACCCGGGTTCGTTTCCCGACATTGGTAGGTGTTCCCCGTTGTGATATTGCTTGAATATTGTTAAAAACGGCGTACAGCCATACTCACTCACTCTAACATACAGAACGCTTTAACCACTAGGCTACCCGACCGCCCCTGTATGTAAGATGTGTTGTTAATCTGATGCATATACCTTGCCATCTATATATTTGTCTCTTTGATGTTTACACGTTCGTGTTTTAAGAGTATGTGCACCTATGTCTATGTACACGTCTGTGTGTAAAAACAAGCAACATATGTTTGTCCTGAGAGGCGTCTAAATGGATCGGATTGTTTGAACTCAAACTTTATGATATCGAGCACTGGTTCGTTTGGTCGGGACTTAATTATGTACAGGTCACCGTCATATAGCTGGACACTCAAACAAACCAGTCGTAATCCCAAAGTATAGTGTATAACATGCTTTTCAGGAGGAACGCATATCGAAAACAAGGGCAATATTGGTAACATTACCACTGGTAACCACCACTCTGGCCATATGACTGCCTCAGTCGGGGAGCAGCCAGGCAAGAGTCCAAAGCAATAGTAAGAACACATTTTGTTTCTGAACAGTGCACAATATATACTCCCCAGGGAGATGAGAATGAAAATCGAGTACACCGTACCCTGATCCATTGACAAGAGTAATAATGTTAGCTCTTTGAACATACACCGTCTGTTTGGAGTCTAGCACAATATAACTACACATACTATTATTATTATATTTGTCAGTTTTGAAATTATACTCCTGTAATGTACTCCTCGTGTGCACCCGCAAGCGTCAGTCGATATGATTTGGAAGCTGCTGGTGCTGTTTCAGTTACACAGGTCGGTCTACCAGCATTGCTAGTTAGCATATGCATTCTGGTGTTGTATCAACCTGTTATATCTATCTTGGAACAGGACCTGTTATACCTATCTTGGAAACAGAGGCTATTAACACATGTAGGGAATGCATATGATTACGGGAGCACATACTTGGGTGATTCCAGAAATCCAATACAATTGTGTCCTGTTGAATGATATATTCTTAATTGTAGTTTACTGTACGTGTAGTTTACTTTTGTAGAACAGAAATATGGTCTTATATGGAACTAATTTGGATGATACCAAAGACTATTTCTGGCCATGGCTACGTGAAGGTTATCCCTCGAGTGTGTTTTGAAGGGTAAATATCCTGTCCGGAGTAAACTTTGTATTAGGTGAGTCTTGACGAGTGCTTATTCCTAAAACAGGATAGTTATCGTCACAAAACATTAGCTATGAAATTATTAACTTGGTGACATGATTTTTTAGTGATAATATCGAATGCACATTTCAAAGAACTTTTGTTACCAATAACACATGGTATGGTTTCAAAAAGGGGTCGTAACCCTCCCCTAAAGCATTATGGCCAGACATTACGTTTCAATACGGTTTGGACGTGTAAGCGAATACTAAATGTTACACAAAATGCTAATCAGGGTAATGTTGGTGTGTCCCCTTTATGAGTTATGAGACATGGAATACAAAGGATCAATGGAATCAAGCTAAATGTATTTCTTGCGTCTACGTCATGCTTTATTCGTGTTGCCAGATCTTTGTTATGTCTTCAAAACGCCCATTGATCAACACACTGCAAAACCTGGCCTAACAGGCTGTATATTTCAAAACCATAACAGAAGTACACAGAAGTATAGTCAACGTATCTCGCCACTAACAGGATGCGTCATACCAATTGTACGAACACACCGAATCCGGATTTGGCTGTAGTCTGATCATCCACAGCGTTGACGTTGGAGGAAACGACAGTCAGACGTACACTAGAAATACATGTTTTTATTCTAACGCATTACCATGATGACGAGACAATGCTGCCATGCCATATATATATATTGGAGTGAGTGAGTTGGGTTTAACGCCGCTTCTAACAGTATTCCAGTTATATCACGGCGTGTCAGCTTAATGTGGGAGGAAAGTCCGAAGTGATGCAGGTCTCGGACGTTTACCACTTCGGTGAAACCCACGAGCACATATATATATTGGACTGCGTGTAGTAGATATATTTATCTTAAGCCATCCTTTGAAATGATGTTGAATGCATTTCCCTATTGTACCTTATGTACCAGTTGCCACGATATACTCACCTTTCGTGAAGACTCCTTGACAGTGTTTCATAAACACATATTAATGCTATAGTTAGAATTGCTGTTGAATATGGGAATGATTCTGTCGCCTTTACGTTGCAACATGGTCATTTATACATGTTAGGAACTGTCTCGCTCGATTTATAAATGAACTTGCTAAAGAACTTGTAATATCAGGATTGATACGTTTACAAATTCTGAGGATACCTATAATTTATGTGTTGCTCACCGGCATGCTTGTTCACTTGTTGGGCACACGAGGGTACTTAATTGGGCTGATTTTCTCCCCAAAGATTCCCAATTGAAATTAGAGCGTGTTTTAGAGTTCGAGAAATTTGGTTACACAAATATATTCCTACAAGACAAAGGACCACTATACACGACACATAATCATGGTATTTGTTTACATACAATAACATAATACAACTGTCATGGTAACTAGGCCTGACTAACTTAGCTTATATGTTACAGGAAAGTTTTTGTAGATTCTGGCTCCAACTTGGTGTTAAGGTCAAGCACAGTCACGCCCTCAAAGACGATAATGGCATCAAGTGCAAGGTAGGTCCTGTTTAGTCTGGTAACCTAGGCAACAAAAAAGGTCTCATGACGACGTCAAATCAACCGTTCATATACGATGATACATTTTGAATATTCTTTCCAGACAATACATTTGTACTTACATCTTGATGGCGGGAAAAACTGTATCCGAAAATGTTACTAAACGTGTTGATGTTTGATGCAAATACAACATCTGCATCTAAAAGGTGTTGAAACAGGTTCACCCCGATACCGGTATCAGTAGCAAAGCATGTCCATCATGAACAGCTTTGTCAGCGTTATACATGTTCGTTGATTTATTGAAGATGCTTCATGTGCCTCATTACTGTCCATTGCATTACACACTTCATCAGAAGATTCCAGCCACCCCTCTTTTATTTCCAGCGTACATAGAGTCTACATATGGTTGCCAAGACAGAATTTTCAGATAGGTGGTCATGTGTCTCTGCTTCTCAACGATGGGACATACATAAGCTGGTGGCCACGGCATGGGAAAGACTTTAAAAAAGCAAAGGTTTTTACTCTGCATGGCATTGAGCCATCGAATGGTGCAAGTTTGGAAGAGGACATACAATCCATGGAGTACACTTATAACCATGAATTTGAAATACCTTCAGACAGATTGGATCTGCAGAAAATGAAAGATTTCTGGGAATCTGTCCTTACAACTCGTAACTTTGACCCAAAGAGGGAGAACTGCTGCTGGGTTGTGTACAACGTACTACTTGCTGGAGGCGCTCCTCCAGCATCAGTGTGGTCACCATGGCGACCAGGGATGATACGACGATACATGGTCAACTTTGTGGGAGACGGTTCTCCGATATTTCGACTTATTGGGAACTTCCTTCCTTTCTAAGGCGATGTTAAGTTGTCGAATTATTATCGCGATAGATTGTTTTATGTTGACTCTTAAAATGGTTATAAAAAGCTGCTCTGGATCTGTGGCGAGGTACGTTCTTTTCAATTAACAAACTTGAAGTTATGATGTATTGTAGCATGTCTAAAAGTATGTTCACTTGCGTATAAGTATGTAAACAACGTGAATGCACCGTACACAGGGCTAAAACTGGATTTCATCAACCCCTGCTAGTCTTAGGAGGCGACTAACGGGACCGCGGACATGGCTGGTGCATAACATGATATTCCAGTTGCCTAGATCGATGCTCATGATGATCAGTGGTTTGTCCGGTCCAGACTCGCTATTTGAGGGAAATGAGATCATGCATGACCCAGTAGTCTAAGGAGCCACAATTCCCTCTGGAGATGCACGTTCCCGAAGACTTAGCAGAACATATCGATCGTGGGTTCGAATCACAGTTCACCCTGATTATGGTACGGTTGTAGGTTTGTCAGCAATATTCTCATGCTCCACAATATGGAAAAGGTCCTGCATAATCCGGGGTTTTCACAAGCTGACACACCGTACATGAAATTAAAGCTGCGTTGAACCAAAATCCATTTAGTTATGTTTCCTATCATATGAGATATGTTTGATTTCAGTTTCAGATAATACATAGTAATACATATGTAACTGAACGGTTGGAAATGAAACTTTGAGGCCAAAGGTTTCAAGGATGGTTGAAGCTTACAGCGAATATTTTTAAGTAGATTTAAGAAAGCCTAGAGAGTCGAAAATACACAAGTAGCAGGAGTAGAAATTGTCATTTCCATTTTGACATTATTAATCATGTTTATCATGTCGGGTGCTTTCATACATCATCTATGCCGAGATCTAAAGAAAATCTTAAAAAAAAACATAAATATATCTTGTCAACAAATGTTTTCCGAAATGTTTCTGTTTATTAATCCAATCAATAGGATAAATCATCTCTGTTAAAATAATTAAAGCCGAGGAAATTACAGCAGTTATAAAGGCTTCCATTAGAAATATGTGTGCTTCATAGTTGTTGAAACAACATACATGTAGATATAGGCGAAAATATTACTCACTTAGCATTAAAGAAAATACAAGTAGTTCGTTGGTTTCTTGATGGCGTGACATGAACGAACTCTTGCTGATAATTGAAGATGACGCTATTGTTAATGACGTCATGACGATTTTGTCCGTAAGGAAACACACACACATTTTGTCAGTTTTTTTTCAGGAAAAGACTATATTGGTATTGTATAGAACAACGACTAAGGCTTAGAGTTTACCAACTTAATTGACTCGGGAGAGATAATTCGCATTCCTTCGGTGCTTGTAGGAGGTTCTCTAATTCTGTCATATTCATGTTGTTACATGTATAAGTGTTCCGAGACTTCCTTTTTTATCCTGGTAATATGTTTCTTCTTTTCCGGCGAGATACTGAAACAAGTATCATGTTTGTTTCCAGGAGAAAAAATCGTTATTAAATAAATCGCCAACTTCATCTTTTGTCTTTGAGAGTGTATTCAAAGACAGAAATAACAATGCTCAAAAACTTCTGTTCGGCCGTGTGTGCCTTTATTGTCATTTTTTCTAAAATTTGTAGTGATTTGCTTCTATATGAGAGTAAAAAGTTGCAACAAAACTATTCTTGTTTTCTCTTGTCAGTACACATCACAACTTCAGGATATTTAAAACAGAATTTGTATCCATGATATATCTGATCTCATCCAAATGTCCTATGGATTTGTACAGATTATATGTAGATTATGTGCAGCATGTCACATTCTGTCTGGTATCATTATGCCCATTATCTGTAAAACAAAAGCATCATGCCATCAAAATTTGTCTCATCATCCACTTCGACCTAGCTCCCCACATTTCCGATATTTCCTCTGTCATCATTTGCTTCCAACGCCTCCTCATGAGGTGGTACTCAAGCACATTCTCAAGATACATGCCTCACCTTCCCACCTTCCCCTCTTCACATCTTTCTCCGATCATCCACAGAGCTGGACGCAGCATGCTCTCCATCCATACCCATCACTGTGCCTGTCTCTGTGAGATCGTCCTGTAAGTTGTATCTTCTGTCGTATCTTCAACCCTGCCTTTCTTACTTCGATCTTCCTCTATGTTGTACTCAGTATACCCACTGACAGAGTGTGACTGGGCAACCTGCTTACATATAGAGTGTTATCTAGCAAAAGCGAATGATGATTTTCAATTCCATTTTTGGCATTCCATACGTACAATATTATCTGTTCTGCGATAGAAGAGGGAAATCGACTATTTTCCTCATATTCACAACATAATGCAGCCAGTTCTACATATTGTGATGGTATTTATGGACTCACAAGGGGCACGGGTGGCCCAGTCGTCTAACACAGGAACACAGAATGGAATGTGTGGAGGCACAACACAAACTACAGCTCAACATAACGTTATCTTCTCATTTATAATGTGAGCAATTGACGGTCCCGACGAAGACCCGGGTTGATTTCCATTGGTACAATGTGTGAAGCCAATTTCTGGTGTCCCCGGCCGTGATATTGCTAAAGGCGGTGTTACGACTTAAATTGTAATAAAAAGGTTAATTGTAATACTTGTAAATTGTAATAAAACCTCCAATGCAATTTCAGGGTCCGGTTGCACAGAGCTCTCTTCAGTAACTCGTAACTGAATGTTGTTGCAATGGACTCCTAGCTAAGCTACTATTGGATGATAAATCAATTAACCTATTTGTCGAATAGACATACCTAATGTAATCCATCATTTTTAACCCGAGGATGGATCTTTCAGTCATAAATTTCGATGTGTACAGTTGCTAGAGTATCATTCTAACAATATAGACATGACACAAGCTGTACGTAAAATAATTGATAAAGGTGGTCCTTGCGGGTTCACATACCTACATGTACATCGCCCAGGACATTGTCATTATTTGCTTTACATCTTCCGAGCAAAAAAAATGAAACTGGAATAATAATAAATTGATATTATGTATATGAACATGTATAAATCAGCTTGCACACAGACTACTGCAGAATGACATGTCATCCATTTGCTCGTTTAGTTTATTTTAAACATATTTTATTCACAAAACGAAATGAGAATTGTATTGGGGACAAGTTCTTGCAACTTAGTAAACCCCTCTCCGCATAAAATATGTACAAATATACAGTTGCAAAATAAATAAATTTGCTTCAGTCAGTAAAATTCAGACTTTCCACATTTATACATCAATATATTTGTGTAAGTTTGTTACGTTATACTTATTGTGCATATCACTACCTACTTTGCCAATTGAAATATGATTCCTTTAGGTTAAACATGAACAATTATGATGAAAAAGGTCAACAGGATATATAACAATTAAGAACAAAACACACAGAGTATTTCTCAAATAAATAATAAAACTAAGTTCATTCTAGTAATTAATCCATTTTTGGACAACCATAGAAATGAAATTCCAATGCGTTTATATGTACATACAATTATACAACAATGTACGATAACGACCTCAATCCTCCCCCACATCCATACTTTAATGACGATTGTACGATAAACCCTGTACCAACCCTGACAAGGATAGGTTCTAGTCATTTAACGCCTTTGACACTACGGTAGTAAGGTTATTACGATTTACGTAAAAAGTTATTACATTTTACCGCAAGTTGAGATTATTACAATTTAGGTCAATTTTTATTACAATTTGCGTATTACAATTTACGTCAAATTTTATTACAATTTACGTTGCTATTACAATTTACGTCAAAATTATTACAATTTGCTGCAAGTATTACAATTTACCTTTTTATTACAATTTACGTCGTAACAGGCGGCGTAAAACAATACTCACTTACCTTAATGTGAGCCGGCAGTGGGGTAGCCTAGTGGTTAAAGCGTTCGCTCGTCACGCCGAAGACTCTGGCTCGATGTATGAAGCCCATAATTGGTGTCCCTCGCCGTATTGCTCGAATATTACTTAAAGCGGCGAAACATAATGCTCACTCACTGTTATGTCAGCATCCATTTACAACCCATTGGAACAGGCTCAAATCAATCCCTTTAACATTCACTCTGGAGGTGAAGGTCAGGGTCAGATCACTCCATTCTACAGGGCCCAACATGCTCAGTCAAGGGTCAGATCTCTCCCTTCTACAGGCCCAACAAGCTCAGTCAACGGTCAGATCACTCCCTTCTACAGGGCCCAACACGCTCAGTCAAGGATCAGATCACTCCCTTCTACAGGGCCAAACATGCTAAGTCAAGGGTCAGATCACTCCATTCTACAGGGCCCAACACGCCCAGTCAAGGATCAGATCACTCCCTTCTACTGGGCCCAACAAGCTCAGTCAACGGTCAGATCACTCCCTTCTACAGGGCCCAACACGCCCAGTCAAGGATCAGATCACTCTCTTCTACTTGGCCCAACACGCTCAGTCAAGGATCAGATCACTCCATTCTACAGGGCCCAACATGCTAAGTCAAGGATCAGATCACTCTCTTCTACTGGGCCCAACACGCTCAGTCAAGGATCAGATCACTCCTTTCTACAGGGCCCAACATGCTAAGTCAACGGTCAGATCACTCCATTCTACAGGGCCCAACATGCTCAGTCAAGGGTCAGATCTCTCCCTTCTTCAGGCCCAACAAGCTCAGTCAACGGTCAGATCACTCCCTTCTACAGGGCCCAATACGCTCAGTCAAGGATCAGATCACTCCCTTCTACAGGGCCAAACATGCTAAGTCAAGGGTCAGATCACTCCATTCTACAGGCCCAAAAAGCTCAGTCAACGGTCAGATCACTCCTTCTACAGGGCCCAACACGCTCAGTCAAGGATCAGATCACTCCCTTCTACTGGGCCCAACACGCTCAATCAAGGATCAGATCTCCCCCATCTACAGGGCCGAACATGCTCAGTCAAGGGTCATATCACTCCATTCTACAGGGCTCAACACGCTCAGTCAAGGGTCAGATCACTCTCTTCTACAGGGCCCAACACGCTCAGTCAAGGATCAGATCACTCTCTTCTACAGGGCCCATCACGCTCAGTCAAGTGTCAGATCACTCCTTCTACAGGGCCCAACACGCTCAGTCAAGGGTCAGTTCACTCTCTTCTACAGGGCCCAACACGCTCAGTCAAGGATCAGATCACTCTCTTCTACAGGGCCCAGCACGCTCAGTCAAGGGTCAGATCACTCCTTCTACAGGGCCCAACATACTAAGTCAAGGGTCAGATTACTCCATTCCACAGGGCCAAACACGCTCAGTCAAGGATCAGATCACTCCATTCTACTGGGCCCAATACGCTCAGTCAAGGGTCAGATCAGTCCCTTCTACAGGGCCCAACATGTTAAGTCAAGGGTCAGATCACTCCTTCTACAGGGCCCAACACGCTCAGTCAAGGGTCAAATCACTCTCTTCTACAGGGCCCAACATGCTAAGTCAAGGATCAGATCACTCTCTTCTACAGGGCCCAACACGCTCAGTCAAGGATCAGATCACTCCCTTCTACAGGGCCCAACACGCTCAGTCAAGGATCAAATCACTCTCTTCTACAGGGCCCAACAAGCTCAGTCAACGGTCAGATCACTCCCTTCTACAGGGCCCAACACGCTCAGTCAAGGATCAGATCACTCCCTTCTACAGGGCCCAACACGCTCAGTCAAGGATCAAATCACTCTCTTCTACAGGGCCCAACACGCTCAGTCAAGGATCAGATCACTCCCTTCTACAGGGCCCAACACGCTCAGTCAAGGGTCAGATCACTCTCTTCTACAGGGCCCAACACGCTCAGTCAAGGATCAGATCACTCCCTTCTACAGGGCCCAACACGCTCAGTCAAGGGTCAGATCACTCAATTCTACAGGGCCCAACACGCTCAGTCAAGGGTCAGATCACTCAATTCTACAGGGCCCAACACGCCCAGTCAAGAGTCATATCACTCTCTTCTACAGGGCCCAACACGCTCAGTCAAGGATCAGATCACTCCCTTCTACAGGGCCCAACACGCTCAGTCAAGGGTCAGATCACTCAATTCTACAGGGCCCAACACGCCCAGTTAAGGGTCAGATCACTCAATTCTACAGGGCCCAACACGCTCACTCAAGGCTCAGGAGACACCCCTCTATTAGGCCCACTCATGGCTCAGGTCACCCACCTCTACTGGGCCCCAAACACTAGCTTGTCACCTAGTTTCTCAACGTAGTGAGATAAATAATGCCTAGGAGTCTCCTTGCTCAACAACGCTTTTCAAGAGAGTGGATCAGGTTTCCGGGGAATGTTTAGTGAATGTTTTGAAAGCATGTAAGATATCGTGACATAGATAAACATTTCACTAGCGTTTTACAGGGACGCAGTCATTCCTGAGGAATTGAGTCCCCATGAGGTATGCATTTTGTATAGTGTCCATAACAGCTGCACATACACAATGTTGCCAGGGTGCTGGCGTTGACACTGAAGGAACCATTCACATTGTAGATCACGTGACTGTTAAGTTGACGTAAGGCTTCAAATACTCATATTATCAACGTAAATGTTCAATATTTAACGTTATGGCAATCTCTCCCTAAGCCTAACAGTATGTTAAGTGATAACTTAAAGTCACGTTTCCTCGCTGTAGTTTTTATTGTGGCAAATGGACAGTTTATATGTTACCCCAAATTATGTTTGTTTGCGAATGTCCAACTCACAGTGAAGAAGAAATCATATTCACCAGTGGGGCAGGATACGCTAACATTTCATCACCTGATTTCATCACTAGTTGGTAGTGATTCATAAACACATGCTCATGGTATAGTCGGACTGGTACAATGAGCAGAGCAAATATGTAATGTAACATTCACCACATACATTTCAAGGTGAAACTAAGACTTTAGGGTACTTCAATACTGTAAGGTAACTTTATAAAAAATATGTTCAGTATCCTCAGTACACAAAGAAGCAGAGACCTCCGACTTTATAGAGAAGTATTGATATGATATGATTTGGACATGTTCATGGCACGGGATTTAGGAAATATATAACCTCGTGCGTCTCTGCATCGTCAATATCGTATGAACAAAACTTGTATTATAAGAGCATCTGGTCTTTATTAGCGAAATGAGTCATTTAATATTTTAAACAAGACATGCACATGTTTCGAACACTCAAACAATAGATATTAACAATACATAATACGCCGTGATGTAACTGGAATATCGAATTATATTGAAGTTGCAAAACTTACCCTCGTACTTATAAACTGTGTAGCACACACCCTCATGGTAAACAAATCCGGCGAATAAGGGCCATGTACTAAGTTTGAATGTTTATCATAACAGTTGATGACTGCAATAGTTCATACTGGAGGTATTATCACAACTCCACGAACCACAGACAGATGGTGAGTGAGTGAGTGAGTGAGTGAGTGAGTGAGTGAGTGAGTGAGTGAGTGAATAGAGTTTTACGCTGCTTCAGCACTAAAACAATAGATTCACACCAAAGATAGCTTTCACATAGTATGCCCTTGTAAGGAATCTAACCCGGATCTTCAGCGTGATGAGTCACCTCTTTAACCACCAACGTCTATATAATATGCAGAGACATGCGTGATACACGAATGAACAACATGGGTTCACAAGAAGATTGGTGCTCTCATGCGTGTAAATAGCTGTAAACCGACGAGTGAGTGAGTGAGTTTGGTTTAACGCCGCTTTTAACAGTATTCCAGTTATATCACGGTGGACGTCTATCAAATGAATGTTAAACATGGGACGAAAGAGAACCTAAGGTTGTAATCATTGGAAGTATGATTCTGTGTGTGCCCTTGTCATATTACAGTCCTTCACTGGCCATTAACTATTTAATGCTGTTCCGTCCCTATAAGGAGTCTTGAAAAATTACAATAAATCAATAAGATTATCAGGTGTTCAAGAAAAGGTATCGAGTCGCACTCGTGACACCAATTACAAACACATGCAACGGCAAGACAATTGAACAACTGAACAATGATGGGAACGTACGGTGCAAGTCAATATGGGGAATTGCATCGACATAATCTGTCACTGATGCATCGACGTTATACCTTATCTTAAATGAAGTGTGAACCTCTTGTTGGGATTTGTTCGAGACCTGTCGTCACTATAATGAAGTCACATCGCTCTTTGTGATGCAGGGGGACACGGGTGGCCCAGTCGTATAAGGCGCCGCGATTCGCTGTGCATAGTTGCGTCCCTTGGGCATGCCAGAAACCTATGATTCTGGGTTCGAATCCCGGTTCGCCCCAATTATGTTTCTAGGTTTGTTAGCACCATACCCGTGCTCGTGGGTTTCACCGAAGCGGTAAACGTCTGAGACCTGCATCACTTTGGGCTTTCCACCCACATTAAGCTGACACGCCGTGATATAACTGGAATATTGTTAAAAGCGGCGTTAAACCCAACTCACTCACTCACTTTGTGATGCAGACGTCACAGTCTTATAAAGAAATTCGCCAATTTTCTAGCTCCCTGATGTAAGTAAACTTTCAAATACATTCTCTTTGGTAATTTCTGTCATGTTTTCTAGTAGTGTACATAAAACTATATAAGCATGCCTACAGACAAATCGCATCTTTGATGTAGTGGGTAGAACGTCTTCCCGGGAAAGCGGAAAGTGGGTCATACCAAAGGACGTTACACAACGGTACGTATATCCTGCTTGGCGCTCGACAATAAGGGGGTTAAATCAAGGACAGGTCGGCCGCGGTATGTATGTTTGTAACTATGGCATGGTATCTCAGTGCGCTTGCATCATTGAACCGGCATTTGTGTGCACTAGTACAGGCAGACAGAGAGAGAGAGAGAGAGAGAGAGAGAGAGAGACACACACACACACACACACACACACACACACACACACGACCCGTCGCAAAATATGTCTCAATAATCATGAACGCAATATGACGATCATTGTCAGTCACGTGATTTGGGGGTCGACATTGAAATGTATTGTTTCGTCTCTTGGTACGGATTAACCAATGGAATTGCAGTGATGATTTTTTCATTGAAGGGTATAACTAACGAAGAGCCTGTTACGAAATGGTAAATAAACAGACATATGAAGATAGTTTATATTAAATCCATTTATAATAAGGCCAGTAATGATACAGTTTGTTGTTCGCCGTTCTTCATTGTCATAGTTAGGCAAGAAGTATGCTTGCTTCTGTTATCAGCAAGAACCCACACTGAACACGTAGTATTATAGAACACCTCCTTGACATACTTTCAAAAGCAATCTGACGACGCGAGGCGGGCGTGCCGTGCTGCATTCAGTAATACGTGGACGTTGATAGGTAACTGGGCCACGTAAGAACTCTTTATATGTTCTGTAATGTTGTTATCCTCGTTCTGGTTAAATCTCTGATTGCACTGTCATGACTGTTACTAATCAGGAGGACGTTAACACGATGATTCAATTCCGCTGCGTAGATCAGTGTTGAGATGGCTACGTTGGGCTCATGTGTTTATTCAAATTATATCAAATAGTGATGTTCACAAAACGGTGACTGTATTTTGACATACCATTGCCACTTATCACATACATGTGATACTGTACACTTGGGGTTGAATATGAATATGGTGATGTACCGCGGTATTGTCATCTTCTGAAGTTCGCCACGTCTCACCCTTTTGTAAACATTGCTACAAGTCTTCCACAGTTGTCTCCCTTGCGTGCATACCTTGACTGCAATCAGCCAATATTATTATAGGCACTGTAAATTCAGCTATAAGAACAAGACTTTTGCATGTTGGTTAATATTATCTATTACCAGGGTCCGATGACATAATTTTAACCACTCAGTACAAATGTAATGATATGTACAATAATATACAGTAAACTACGGTTATAACGAACACACTGATAACGAACAGACCGATATAACGAACTTATTTTTTAGCCGGGCCATTTGTTGTATATATGCTGTTTAAGTGCTTATAACGAACTACGGTTATAACGAACTTAAATTAGTGGTCCCTTTGAGTTCGTTATAACCGTAGTTCACTGTAACAATGTCTTCAACAGGCTTGGTTAGGGATCTACAGTAAACTACGGTTATAACGAACACGCTTATAACGAACTGACGGATCAAACGAACTAACTTTTTAGTCCCGACTATTTGCTGTAGTTATGCTGTATATATGCTTATAACGAACTACGGTTATAACGAACTAAAAATAGTAGTCCCTTTGAGTTCGTTATATCCGTCAGTTCGTTATAAGCGTGTTCGTTATAACCGTAGTTTACTGTACATGTTTCTGGTACGCGTTTGTTACAAGACAGATTGTTCCAACAGGTATATATTACACATTATGTGACACATTAAGCTTTCATGTTTGCCTAGCGGAACGTTATGTTAGGGAACTATGTCATGCAACAAGCATGTATGGCCAATCCATGTAAAGAAATAGTCAAATGTGCCTATATTGCTACCAGGAACACCTAGACTTATCCAAAGCCCCGTGACGCGACTTGCAATATCCAAGCTGCGATAAATTTAAAAAGCCTGAGGCAAGCGTGGCGTTTTTTTAGTAAAGGTAGACAAAATAGTGATTGCTGCTATGCCTAAGGTACACGTACATTGTACATAATTTGTCACACATGTTATTAATCATTGCCGGCAAAAATACATTTAAACTTTTCATCGTACACACAGGTGTTGCGTTCTTAATTTCTTGAGTATGAAATCGTATTGCTATTTGTCTATAATACTGTTACTAATCTGTCTGTGTGTCCACGCCTCGTTATCTCGAATGTCAATGGTATCTCGAAGTTACAACATTGTCCCGCTAGATTCGAGATAACGGGTTTCAACGGTATGTGGTACATTTTCCCCACAATGACACTCAGTAGTTTCTAGACACGAATAAATAAAAAACAGATAATTTGGAAACAAGATAATAACATCTGCATGTACAAGTACAGTAACAAATAAACCTTCAAATCGTCTGCATGTGTTCCATGTTTTCATTTTAGGACTTACCCCCTAGCAACGGACGACAAAGAGGAAGACCATGGGAAGGTCTGTTTTGTTTCATTCGTTTATAGACCCGTCAAGATCCGGGGTTGAATAGGTCTTCAGCAACCCATGCTTGCCGTAAAAGGTGACGATGCTTGTCGTAAAAGGCGACTAAATGGATCGGTTGGTCAGGCTCTCTGACTTGGTTGATGCATATCATCGATCCCAATTGTGTGGATCGATGCTCGTGATATCATTCACTGGATTGTCTAGTCCAAACTCAATTATTTACAGACCGCCGTCATGTAGATGGAATATTGCTGAGTGCGGCGTTAAACAACAAACCAACCAAACCATTCGTTTATAAGAGAACACTCAAATTGATTTCTAAGCAGCACATTATTGCAGGGATATACTTCAGAGCACAATATTGCATTGTAGTGCCAAATAATTGTACTTAGAATGAGCTGCGTACATGTGCATGGCAAACTGTGACACTGCTTCCGCCACATTAGCCCCCATAACGACCCAAGTTAAGACATATCCTCGGAACCCCAATGCTCGTTGCAATAGGTGAAATATCTGAATTTGATGGACAGGCTCTGGTCTGTCTTATTGCATGTATTGCTACCCTTTCAGTTTCGGTATTCATTGTCAGTCTCGGTACTGTTAACGTCGTACAGGACTGGTCCGTGGACACTGACATCTCTACACCCCCCTGAGTCATAATGTCCTGTACTAAGATGAGGTCACAGTCAGGAACCTGATGCGCTGATGAAGTGTGCGCGACATCATCAGCCAAATTTTCTTTAAATGTATACTTCCACTCTCCGTCTGCTTCAATGTTTTTTTATACTCATTTTGCATGTCAACTGTACACCAATAGCGTTTGTGGTCTCATTAATCTTTTCGATCTTCTTCAGAGCGCATAAAGTTTACATCTGGATGCCAAAAGGAGGTTCTTTTGGTCACGCCTCCTTGGAGATGAGCAGCGGCGAATATGTCAGCTGGTGGCCACGTGGAGGCAAAAAAGGGAAATCCAAATGCGGGATAGGTAAGAAGTCTTCCATAACCAACTCCTGCCTTGAGGAAGATATTCGCGAGATGGAACGTGAGCCGACTCATACATTTACTATACCGGAGGAAAAATTAGATGAAGAAAAAATGAAGAATAAGTGGGACAGTTGGTTTACTAACGGTCACTACAGCCTTGGTAACAATTGTTGCTGGGTTGTCTACAAGATCCTGCGTGAAGGTGGGGCACCAGTCAGTGCAACCATACTATGGAGACCAGAGACTCTGCGTCGATACTTGACTACTTACCTGGGTGGTGCATGGGGAATTACAACATTTTATAACTTACCTTTTTCTGATATGTTTTGTTAGATGGTATTTTGTTATCAGGTCAGGTATTAGCATTGTAGGCCTGGCAACCTATCCTGAGAGCATCTAAGTATTAAACATAATTATATCATTGTCACAAACTGAAGTAAAAGCAAGACATGTTTAATATTTTCAAGAGTTTTGTTCATTATAATCTACATGTACATGTGCACACGCTATTTTCTGTAACCGTTACGATTTTGTTCAAGACAGAAAGTCTTGTCATTTGTTATCTATAACGATGGTATGTTTTAACATCTCTGCGTGAATCACCTCATTTCGAAACTCTAGGCACCAGCTTTAAGAGAACGGTAAGAGCTTTTATCACATAGTGTTTTTGTTTTCGTCTAAATTAAGTACCCTACATCTGTTTTTCTATTTATTTGGTCTGAGTTATAACATAATGGCACTTTGATCATTATGACTGAGACCAACATTTTAATCTTTTTGGTCTGTTTAGGCGGGGTATTTTTAATTTAGTGCTCACAGGAAAATATTGTCATGTGGTAGAAAAATATTGTCATGTGGTAGAAGTGAATGTTTTAGGCTAATTTGTGGTGATTGTCAGTGGTAGTAAATAAGTGAGGTGTTGTGAACAGTTTTCAGTGGTACTTAATAATTAAACACTCTTGTGTCTCAAAGAACACGACAGTGTTGATGGATCTCGTTTCGGGATGGGTACAGATGTTTCTAGAAGTCTGGATGTACCTGTGTAAGTGCGACACGAGGACGATTTTCTTAGATACTTACCAAGTGCGGACGTGATATCTTATAAAACACATATTGCTAACAGCTTCCACTTTTATGACATTTGCGAGCACACTTTTATCCAACGTATGCTTGTTACATATCGCAGCTACAGTTTATTTGTGATCCAAAGAGTTGCCTTTTTGTGATTGTATAGCTCAATCTGTGTTTCATGATAATGTATTGATTATTCATTGACGTTGTGTGGCGAAGTATTAATTTCACAAGTTAGTTCTGTACATAGTTTATGTATGAAATGTAACCGCTATGAAATAGAAAATGAATACCATTTTTTTGTTAATTAGTCTTTTTTATAAAAGTAGTAGAGACAATTTAATTCCAAAATGTTACAATTTGCAACCATCTGTCAGAAAAATTGTCTATATACCAGAAATGACTGTATTACTAAAAACCTGTCCATATATTTACAGATACATTTACCTATGTAAATACAAATGTCAAAAAAGATCAACGTTTGTTGTAAGAAAATTTGTGCATGTGCATAGTATATATTATTCGAATTCCTGTAAATGAACTCTGGGCCATGTGGCTTCATTCATGAAAATAAACTTCTTCTTCTTCTTCTTCTGTACATACATACCTCTTGGTTAACCTTTGTGTTTCAATTTGGACATCAGCTGGTAATAAAGACAATTTCATAAGGCTGTCAGAAAGTTTTCTTGATGTTTTTTTCAGTAATACAACTGTTGTTGCTCTTCATAGACCTAGCAAGCCCTACGGAATATTGCGCTCAATTTCAAAATGATGCCAAGAATGAAGTTCTAAGAACGGATTTATTTCTGTAAGTATCTTGGTACAAAAGTATATAGTTAGGCGCTATAGGCGTTAGGCGTTAGATCATATAGGTTTAAAAAAAACCGTTGGGTTGAAATTGAATATATTGTTAGATTCAGTTGGATGAGTTTTGTTGATGCAACGGAGATGTATTTTGTCATAGCCTCGTAATTAAGGTATTAATGAGGGTTCTAGACAATTGTCTTGGTATATTTTCTGGGTATTCATGAACATATAATCACGTTGTACAATGGAATAGTAACAACTCTAAGGTGATATCGAAGTTTAAAATAATAGACAACAGAGACATGTACAAAATTACGAAATTCGTACACTTTGTAGAGATGAGTCAATGGTTACTTTCCTCCGTTACAATATGATTGATTGATTCTTTGTTATTTAACGCCGCACCCAGCAATATTCCAGCAGTCTGTAAATAATCGAGTCTGTACCAGACAATCCAGTGATTCACACCATGAACATCGATCCACGCACTTTGGATACCATGACATGCATCAACCAAGTCAGCGAGCCTGACCACCCGATCCCCTTAGTCGCCTCTTACGACAAGCAAAGTCTCTTTTACGGCAAGCATGGGTTGCTGAATACCTATTCGAACCCGGATATTCACGGGTCCCCAGTTACAACGGAAGAAGAGTAACATTTACCTTTGAATACGAATAAAATAAATAAAAGAAAGATTAAGGAATAGGAGATGACAAAAAGACCAGACTTTCCCGAAAGCGGTGTATTTACAAGTAGGAAAGGCATGTATGTATGTATGCTATATGCATGAGTAATTTCCATTTGTAACAGCCTAAGTCGAGGACTATACGTACATGTTCTACGCGTAGTCCTCGGTTTAAGCTGTTACAAATGGAAACGTACATGTTCTAGACCCGTGAAGATTCCGGGGTAGAATAGGTCTTCAGCAACCCATACTTGTCGTAAAAGGCGACTATGCTTGTCGTAAAAGGCGACTAACGGGATCGGGCGGTCAGGCTCACTAACTTGGTTGATACATGTCATCGATCCCAATTGTGTAGATCGATGCTCATGATGACAAACACTGGATTGTCTTGTACAGACTCGATTATTTACAGACCGCCATCATATAGCTGGAGTACTGCTGATTGCTTCGTTAAACAGCAAACGAACAAACGAACATGTTCTAACTTTATAAAGATTATATTTGACTGTTATTAGAAGATTAAGAATGTCGTTTCGTAGTTTTCTTAATATCAAAACGACATTTCGTTAGTGTCCATTGTAAAATATATTCCCATATTCCCATTTCCAATGAAACAGTTGTTTCCATATATCCTGTGTCTTTTTTATCATGCACTAAATACAAGCGACAGATCCCTTTCCATATTCATAAGAAATCTCTGCCCTGAAGAGAGTCGATTGTACCATTCCGAATATAGTTGAAATTTATAGAATACTAATGGTAAAACGCTGTCATTCATTCTTCGGGTATGTGAGCATGGTAACCATAAATAAATTGATATTTGTATAATATACTCATCTGGCACCGAGATTGGAAACAACAACAAAATACATATTTCGCTTTGCATGTAACAAAATACGATTTTGTCACGGAAATATGTTTGCTTGTGAAGATAGATAATTTTTAGACGAAAGTATTTGTGCACGGAATTCAAAGTATCTGTTCAATATTTGCGCAGTCAGTTGGTCCATGAGACCATCTTCACGGGTAGTAGTAGTAGTAGTAGCGGGGTAGTATTAAGTTGTTACTCTGACTCCTCACAAAGGCTCATCATTAGGCTTAAAATACAATTCTACTAATGGTCGATGTTTGACCAATCTGGGTCTTCAGATATTCAATCAGGAGAAACAAGACGAGTTGAAGAAAAGAAGACAGATTTGCACAATTTCACACTATCCCCAAAGGTATCAACATGAATCGTCCATGATGAAAACATGTTCAAGAACGTAATTCGAATCAGTATAAAATGCCATTTCATTGATCACATTATAAGCCATTTTCATAGGGAACATCACACAATTCTACTAATGATGTTTGACCACTCTGTCTTAGATATTCGCGTTAAATCAGGAGAAACAAGAATAATTGAAGTAAAGAAGACAGATACCGCTTTGGCGTTGAGCATGGCCTCTGGGGAAATGAATCAGGAATTTACCAAATCATTGTTAGTGTGTCTGCTTCGTTATAGCGTGGTTATCTTACATGGCCTATTCTCAACACATGTATGGTGGAGGGGACTGACACATAAAGGCGCTTTATACAACATGTCAGTTGTGACGCAGGTTGAAGCTTGTCCACGGTATTGTAACTACAATCAGTGCAGAGGAAAATACCTTATTTGACCTCAAACGACAACTCTCGGAAAACCTCTACTTGGCGTTTACCTTGTTTATTGTGTTCACATAAAAGGCCTCGGAGGTAGCGCGGTTCGTGAAATGTGAAATGTGAAATATGAGGTGACTAACTGAATGAGTGCGTAATTATTTTCGTTTCACAGACAAAACACACAATCTACGATATCAAGTCAGTTTGTGTCGAAAACATCAGAGCATAAACAATTAGGAATATCCCCTGCAACATGTTCCCGAAGGGCGGAGAAGGAAAACTGGCAATAAAATGTATATATTTATATGGATCACTAAAATTCAATGGTGACAACAGTGGTGGTCAGCCAGTCATTAAAATAGTTAAAAATCAGATTAGAATAATGCATTTAATTCATAATGGAGGCTGTTGTAATTACAAAACTCGGAACAGGGCCAATTTCATAATTAAAATGAAGGGCTTGTCAAAACAATATCTACAGGTTACACACAACCAAATGTTTTCCCATAAACTTCTATAGTAACGTTATATTTTCTTAAAAAATTACTAAGCATTCAACAGCTATTACCAGTACGTGTGTGCACAGTTTGGCCTTAGAGCAGCAATAAAAACATAAAAAATGACTAGCTTAGCCAGCTCCTTTTCCGAGTACAGGAAGCTAAACACCCCACCCCTCTCGATCTGCACTGAAGGCTCCCTATGAAAACCGCACTGTCCCGCACTGTCCAAACTGGTTCTGATTTGGTGTAGTAGAACCCTCAGCAATTGTTTGAATGAAATTCATATGTGTTTCTAACAGAGTATTTGGTTGGCTTTAGTTGATTTAACTCCAGCCATATCGAGGTCAGCACTGAGTTAAGGCTCTGTCAGTTCATCTGAGCTCTCTGTGTAACCATGCAGAAACGCACACAAAGGCATAAAGTAATCACATCAACAATATTCAACAATATCGACAGACAGATTGACATCTATAACACGCACATCTAGCGATCTTACACGTCGGTAGTGGACGTCTGTCCAGTATGACAAGAATGTGCTGTGACCCTATGTAAACTGACGTTTGTTGTACCTATGTCGCTGACAAAGACAGCACGTTATTCGGTGTCTCGGGTCTCAGTTAGACTGTATTTATTGTGAAGTCATCACCATCTACTTTGCACTGGGGTAAGTAGAACAACTTTACATGTATTTCATGTCAACTTCATGAACAAAATGCCTGTGATGTGTTACGTGGATGAGCATGTATTACCAGTAGACAGTAAATGCAATAAATCCGAATCACTAAAATCGTAATAAATTACAGTTATAATTTGAGAGATTGTATTGTTAGAATACAGGTAAAGACTATTTCAGCTGAATGGATACGTTTTACATGTACTATGGCGTTTCTGCTTCAATTTTAGACTCGGAGACGTACGTCCCATTAACATCTACCTCCGAGACAAGTGACGAGTTGACCTTGGCAGCAGACCGAAAGTAAGATTGACGTCTTGGTTATAAGAAACGTTAGTGTGACGTTTACGTTTATTTCGAAATAGTTAAAGTCATCTTAGAAAAATATATCTGAAAATGTAATGCTTAAAATAGAGGATTCTAAACGCCTACTTGATTCTTGGTTATAATAGGTGAGGTGAAATCGGATTATTGCACTTAGATAGCGACGTGTGTGTGTGTGTGTGTGTGTGTGTGTGTGGGGGGATGTGTGGATGTGTGTCTACTTGTAGAGTGTACGGTCTAATGCCGATTTTATAGTGCCAACCCCCTGATATACCATGCCGCAGTTTAACATGAATACCCCACTCAAACACGAAGCCGAAGACACCAAGCCGAAGACACCAAGCCGACGAATCTTTAAACGTCTTAACGTATGACGCGGCCGGGGATCGAACCCTGAACCTTACATTCTCCGGGCGGACGCTCTACCACTAGACCACGGAGGCGGTCCTTGATTGATTACGTGTCATCATACCCTGAAGACGTTGAACGGTGTTTATACCATCCATCACTGGTTTGTCTGATCCTGGCTTGACCTGTTTACTTAGGGCAGTCGTTATTTACCTGGAATATTGCTGAATGGGTCGTTAAACACTAAAACGTCTTGACACCTGGACTTTGTGGGTCCAACATTGTTTAAAAGATGATTGCAGGCCTTTTTAGCCCTGCATTAGTTGTTGAATTCATGATCATATTCGGTTATTTCTGTGTTTCAGTTATGTTTTGTTTCAAGGTCCCATGAGGTTTATATATGGATGCCAACAACGTTTTTGAAGATCGGACACGTGTCTCCCAAGTTGAGCGATGTCACTTACATAAGTTGGTAGCCAAGACATAAGAAAGAGCTTAAAGACGGAAAAATTCATTGCGACACGAATGGAATGGAAACCGCCAGTGGCACTGATCTGGATGATGACATTCAAAGTATGGGGTATATAAGACTCCATTGGAGTTTATAAAAAGATGCATTTGACAAATGATAACATATATTAGCCAACTTACCAAAGAGTGTCTTCAGTCGTTGTGGGAGGGGCATCTGCAGCCGAGTGGGGCAGATTTGATCAAACCACATTTACCATCAGTCCCTAAAACTGCAGCAAAGGGGACCACGTGATGCGGCTGTGAAGACTCAAGTTTTGTTCTGGAACTGAACAAATTGCAGCCCCACATTCCAATCCAAAATAGTGATGAACATTATGTGAATGGACCACTGAACATCAGTGGTGATATGCGGTTTTCACGTAAAGAGTTTTACGCCGCTTTTTGCAATATTCAAGCAATATCACGGGGGGGGGGGGGACACCAGAAATGAGCTATACACATTGTACCCATGTCGGGAATTGAACCCGGGTCTTTGGCGTGATGAGCGAACGCCTTAACCACAAGGCTACCCGACCGCCCCTCCTACCGTTTAACATCCACCAATCACCATATTTTCATTTTCAAAGTAAGTGTCCTGAAAGGGTCATGGTATGGGATTTCACCGCGCATCATGTGGCCAAGCGACGGACCTAATTTGGTATATTCCTCTGAATTGTCTGCCATACAACTCCAACTGGCCTTTGATGTTAAACATAAATTGGAAAGCTTAGTTGTAAGCAGCATGCGTCTTTCCAAGAAATGTGAACAGAATGTAAATGATGTAAGATGCAACATGTATTGAAAGTAAATGCTTTATATACCTTTTGAAAATGCCATACCAAACATTAAACATACAAAAATCGCATAGTTTTTGTTTCAAATTTCGGGGTTTATGACATTGTTGGTCCTTTTAGTATTAGGTCGGGAAAATCCTGGTTAGATTAGTGATACTTAGGACATGATACAGTCTGTCTCACTCTGTCTCTGTCTCTCTTTTGCTCTCTGTGACAGATTATTGGGTGTTAAGAAATAAACGCCAAATGCAGTTGTATCTGGTGAATGTGGAAGGTTCATTATAAACATATGCACATGTTAAAGTCTTAAGATCTTAGCTAAGGCTAAGAAGTACGCAGAGTTATAAATATCCAAGAAAATGTAATCATTGACGTTTTTGCTTTGACAACAATGGAAAGGAAAAAAGATCAACGAGTAAGAATTCGATATGGATATCAAACCCAAATATAGATTCTTCCGAAATGCTTGTTGATAATGTAGTCCAAGACTCAAATATATGTATATACAAAAATGACACTTCATTCGCATTATCTTTTGAAATGAGATTGCATTTTTCTGATTTAGATTCTCATCACGAGCATTGACTCCTGCATTAGGAAGACGCACCACAATCACGAATGTAGATTGCGTAAAATGTGTAATTTGTTGTTGATAGAAGGCGAGCGCCATCTTGTTCTTATTCACTCATTTCATCAACGCCTCCTTTTCAGTTTGTAAATACTCAGCTCCAATAATGTGCCAATATTCCAAACATCTTTAAGTTTCATGAAAAACATTCGTCTGTAAACATCAAGGTATCATTGTCCTCATAAGCTTAATATAAATTTCATGCAAAAAGAGTTAGAAAATGATGTGAAGTGATAAACACAATGAGAATGATGTCTGTACATCTACTCTCTCTCTGATTTGTAGGATAGGTCTGTGGCCTGTCAGTATTCCTAAATAAGGACTTGACTGGAAATATGCCTCAGAGGTTAAAACAAGTTAGGCTTCTAATTTTCTCTGCAGGGCTATTGTTTTGTTATAAGGACATGTTTGGGTTGACTGAATCTGGGTTGACCCCACAGCACCTGGAGTGGCTGTCTCGTGATTGCGGTGTGCGAGTCGTGTGTTTTTAACGCACTGAACAATTTTCGAGAACAATGATCAACAGGCGTTTCAGTTTCCAGAAATAATTAGGTAAAGAGAGTATACATTAGATCTGTAATGTCGCTTGGTTGAATAGTGATGTCGATGCTTATTGTATGCTTTTGTGAATTACATATACAACCAGGAAACAAATACGCATCATCAATGGAGTAGATAAATACTTCATTTAAGAGGCAGTCAAGGAAACTATATGTGATCAGATTAATAGTTGTCGCGTTCAGTATGGATTGCAGCTGTGACATAGATACAACGTGCGATAGTGTCATTTTCCTGGGCGCCCTACAGTATGAAACAATGCAGTCTGATCATGTTAAACAGTTGTAACGGGTCAGTAACAAACGAATAATGATAAGGTGCCAGTCTCGCTGATATTATCCGCAAGAAGAAGTGTTCCATTACATGTCCGGCGTTAACAACACTCTTCGGATCTGAAGATTTTTCTTACTGTGGCTGCCAGTGTAGCTGTCTGCAGGGATGACATTCGAGTACTTGGGGTAGAGTGAGTGAGTTGGCTTCAACGCCACTTGATATTATATCAGTTAAATAACGACGCGGTGGATGAAAAAGATTTGCAGTGACGTAGTTCTTAGACTTTAAACACTATCATAGGTATGGAACTTACAAACCTAGAAATTATAAGTGTGAAACAGGATTCAAATTCATAGGGTTCTGGCATATCTAATAGACGCACTGCTACGCAGCTACTTGCGACGCCTTTAGACGAGAGGGTCCTCCGTGAAAGCATGATGATCCATTTAGAAAGACCGGTTGAGTGAGTGAGTGACTCTAGTTTAACACCACTGATGTAACATGTATATCACAGCGGGCCAGCAATTACACGCATTGCAACCCACCTCATACATAACAGTCCTTTGGCAAACATCACAATCCAACAATCCATGTGCAGATGTAATAATCCTTACACACAAGAATCCAAATGGACGTATATAGGTTATTACAAGAGTGTGTGTGGCATACTGATTATATTAAGTGTACTGAGTGTCAGAATCCTTGTAGTTCCCGAGCAAGAGCGAGGGTAATACGTGACTTCATACACGGTTGCAAGCTTCATAAAATCCGTTTGTAATCCCTTTGAGCTCCCCTTAAGTAAAACCCACCGATCACGACCGCAGTCTTAGAAAACCAGAATTTTGGAATAACGTTAGCAATCTTCAGCGATGAATTCATTCGTGTGACGCCATTCCGAACTTGCGTCACAAAAAGTTTCGAATGACGTCAACAATGACGTGTGGATGACGTAAACTAAACACTGGCTCGCATGAAGATATATTTGCCCGAGTGGACATACGATTTTATCAACTGTTTCTGACGCTATGGTTACAAATACAATGCACACTAAACGTTAGGACGACATTGAAACGTAACAGTCTACCTGCACTGATTGCAGTCCACGTGTCCATGTAACAATCAGGATGGTCATCTGGCAATCTATGGACATATGTAGCAATCCATAACATATATCAAGCAATCCTTGTACACAAGCCAAATGATCATCAAGCAATCCATGTGTACTTGTAATAGTAAAAGATTATCGTTTAGCAATCCATTTTCACTTGTACCAATCCAGATGACGTACATCAATCTACGTGCATATGTAGCAATCCGGATGAGCATCTAGCAACCCACGTGTACATGTAACGATCCAAGTGATCAAATAGAAACCGGCGTGTACTTGGAACAATACAGATGATCACCTAGCAATCCACATGTACATGTAACGATACAAGTGATCAAATAAAACCGGCGTGAACTTGGAACAATACAGATGATCACCTGGCAATCCACATGCACATGAAACAATCCATATCATCATCTAGCAACTCATCTGCGTATGAAACATTCCACATTACCATAAGCAATCCACTTGCACGTGTAACAATGATGATAATCTAGCAATCCACGTGCCTACAAGACCATCAAGATGATTACATAGCCAATAACCTGCAACAATCGAGATATTCACGTACAACCGACATAGGCGCTAAGGTCACAGAGGACTTCAGTGACGACTGACCTACTTCTGAGTCGCATCCTGTCCATAAGCCGCCGTGGATTCCCGACACCGTTTGTGCAAAACAAACCTTCTGCTGGTGTATCACCCGTGACTTTGTGACATACGTCACAATATAATTTGTCTGGATAACACAAGTCCTCGGCACAGCAGGATAATCAAGAGTTTGACAGTGAACAATCGCAATAGTGAATTTGTAATAGAAAATTTAGAAAATACAATTACTTGAACTATACAGTGTATGGGACATGCAACAAGTTGGTTGGTTTGTTGTTTAACGCCGCACTCAGCAATATTCCAGCTATATGACGGCGGTCTGTAAGTAATCGAGTCTGGACCAGACAATCCAGTGATTGATATCGTGAGCATCGATCCACGCAAATGGGATCGATGACATGTATCAACCAAGTCAGCGAGCCTGACCATCCGATTCTGTTAGTCGCCTTTTACGACAAGCATAGTCATCTTTTACGGCAAGCATGGGTTGCTGAAGACTTATTCTACCCCGGAATCTTCACACACGCATTTCAGCATATAAGTGAGTCGTAAACATTATCATGTGCCTTTAAAGAGATTTAATTGTTGAGTTAGTGATTGATATGGATTTCTATAACTAGGAAATAATTTACGAAATATTAATAGTCATATATGTGAAAATTATACGGAAATGCATTGCTAATAAACATAACAATTGGTGAAGTTTGTTGTCATAATAAGTTATAATACCAGTTATTTATACTGTATCACTAGTGGCGTTCATTGGCTGATACCCTTACCTGTCGTCACAGCTCACACTGAACAGGAAGTAAGATCACCTGCTTGACCTACTTTTAGTGCAGTCTGACGGCGAGGGAGGTGTTTGCCGTGCTGCAGTTATACGTATACACTGTACGTTGATAGTTATCCTGGACACGTGAGAACCTTTTATGTTCTGTTTTGTTGGTATATTTATGTTGAATGATTTTCTGCTTGTCCTGTCATTCATATTACAAATCATGAAGGTGTCCATGATGATATATATAGACAATTTCACTGAATTACACCACGGTGACATATTGCGACATGTTTCGTCACACTCCATTACGTCAAACATCAAAAAGAAGCTAGAAAGTTGCCAGGCGTAATAATGCAGTATCTACAAGGAGTTACTGGCTTATCTATTGTCACAATTGCCTAATGTGTTCGAGGAAGCAGAGCTTGGTCAATCTTAGGCAACGATCATACTGTTTGGCTATTACAGAAAACCCTGAACATTAAAATCACGTATGATGTTGTAAACATTGATACAAGTCTGTAGCAGTTGTCTCCCTTGTATGCATTCTAAAAGAAAAAAACAATTTTGTGTTTTTGTTTTCATCTGCCTCTGATATTTTCTACATCACGCTTTTTAGTTTTGCGATGACATAGCCAAATAGACATAGTCTAAACTCAGATAAAGGGCCCAGAATTTACAAGCAACAGAGTATGTATTTCATTTAAATAACATTGCAAAACCTGCAATTAAACCCTTATAAATTGGTTCCTCTTTTGTCTTTTAATTAGAACAGTTAATACAACAACATGTGGTTATTGCCTCAAGAAGCTTGACATCCAATGTTGGTGGATGATTGTTGTTGCTGAATGTTGATTCTGAGCCAGGCATTCACTGACCGTTCTCATCGTGCATTTTAAACCAACATATCGGACACAATTATAGTTCATATTTGCAAAATTATAACATGGTTTAAGTCAGAGAAATCACCTGAATTTGTTGATTCTGGATACAATATAACCGTGGCAGTCGTAAGACAGCGTGACCCTGACCCTTGATGTAACTGTCAACTTTATACACGGGGTCATGATTTCATAGAGCTGTGGTTTCGTCGCTCGTGAAGGAAAGGTAATGTTTCTCCGTTGCAGCCAAGTAACCATGTCTCCTTAACGGTTATTAGAGGTTGGAGTCTTGCTTTCTGGATCCTGCACACTATGATACGGTGCATTGTCCATGACAATGAGAGACTTGGTAGGCAAAGCAGGGACTAATTTATCTTTCACCCACTCCAGAAATACATTGCCGTTCATTTCTGTGTGGTAGTCCCTGTTGTCTTTGGCCTTGGCTCTAAAGACGAGGTCACAGTCTGGGAGAAAAGCCTGACTAGCAGAACCAGCATGGAGAACTATGAGTCTTTCACCCTTTCCCATTGGTAACTTTTACAAGACTCCTTACAGTCACCACTGGGTACCCACTGCCTGCTGCCTGTGTGTGGCGCATTTACCCATTTCTCATCTAAGAAGACGGGCTCATATCCTTCTTCACGTTTCTGCTTGATGGTAGGAAGGTAATGATTTCGGAGACGAAGAATGTCAGACCGTTCACACAACACAGCCCTATTTTCTCCAGTTATCTTTTTGTATTTGTAACCAAATGTATGCAACAGCTGCCATAGTTAGTACTTTGTAACACTTAAATCATGGTCCGTTTCAAGGTGTTTCTTCAAAATTCTTGGGGACAGGTACTTATTTCCTGAGTGCAGTTTAACAATTGACTTGATCCCTCTGAAAGCTGTCTAATTGATCAACCTTGCGTGGTTTTGACATGTTCCCTACGTCCTTGGCCTGACTATTTGTATCTCGTCGAATGAGTTTCTTAGGGGACATACCAAGAGCTTTTGAAGCTCGTTTCAAGAATTTATTAATTGCATAAAAAGGCTTTGCTCTTTCTGCTTCACTTCTAAAGAAATCATACACATTCAACATCAACTGTTTAACATCTGCTGAATAACGCAACTTGTCATTGAATGAACACGGTCACTGTGTCGCACGTGCAGACTGTGCTTGCGCTGTGCCTTCCACGGCTTGTCCCCCCTACGTGTCATGTACACATTTCTATACACAATTACATGATAGTTTCTTAAAGAACTTCATCCGTCATGGGTCTTACAATAAACAAAATTTAGATGTTGTTGGGTACAGGGTATTCATGGTCAAGTACCGTATTGATGTTTCATACACTTTTCTGTATTTCGAGTTATTTTGCAATTCATCGTTCTCATTTGGAGTCAAACGGACTGTGGTTTGTTTATGTTGTCACGCTGCACGTAGTATTATAGAACACCTTGACATACTTCCAAAAGCAAGCTGACGACGCGAGGCGGGCGTGCCGTGCTGCATTCAGTAATACGTGGACGTTAATAGGTAACTGGGCCACGTAATGTTGTTATCCTCGTTCTGGTTAAATCTTTGATTGCACTGTCATGACTGTTACAAATCAGGAGGACGTTTACACGTCATGATTCAATTCCGCTGCGTAGTGATGATCAGTGATGACATGGCTATGTTGGGCTCATGTGTTTATTCAAATTATATCAAATAGTGATGTTCACAAAATGGTGACTGTATTTTGACATACCATTGCCACTCATCACATATATGTGATACTACTGTACACTTGGGGTTGAATATGAATAGGGTGATGTTCCGTAGTTCATCTTCCGAAGTTCGCCACGTCTCACCCTTTATCAAAACGAGACCAGGAAGTCGGCAGGTGTAATGATGCAGTACACTTGTTATTTACAAGGGTTGTCGACTTTGAATTTTCAAACTGGCTTAGTCTAAAGTCTCATCTTGCTCATGTGTTCAAGGAAAGAGAGTCGGGGCGATCTCCGGTTACCCTGTTGGGTTATTTACACATAACCCTGAACATGAAGATCTTGATTACTTTTGTAAACATTTGCTACAAGTCTTCCACAGTTGTCTCCCTTGCGTGCATACCTTGACTGCAATCAGCCAATATAATAATAGGCACTGTAAACTCAGCTATAAGAACAAGACTTTAGCATGTTGGTTAATATTATCCATTACCAGGGTCCGATGACATAATTTTAACCACTCAGTACAAATGTAATGATATGTACAATAATATACAGTAAACTACGGTTATAACGAACACGCTTATAACGAACGGACCGATATAACGAACTTATTTTTTAGTCCGGACCATTTGTTGTATATGTGCTGTTTATGTGCTTATAACGAACTACGATTATAACGAATTTAAATTAGTGGTCCCTTTGAGTTCGTTATACCCGTAGTTTACTGTAACAATGTCTACAACAGGCTTGGTAAGAGATCTATATGCATATCAAAGTGTCTTGATCCTGCTCTTGCATTTGTATGTACCCGTTGATCACGAGTGAACGAGAGGATATTGTAGTAAAGACTGAAATTGATTGAACGGGAGGGGCAGAAGGGAGAGGAGTGCATGAGAGGGACAACACAGACTGGAGTGGATGGGAGGGACAGCACAGAATGGAAATGTCCTCCCCTTGTCTACCGGAAGACGTTTAAAAAGACTCATTATGTAACAATATATAAATATACATGTTTCTGGTACGCGTTTGTTACAAGACAGATTGTTCCAACAGGGATATGACACATTATGTGACACATTTAGCTTTCATTTATGCCTAGCTGAACGTTTTGTTAGGTGAGGTGAAATGGGGTTTAACTTCGCGTCCAAGATTATTGCACTTATATAGCGACGTGCATGTACGTGTGTGTGTTTGTGTGGCTGCTTGTACTAGTCCGGACTGATGCCGATTTATAGTGCTGCTCACTGAGATACCATGCCACAGTTTAACATGAATACCCCACTCAGTACACTGACACAGTATACTGACTCCGAGCCGACCAGTCCTTCTTTTAGCCCCTTAATGCAGAGCGCCAGACAGGGTAACAACAAGTACCATCTTTTAACGTCTTTTGGTATGACGCGGTCGGGGATCGAACCCCGGAGCTTCCGCTCACCACTAGACCACGGAGGCGGTCCGTTATGTTAGGGAACTATGTCAAGCAACAATCACGTATGGCCAGGCCATGTAAAAGAAATAGTCGAATGTGCCTATATTGCTACCAGGAACACCTAGGCTTATTCAAAGCAACTTGCAATATCCAAGCAACGGTTAATTTAAAAGGTTTTTTTTTGTCAAGATAGACTAAATAGTGATTGCTGCTATGCCTAAGGTACATAATGTGTCACACATGTTATTAATCATTCCCAGCAAAATACATTTAAACTTTTCATCGTACACACAGGTATTGCGTTCTTAATTTCTCGAGTATGAAATCGTTTTGCTATTTGTCTATAATACTGTGGCTTGATCTGTCTGGGTGTCCGCGCCTCGTTATCTCGAATGTCCATGATATCTCGACGTTACAACAATGTCCCGCTAAATTCGAGATTCATCGGTATGTGGTAAATTATCCCCAACAATGACAATTAGTAATTCGTTAACGCGAATTAAATAATAATAACATAATTTGGAAAAAAGATAATAACATATGCATGTAAAGTAACTAACAAACCTTCAAATCTTCTGTATGTTTTCCATGTTTTCATTTCAGGAAATGAACAGGACGACGAACAGGAAGACTATGAAAAGGTCTGTTTTGTTTCATTCGTTAAGAGACCCGTGAAAATCCGGTGTAGAATAGATCTTCAGCAGCCCATGCTTGCTGTAAAAGGCGACTAAGCTTGTCGCAAGAGGCGACTAACGGGATCGGGTGGTCAGGCTCGCTGACTTGGTTGATGCATGTCATCAATCCCAATTACGTGGATCGATGCTCATGATATCAATCTCTGGATGGTCTAGTACGAGCTCGATTATTTACAGACCGCCGTCATGTAGATGGAATATTGCTGAGTGCGGCGTTAAACAACAGACCAACCAAATCATTCGTTTATAAGAGAACACCCTAATTGATTTCTAAGCAGCACATTATCGCAGGGATATACTTAAGAACACAATATGGCATTGTTGTGAGTGAGTGAGTGAGTGAGTTGATATTTAAAGTCACATCAGCAATATTTCATCCATATAGTGACTATTATGGCATTGTAGGGCCAAATAATGGTACTTAGAATGAGCTGCGTACATGTGCATGACAACCTGTGACACTGCTTCCGCCACATTAGCACCCATTACGACCCAAGATAAAAAACATGTCCTCGGAACCCCAGTGCTTGTTGCAAGAGGTGAAAAAGTGAGTGAGTGAGTATGGTTTTACGCCGCTTTTAACAATATTCAAGCAATACCACGGCGGGAACACCAGAAATGGGCTTCACACATTGTACCCATGTCGGGAATCGAACCTGGGTCTTCGGCGTGACGAGCGAACGCTTTATCCACTAGGCTACCCGACCGCCCGAAGAGGTGAAATAACTGAATTTGATGGACAGGCTCTGATCTGTCTAATTGCATGTATTGCTGTCCTTCCAGTTTCGTTATTTATTGTCCGTCTCGGTGCTGTTAACGTCGTACAGGACTGATCCGTCAACATTGACATCTCTAAACCCCCCTGACGTATGCGAGCTTTAATTCCGCTAAGTCAAAATGTCGTTTGCTAAGATGAGGTCACCCTCAGGAACCGGATGCGCCGATGAAATGTGCGCAAGATCATTAGCCAAATGTTCTTTAAATGTTCTTTAAATTTCCACACTCTCCATCTGCTTCAATGTTTTTTATACTCATTTTGCATGGCTATTGCCCACACGATAAAAGGCCGTTCCTTTCCTATTTGACTTGCATGTAAACTGTACACCAATAGCGTTTGTAGTCACTTTAACTTTTCGATTCTCTTTAGAGCGCATAAAGTTTACATCTGGATGCCAAAAGGAAGTTCTGTTGGTCACGCCTCCTTGGAGATGAGCAGCGGCGAATATGTCAGCTGGTGGCCACGTGGAGGCAAAAAAGAGAAATCCAAATGCGGGATAGGTAAGAAGTCTTCCACAACCAACGCCAGCCTTGAGGAAGATATTCGCGAGATGGGACGTCACCCGAATCATACATTCACTATACCGGGGGAAAACTTAGATGAAGAAGAAATGGTGGTCGCGTGGAACAGTTGGTTGAATGTCGGCCATTACAGTCTTTTCGGTGACAATTGTTGCCAGGTTGTCTACAAGATCCTGCGTGCAGGTGGGGCACCAGTCAGTGCAACCATACTATGGTGGCCAGAGACTCTGCGTCGATACTTGGCTTTTTACCTGGGCGGTTCATGGCGAATTACAACTTTTTTAAATTTACCTTTTACCGATATGTTTCTTTGACGGTAGGTTATTATCAGGTCAGGTGTCAGCTTGACTGGTTAGATTGTAGGCCTGGCAATCTATCCCGAGAGCATCTCAGTATTAAACATAAAGTATGTCATTGTCACAAACTGAAGTAGAAGCAAGACATGTTTAATATTTTCAAGAGTTCTGTTCATCATAGTCTACATACACATGCTCACACGCTCTTTTATGTAACCATTACGATTTTTACAGAAAGCCTTGTCATTTGTTATCTCTAACGATGGTAAGTTTTAACACGTCTGCGTGAATCACCTCATTTCGAAACTCTATGTTGGTGGCCCAGTCGTCTCAGGCGCCGCAAGTGGCAAACGTCTGAGACCTGCATCACTTCGGGCTTTCCTCCCACATTTAAGCTGAAACGCCGTGATGTAACTGGAATATTTTAAAAGCGGTGTTAATTCCAAAATGTTACTATGTGCAACCATCTGTCCCAAAATTTGTCAGTCTTCTATCTACCAGAAATGACTGTATTATTAAAAACCTGTCCATATATTTAAAGAAACATTTACCTATGTAAATACAAATGTCAAAAAAGATGAACGTTTGTTGTAAGAAAATTTGTGCATGTGCATAGTATATATTATTCCTGTTAATGAACTCTGGGCCATGTGGCCTTCATTCATGAAAAATAAACTTCTTCTTCTTCTTCTTCTTCTTCTTCTTCTTCTTCTTCTGTACATACATATTTCTGGGATAACCTTTGTGTTTCAATTTGGAAATCAGCTGGTAATTAAGACAATTTCATAATGCTGTCAGAAAGTTTTCTTGATTTTTTTTATAGTAATACAACTGTTGTAGCTCTTCATAGACCTAGCAAGCCCATACGGAATATTGCGCTCAATTTCATAATGATGCCAAGAATGAAAGTCTAAGAACGGATTTATTTCTGTAAGTATCCTGGTGTAAAAGTGTATAGTTAGGCGCAGCTTTAGATCATATAGGTTTAAAGAAAACGTTGGGTTGAAATTGAATATATTGTTAGATTCAGCTGGATGAGTTTTGTTGATGCGATGGTGATGCATTTTGTCATAGCCTCGTAACGTATTAATGACGTTTCTAGACAATTGTCTTGGTATATTTTCTAGGTATTCATGAACATATATAATCACATTGTACAATGGAATAATAACAACTCTAAGGTGATATCGAAGTTCAAAATAATAGACAACAGAGACATGTACAAAATTACGAAATTCGTACACTTTGTAGAGATGAGTCAGTGGTTACTTTCCTCCGTTACAATATGATTGATTGATTATTTGTTGTTTAACACCTCACCCAGTAATATTCCAGCAGTCTGTAAATAATCGAGTCTGTACCAGACAATCCAGTGATTCACACCATGAACATAGATCCACGCACTTTGGATACGATGACATGCATCAGGCAACTCAGCGAGCCTAACCACCCGATCCCCTTAGTCGTCTCTTACGACAAGCAAAGTCTCTTTTACGGCAAGCATGGGTTGCTGAATACCTATTCGAACCCGGATATTCACGGGTCCCCAGTTACAACGGAAGAAGAGTAACATTTACCTTTGAATACGAATAAAATAAATAAAAGAAAGATTAAGGAATGGGAGATGACAAAAAGACCAGACTTTCACGAAAGCGGTGTATTTACAAGTAGGAAAGGCATGTATGTATGTATGCTATATGCATGAGTAATTTCCATTTGTAACAGCCTAAGTCGAGGACTATACGTACATGTTCTACGCATAGTCCTCGGTTTAAGCTGTTACAAATGGAAACGTACATGTTCTAGACCCGTGAAGATTCCGGAGTAGAATAGGTCTTCAGCAACCCATACTTGTCGTAAAAGGCGACTATACTTGTCGTAAAAGGCGACTAACGGGATCGGACGGTCAGGCTCACTAACTTGGTTGATACATGTCATCGATCCCAATTGTGTGGATCGATGCTCATGATGACAATCACTGGATTGTCTTGTACAGACTCGATTATTTACAGACCGCCATCATATAGCTGGAGTACTGCTGATTGCGTCGTTAAACAACAAACGAACAAACGAACATGTTCTAACTTTATAAAGATTATATTTGACTGTTATTAGAAGATCAAGAATGTCATTTCGTAGTTTTCTTAACATCAAAACGACATTTCGTTAGTGTCCATTGTAATATATATTCCCATATTCCCATTTCCAATGAAACAGTTGTTTCCATATATCCTGTGTCTTTTTATCATGCATTAAATACAAGCGACAGATCCCTTTCCATATTCATAAGAAATCTCTGCCCTGAAGAGAGTCGATTGTACCATTCCGAATATAGTTGCAATTTATAGAATACTAATGGTAAAACGTTGTCATTCATTCTTCGGGTATGTGAGCATGGTAACCATAAATAAATTGGTATTTGTATAATATACTCATCTGGCACCGAGATTGGAAACAACAACAAAATACATATTTCGCTTTGCATGTAACAAAATACGATTTTGTCACGGAAATATGTTTGCTTGTGAAGATAGATACTTTTTAGACGAAAGTATTTGTGCACGGGATTCAAAGTATCTGTTCAATATTTGCGCAGTCATTTGGTCCATAAGAAAAAGTAAACAACAAGTTTAAACTTAGTTTCTGGTAAATTGCCTGTATGCAGGTAGTAGGGAAGTTGGTATTGCCTCCAAACACAGCATATATACATATTGTTCCCACGTAATACATCTTCTTACAGACCAGGGTAGTCACACAATTTGCCATAGGGTCAGACAGTTTGCATTTCTACAGAACAAAACTTACCATACAATATGTGTATGTTACAGCAGATACCCACTGACCAAAAGCCCCAAATGTTTCGATATATTTCGTCATCAGGAATTTGGTATAGCGATACATATATCACCTATTAAATATATGTGTTAACTGCCGTTACCACGGAAACACAACTAAGGCGAATTTAACAGAAACCACCACATATTCTTACTGGTAGTGATCGGACTCACCTTCAGGCTACCACATACTTTTTTGTTTCCTTTTCAAAGTCTGTTGAATTGCAGGGCGATGCCAAGCGGGACAACTTCTGTCATAATTCTTCTGACTGTGTCCTGAATACTGGACCCTCCTGTTACAGGAAGTCTTAACACCTGTGAGATGAGGTACTGTATCAGGCTATGGCGAAGGGAAAGACAAACTAAAATGTCAAGCAAGCAAATACTAAAACTCAGAATTTAGTAAAGTTGAAGTAAACATATATAAACATTTATATACATTTTATAAAGGAAATGTCTAGAACTGAAGGTGCTTTATGTGTTACACTATTGACAACTGACAAGGAATATACGTACAACCATACTCACAACTGTCTTCTCATGTGATCATGGCTGAGGTAGATTCTTGCCCAGTTCGTCAAGTTTGTCAAGGGTTTTCAGAGGGAATACTATCAAAGGTTGACCTGCATCATATGTTTCCTGCTTTCCCTGTGCATAGATCCACACAAGGACAAGTAGTAGTAGTAGTAGTAGTAGTAGTAGTAGTTGGTTGGTTGGTTGTTTAACGCCGCACTCAGCAATATTCCAGCTATATGACGGCGGTCTGTAAATAATCGAGTCCGGACCAGACAATCCAGTGATTAATATCATGAGCATCGATCCACTCAATTGGGATACGATGACATGCATCAACCAAGTCAGCGAGCCTGACCACCCGATCCCGTTAGTCGCTCTTACGACAAGCATAGTCACCTTTTACGGCAAGCATGGATTCCTGAAGACCTATTCTACCCCGGAATATTCACGGGAAGTAGTAGTAGTAGTAGTAGTAGTAGTAGTAGTAGTTATAATAGTAGTAGCGGGGTAGTATTAAGTTGTTACTCTGACTCCTCACCATTAGGCTTAAAATACAATTCTACTAATGGTCGATATTTGACCAATCCATGATGAAAACATGTTCAAGAACGTAATTCGAATCATTATAAAATGGCAATTCATTGATCACATTATAAGCCATTTTCATAGGGAACATCATACAATTCTACTAATGATGTTTGACCACTCTGTCTTAGATATTCACGTTAACTCCGGAGAAACAAGAATAATTGAAGAGAAGAATACAGATTTGCACAATTTTACACTATCCCCAAAGTTATCAACATAAATCGTCCATGATGAAAACATGTTCAAGAACGTAATTCGAATCATTATGAAATGGCAATTCATTGATCACATTATAAGCCATTTTCATAGGGAACATCATACCATTCTACTTATGATGTTTGACAACACTGTCTTAGATATTCACATTAAATCAGGAGAAACAAGAATAATTGAAGTAAAGAAGGTAGAAGCCGCTTTGGCGTTACGCATGGCGTCTGGTGAAATGAAACAGAAATTTACCAAATCATTGTTAGTGTATCTGCTTCGTTTTACCGTGGTTATCTCACATGGCCTATTCTCAATACATGTATGGTGGAGGGGACTGACACATAACGGCGCTTTATACAACATGTCAGTTGTGACGCAGGTAGGAGCTTATCCACGGTATTATAACTACAATCAGTGCAGAGGAAAATACCTTATTTGACCTAAAACGACAACTGTCGGAAAACCTCTACTTGACGTTTACCTTGTTTATTGTGTTCACATAAAAGGCATCGGAGGTAGCGCGGTTCGTGAAATGTGATATGTGAGGTGACTAACTGAATGAATGCGGAAGTATTTTCGTTTCACAGACAAAACACACAATCTACGATATCAAGTCAGTTTGTGTCCAAAACATCAGAGCATAAACAATCAGGAATATGCCCTGCAACATGTTCCCGAAGGGCGGAGAAGGAAAACTGGCAATAAAATGTATATATTTATATGGATCACTAAAATTCAATGGTGACAACAGTGGTGGTCAGCCAGTCATTAAAATAGTTAAAAATCAGATTAGAATAATGCATTTAATTCATAATGGAGGCTGTTGTAATTACAAAACTCGGAACAAGGCCAATTTCATAAATAAAATGAATGTTAGGGCTTGTCAAAACAATATCTTCAGCAATTGTTTGTATGAAATTTATATGTGTTTCTAACAGAGTATTTCGTTGACTGTAGTTGATTTACAGTCATAGCACTGAGTGAAGTCTCTGTCAGTTCATCTGAGCTCTCTGTGTCACCATGCAGAAACGCACACAAAGGCATAAGGTAATGACGTCAACAATGTTCAACAGACAGATTGACATCTATAACACGCACATCTAGCAATCTAACACGTCGGTAGTGGACGTCTGTTCAGTATGACAAGAATGTGTTGTGACCGTATGTAAACTGACGTTTGTTGTTACCTATGTCGCTGACAAAGACAGCACGTTATTTGATGTCTCGAGTCTCAGTTAGACTTAATTTATTGTGAAGTCATCACCATCTACTTTGCATTGGGGTAAGTAGAACAGCTTTACATGTATTTCATGTCAACTTTATGAACAAAATGCTTGTGATTTGTTACGTGGATGAGCATGTATTACCTGTGGACAGTAAATGCAATTTACATCTACCTCCGAGACAAGTGACGAGTTGACCATGGCAGCAGGCCGAAAGTAAGATTGACGTATTGGTTCTTATTGCAAGAAACGCTATTGTGACGTTTACGTTTATTTCGAAACAGTTAAAGTCATCTCAGAAAAATATATCTGAAAATGTAAAGCTTAAAATAGAGGATTCTAAACGCCTACTGGATTCTTGGTTATAATAGGTGAGGTGAAATGGGATTATTGCACTTAGATAGCGACGTGCATGCACAGGGTGTGTGTGTGTGTGTGTGGATGTGTGTCTAATTGTAGAGTGTGCGGACTAATGCCGATCTTATAGTGGTTTTGGTTTGTTGTTTTACGCCGCACTCAGCAATATTCCAGCTATATGACGGCGGTATGTAAATAATCGAGTCTGGACCAGACAATCCAGTGATTGACATCATGAGCATCGATCCACGCAATTGGGATCGATGACATGTATCAACCAAGTCAGCGAAACTGACCACCCGATCCCGTTAGTCGCCCTTTACGACAAGCATAGTCGCCTTTTACGGCAAGCATGGGTTGCTGAAGACCTATTCTACCCCGGAATCTTCACGGGTCCGATCTTATAGTGCCATCCCACTGATATACCATGCCGCAGTTTAACATGAATATCCCACTCAAACACCAAGCCGACGACACCAAGCCGACGAATCTTTAAACGTCTTAACGTATGACGCGGCCGGGGATCGAACCCTGAACCTTACGCTCTCCGGGCCTCTACCATTAGACAACTTGATTGATTACGTGTCATCATACCCTGAAGACGTTGAACGGTGTTTATACCATCCATCACTGGTTTGTTTGATCCTTGCCTGACCTGTTTACTTAGGGCAGTCGTTTTTTAACTGGACTATTGCTGAATGGGTCGTTAAACACTAAAACGTCTTGACACCTGGACTTTGTGGGTCTAACATTGTTTAAAACATGATTGCAGGCCTTTTTGGCCCTGCATTAGTTGTTGAGTTCATGATCATATTCGGTTATTTATGGGTTTCAGTTATGTATTGTTTCAAGGTCCCATGAGGTTTATATATGGATGCCAACAACGTTTTTGAAGATCGGACACGTGTCTCCATAGTTGAGCGATGTCACTTACATAAGTTGGTGGCCAAGACATAAGAAAGAGCTTAAAGACGGAAAAATTCATCGCTCCACGAATGGAATGGAAACCGCCAATGGCACTGATCTGGATGATGACATTCAGAGTATGGGGTATATAAGACTCTATTGGAGTTTATAAAAAGATGCATTTGACAAATGATAACATATATTAGCCAACTTACCAAAGAGTGTCTTCAGTCGTTGTGGGAGGGGCATCTGCAGCCTAGTGGGGCAGATTTGATCAAACCACATTTACCATCAGTCCCTAAAACTGCAGCAAAGGGGACCACTTGATGCGGCTGTGAAGACTAAAGTTTTGTTCTAGAACTGAACAAATTGCAGCCCCACATTCCAATCCAAAATAGTGATGATCATTATGTGAATGGACCACTGAACATCAGTGGTGATATGCGGTTTTCACGTAAAGGGTTTCACGCCGCTTTTAGCAATATTCAAGCAATATCACGGGGGCACACCAGAAATGGGTTTCACACATTGTACCCATTTCGGGAATCGAACCCGGGTCTTCGGCGTGATGAGCGAACGCTTTAACCACAAGGCTACCCGACCGCCCCTCCTACCGTATAGCATCCACCAATTACCATATTTTCATTTTCAAAGTAAATGTCCTGAAAAGGTCCGCGCATCACGTAGCCAAGCGACGGACCAAATTTGGTATATTCCTCTGAATTGTCTGCCATACAACTCCAACTGGCCTTTGATGTTAAAAATAAATTGGAAAGCTTAGTTGTAAGCAGCATGCGTCTTTCCAAGAAATTTGAACAGAATGTAAATGATGTAAGATGCAACATGTATTGAAAGTAAATGCTTTATGTACCTTTTGAAAAAAACCCACCAAACATTAAACATACAAAAATCGCATAGTGTTTGTTTCAAATTTCGGGGTTCATGACATTGTTTGTCCTTTTAGTATTAGGTCGGGACAATCCTGGTTAGACTAGTGACACTTAGGACATGATACAGTCTGTCTCTCTCTGTCTCTGTCTCTCTTTTGCTCTCTGTGACAGATTATTGGGTGTTAAGAAATAAACGTCAAATGCAGTTGTATCTGATGAATGTGGGAGGTTCATTATAAACATATGCACATGCTAAAGTCTTAAGATCTTAGCTAAGGCTAAGAAGTACGCAGAGTTATAGATATGCAAGAAAATGTAATCATATGACGTTTTTCTTTGACAACAATGGAAAGGAAAAAAGCATCAACGCGTAAGAATTTGATATGGATATCCAACCCAAATATAGATTCTTCCGATAATGTAGTCCAAGACTCAAAAATATGTATATACAAAAATGACACTTCATTCGCATTGTCTTTTGAAATGAGATTGCATTTTTCTGATTTAGATTCTCATCACGAGCATTGACTCCTGCATTAGGAAGACGCACCACAATCACGAATGTAGATTGCGAAAAATGTGTAATTTGTTGTTGATAGAAGGCGAGCGCCATCTTGTTCTCATTCACTCATTTCATCAACGCCTCCTTGTCAGTTTGTAAATACTCAGCTCCAATAATGTGCCAATATACCAAACATCTTTAAGTTTCATGAAAAAATTCGTCTGTAAACATCAAGGTATCATTGTCCTCATAAGCTTAATATAAATTTCATGCAAAAAGAGAAAATGATGTGAAGTGATAAACACAATGAGAATGATGTCTGTACATCTACTCTCTCTCTGATTTGTAGGATAGGTCTGTGGCCTGTCAGTATTCCTAAATAAGGACTTGACTGGAAATATGCCTCAGAGGTTAAAACAAGTTAGGCTTCTAATTTTCTCTGCAGGGCTATTGTTTTGTTATAAGGACATGTTTGGGTTGACTGAATCTGGGTTGACCCCACAGCACCTGTAGTGGCTGTCTCGTGATTGCGGTGTGCGAGTCGTGTGTCTTTAACGCACTGAACAATTTTCGAGAACAATGATCAACAGGCGTTTCAGTTTCCAGAAATATTTAGGTAAAGAGAGTATACATTAGATCTGTAATGTCGCTTGGTTGAATAGTGATGTCGATGCTTATTGTATGCTTTTGTGAATTACATATACAACCAGGAAACAAATACGCATCATCAATGGCGTAGAAAAAAACTTCAATTAAGAGGCAGTCAAGGAAACTATATTTGATCAGATTAGTAGTTGTGTAGCTGTGACATAGATACAACGTGCGATAGTGTCATTTTCCTGGGCGCCCTACATGGCCCTTAGAGTCTGAAACAATGCAGTCTGATCATGATAAACAGTTGTAAAGGGTCAGTAACAAACGAATAATGATAAGGTGCTAGTCTTGCTGATATTATCCGCAAGAAGAAGTGTTCCATTACGTGTCCAGCGTTAGCAACACTCTTCGGATCTGAAGATTTTTCTTACTGTGGCTGCCAGTGTAGCTGTCTGCAGGGATAACATTCGAGTACTTGGGGTAGAGTGAGTGAGTTGGCTTCAACGCCACTTGATATCATATCAGTTAAATAACAACGCGGTGTGTGAAAAAGATTCGCAGTGACGTAGTTCTTGGTCGTTAAACCCAATCATAGGTATGGAGCTGACAAACCTAGAAATTATAAGTGTGAAACAGGATTCAAATTCATAGGGTTATGGCTTATCTAATAGACGCACTGCTACGCAGCTACTTGCGACGCCTTTAGACGAGAGGGTCCTCCGTGAAAGCATGATGATCCATTTAGAAAGACCGGTTGAGTGAGTGAGTGACTCTAGTTTAACACCACTGATGTTACATGTATATCACAGCGGGCCAGTAATTACACGCATTGCAACCCACCTCAAACATAACAGTTCTTTGGCAAACATCGCAATCCACATACATACTTAACAACAAATTGCAACAATCCATGTGCAGATGTAATAATCCTTACACACAAGAATCCAAATGGACATATATAGGTTATTACAAGAGTATGTGTGGCATATTGATTGTATTAAACGAGTGTCAGAATCCTTGTAGTTCCCGAGCAAGAGCGAGGGTAATACGTGACTTCATACACGGTTGCAAGCTTCGTAAAATCCTTTTTCAATCCCTGTGAGCTCCCCTTGAGTAAAACCCACTGATCACGACCGCAGTCTTAGAAAACCAAAATTTTGGAATAACGTTAGCAATCTTCAGCGATGAATTCATTCGTGTGACGCTATTCCGAACTTGCGTCACAAAAAGTTTCGAATGACGTCAACAATGACGTGTGGATGACGTAAACTAAACACTGGCTCGCATGAAGTGATATTTGCCTGAGTGGACATACGATTTTATCAACTGTTTCTGACGCTATGGTTACAAATACAATGCACACTAAACGTTAGGGCGACATTGAAACGTAACAGTCTAGCTGCACTGATTGCAGTACACGTGTCCATGTAACAATCAGGATGGTCATCTGGCAATCTATGGACATATGTAGCAATCCATAATATATATCAAGCAATCCTTGTACACAAGCCAAATGATCATCAAGCAATCCATGTGTACTTGTAATAGTAAAAGATTATCGTTTAGCAATCCATGTGCACTTGTAATAGTAAAAGATTATCGTTTAGCAATCCATGTGCACTTGTACCAATCCAGATGACGTACATCAATCAACGTGCATATGTAGCAATCCGGATGAGCATCTAGCAACCCACGTGTACATGTAACGATCCAAGTGATCAAATAGAAACCGGCGTGTACTTGGAACAATACAGATGATCACCTAGCAACCCACATGTACATGTAACGATGCAAGTGATCAAATAAAACCGGCGTGAACTTGGAACAATACAGATGATCACCTAGCAATCCACATGCACATGAAACAATCCATATCATCATCTAGCAACTCATCTGCGTATGAAACATTCCACATTACCATAAGCAATCCACTTGCACGTGTAACAATCTAGATGATGATCTAGCAATTGATGTGCACTTGTAACAACCCAGATGATAATCTAGCAGTCCACGTGCCTACAGGACCATCAAGATGATCACATAGCCAATAACCTGCAACAATCGAGATATTCACGTACAACTGACATGGGCGCTAAGGTCACAGAGGACTTCAGTGACGACTGACCTACTTCTGAGTCGCATCCTGTCCATAAGCCGCCGTGGATTCCCGACACCGTTTGTGCAAAACAACCTTCTGCTGGTGTATCACCCGTGACTTTGTGACATACGTCACAATATAATTTGTCTGGATAACACAAGTCCTCGGCACAAAAGTGTGGCACGATCTCACAAGGGATGATTAATGGGCACAGTGACATAAAAAGTTATATCTCATAGACATGAACTATCAAGCAAAAGGAGCTGTAGTGTGATCTCAAAAACCTCCTGTGACGGCATATATACTAGCCACATAAAGAAACTATGCACGGAGAAAATATAGATATAAGGGCACACCGTCCATATATGAAATATAGGTTTGAAGACAGCAATTATTGGAGACATTCAAACGCTCATGCACGTGCCATGCGATATGACGTCATTTATGGGGGCCTATGGACGTGCAATGTGTCACTGCAGGTGCATCCTGTGCAGCTGTACACAGTATGTGCAAATCAAAATTCGGTGTCACTTTGGAAAGCATGATCTGTGGTCATTCAAAATTCAAAACTTCTCAGGCGCAGACACAAGCATATCACAAGCAAATCATGCCAAGATTGACAGCTGCACAGCGTCATGAAGCCATTGGAATGATCCGAGCGGGAATGAGGCAACAATAGGTGGCAACACATTTCCAATGTCATCGTAACCCAATATCGGTATTGGTGAGGCGTTATCAGAACACAAATGACGTTGCCGACCACCCACGTTCAGGACGTCCACGAGTAACGACGCCAAGACAGGACAGATGGATTCGAGTTACACATCTCCGACACAGGTTCCAAACGGCAGTAACGACGTACCAGACAATGCCTGGACTGCGCCGTATCCATCCCAATACTGTCATGAATCGTTTAGGTCAGTACAGGATTCGACCACGACGCCCTGCCATACGTCCCATCCTGACACACCGTCATCGAGACAACCGTCTAAGATGGGTGTCGAAATCATGTTCGCCAACCTCGAATATGGTGGAGAAATGTTGTCTTTACAGATGAATCGAGGTTCAACATTTCCCACAGTGACGGGCGCCAACGTGTCTACCGGCGTTTGGGAGAACGTTATGCACGCATCTGTATTGTGGAGAGGAATCGTTTTGGAGGTGGCTCTGTGATGATTTGGGGTGGGATAACAGCACGGCACCGAACGCCTTTGGTGGTTGTTCAGGGCAATCACACCGGTGTTGGCCACAGAGATCAGATTCTGAGGCCTGTGGTCATTCCTTTCCTGCAACGTCATGGCCTGGGATTGGCATTTCAACAGGACAACGCTCGTCCTCACACGGCTAGGGTCGCAATGGATTTCCTTCACCATAACAATGTCATGTTACTGCCATGGCCTGCAAATTCTCCAGATCTCTCCCCAATAGAGCATGTGTGGGATGAAATGGAGCGCCGTCTGCGTCGTCTTCCACATCCTCCGGGTAACGTCCGTGACTTGGCACAGGATTTGAGGAGGATATGGCAGGCCATGCCCCAAGCCTTCCATGCCCATTTGGTGGACTCCATGCGTCGCCGATGCACTGTTGTGATTCACGCACAGGGTGGTCATACCCGTTATTGACATTGTGACTTTGTCGTTTGACCCCCTACTACATTTTGATCTTCTGACGTCATCGCAACAGATGTTGTTCAGGTCCCGTTGACATTTTCTTATGGTCCGATCATTCAGCTGCTACAGCGTCTGCATCATTTTGTTCTTGCTGTGTTGTATTTCAATCCAGAATTTATTTTCTCCATGCACAGTTTCTTTATGTGGCTAGTATATTATTTTGTGAAGTTTATGATATTCGTGTATAAGATAGATACGCGATTAGTTGCAAAGAACAACGAAGAACGAATCGTGGTTTATGTATAAGATATAAACCGCCTCCGCGGGCAATCCGCGAAAATAATGCAGTCCGGCAAAGGAAAAGCCCGCGTATATCCTATACATAAACCGACAGATATGAAGATGCTTTTTGTTTACAAGAGATAACTTTAATTCTGAAATTTCAATTATAGCACTCGAAGGTTCTCAGTCAAAAGCCCATAGCTCGAGAATCCCGTGGGCAGAGGGATTTTCGGAGAAAAGAACAACCTGTTGTAACAATGGTAATGCATCACTGGAGGTTTATAATTAGGAGATTTTCTGTATTTTGAAATTTGATGTAGTCCCACTGTAGAATAGATACCTCTTTATTTTAATTAGGAACCTCGCTAAAGAGGTATCTCTTCTACAGTGGGACTACATCAAATTTCCAAACACAGTAGGTTTATCTCCTAAATAAACCACGCTTAGATGCGATCCAATATTGGCTACAAATAGAGTTTCTTTGGGATTGTGGTAAGTTTCTTTTCTTTCTTTTGAGTTTCTTTGTGGTAATCTTCGAAAATCATGAAAACAATGGAACAACCATTGTTTTCATGATTTTCGAAGATTACCACAGCCACGTGACGTGATCGAACGCATTGTCGCTAATAATTGAAGATTGCGTGGTTTTAACAACAAATTAACTCCATTTGGAATAAGGAAACTCCATTTTTCAAACTTATCGTTGAAAAAGACCACAGGTAATGTACAGCATAATTACTAAGGCTCAGAATTTACAAAATTTATTCACAAGGCACATATAATCTCTCGTTGCTCGTAGGTTATATATTATTCAGTCATAAAGTGTTGTTACAAGTGTGCCCAGACTGTTCCTTTTTTGTCCTGGTATATATGTATATTTATTCTCGGGAGATATCAAAGCAAAGATCATATTTATATCCAGATGAAACAAACCTATTCCTGCATAAAATAATTGACCAACCACATCTTTTTGTCGTTGAGAAGATTTCCATACTGAAACAAAACTCTGCCTAAACTCTTCTGTTCCGCCTTTATTGTCGGTAATTTCTAAATCGAGTATTGACTGTCTTCAGATGCGAGTACAAAGTTGCAACAAAAGTCTATTTGCAGCACACGTCACAAACTTCAGGAGAATTAAAACAGAAGCTGTAATACATTTATGTATTGTTCCGCATCCAGTCATCCAATGAATGTGTCATATGTTGATTATTTTCAGAAAGTCAAGTGTGCATCGTCATTATTCCCATTAGCAGTAATATAGGAGCGCCACCTGCAATCAGAATTTGTCGTATGACCCAGTCCGACTTAACTCCCCACATTTCCGATATTTCCTCTGTCATCATTTGCTTCCAGCGTCTCCTCATGAGGTGGTACTCCAACTTCATGTCAGGAAGGATATATGCCTCATCTTCCACTCTGCCCATCTTTCTTCGATCGTCTTCTAAGCTGCACGAAGCATGCCCTTCTGACAAAGAGTGACGTGGCCACCAGCTTACATATACTGAGTTATCTAGCAATAGTGAATGGTGTTTTTCCCTCCCACCTCTGGCATTCCAAGTATACAGTGTGATTTTTTCTGAAACAGAAAGAGTGTTTATGGCATAATCTCAACACAAAGCAGTCATTTCTACATGATTGAAATCACAATAATTAGTGACCTCGCACTTGACGCCCAAAGAGGTGCTACAGTAAAAAGCCTGAGTCATCGTTTACTTTGTTAAATTGTTCATTTTGTTTGAACTTTCAGGTACCAGGAAGATTAAGATATTGAACATGGAACTAACATTAGTTCGTAAATACAGGTATTGTTTTGGAATCTTTGCTGACGATGTGTCGATATTATAAAAGACATAATATATGGTTGTTACATTTACCTTTGATACATGAATCCCAATTTGGCATGTTCAAATAAGTCCTAAATCTTGATCCACCTCCCAGGTAAATGACCAGATACCTCCGTAAAGTTTCTGGTCTCCAAACATTTGTTGGACTCATAGGGGATCCGCCTGCACGGAGGACGTGGTACACAACCCAGCAACAGTTTTGATCCAGTAAGGAATAGTGACCAGTGCTTTTTTGTTTATTCCAAAAGGTTGTCATATCAGTCAGATCTAGCTTTGTGGAGGGTATCTTAAACGTGTAGTCAGGATCCATGCCCTCTTCTTTGATGTCTCCCTGCAGGCTACTATTGCATTTATATTCTTTCATCTTAAACCCACATTTTGATTTCTTATCTTGTGGCCACCAGCTTACATATACACCGTTACTCAGACGCAGCGATGCATGACCGACCTGACTGACTCCAACTGGCATCCATATATAGATTACATGGTTACTGGAAAAAAACACAAGGGTAAATGAACAATTACCACTAACTTGTAGTAGAAGTATTAAAATGGCTTTGTACAATTGATGAATCGTATTATTTCTAAGTTGGAAACGAGAAGAAGTAAAGTTTAATATCAGAACTTGAATTCATTAGACTTTTGTATAGTCTTCCGCACATCATGTTATATACAACTACATGCTTTCGGTTTGACTTTTTTCAGGATAAATAAAGATATTGCCTGTATTCTGGGTTGCTGAAGACCTATCTTACCCCGGAATCTTCACGGGTCTATTGCATTATGTATCAGTCCTTTTCAACTAAGATATGTTTCGATACTTGGTATACCAAGCAACCCCTACCAAGTATCGAAACATATCTTAGTTGAAAATGACTTATACATAATGCAATAGACCCGTAAAGATTCCGAGGTAGAATAGGTCTTCAGCAACCCATGCTTGCCGTAAAAGGCGACTATGATTGTCGTAAAAGGCGACTAACGGGATCGGGTGGTCAGGCTCGCTGACTTGGTTGATGCATATCATGGATCCCAATTGCGTAAATCGATGCTCGTGATATTAATAACTGGATTGTTTGGTCCAGACTCGTTTATTTACAGACCGCCGACATATGGCTTGAATATCGCTGAGTGCGGCGTTAAACAACAAACAAACAAAACAAACATACTGACAGCTAGTCCATACATTGGCTTTGGAGTCGCTTGATTCAGTATATCATTCTCCGTCTGCAGCATATTCACATTCACTGATTATTGTATGGCCTAATGGTGTTTGAAGACGATGATTAACTCCAACAATGACAACATCATAATATAATTTTCCTTCTTAAGATCAGCTTGTAAGGTAATGGTTCAACGATGTCTCCGTTTTAGCTGTATGAAGTGACATTTCAGTTTTTACTAAGTGATTATAAAAAGTGCGTTTCAGAAGGTTAGAGGTATAAGTTCACCGTTGGATTCTGGGTTATAAACGGTCCCAATTAACCTATGCTGTCGTAAATGTCACGTTGGATCGCGTGGTTAGGCTCTGAAACTTTATTGCGTGCCATCATACCCAGACAGGGGTGGATCTTGTTAGAAATGTGAAAAGCTGGACAGACGCTATTATTTTCAGAACATCATGATCACATTGACATCAATATACAATATATATATCTAATGTTTGGAATCGATTATGTGAGAGATACAAAACATTATCATACGTAACTCTTCTTTAGTAACATTTCCCGATTCCAGAAACATACATTGGCGTGACTGTTTTAATTCTGAGATATGTCCAAATTTCATGAACAGCATTTGTCAAATTGTATTCCATGTAATGACAAGGCTGTTTTAATAACTGAGACAGAGAAAAACAAAGAAACTCCAAACGTTTTCATACTAAGAAGAATGCAGTCATTATATTTATATATATATATTTTTTTTGCTTAGGAATATTCATTAAAACATTAATGCGCAGATAAGATTTTATATTTCAGTTTTGAACTCTTCTAACAATTATCTTTCTTTTGAAACTCTTGTGACTTATCAAGTAATATCAAGTTTTCTGTATATCACTTTATGTATTACACACAGTTTAATACAGTACAGTGTATATAGATGATTGATACTGTACTACTCACACCATGATATGAGTACATCTGAAACGAAGCGTCAAAGGACGATTAAGGTCAAAGCAAACTTAAATCACCATGTGTTGAATGTGGAAAACATACCTTGTGTCATATTCGGATTGAAACATTTCTTGTTCTTCGGGATTAAGTAGGGATGACATTCTTTGTATTACTGAAACATATGTGACAGAAATAGTGTCAACCCATGAAGTAGCACATACGTCAATAGTCTAGGGAATGCAATTTATATTGCGATTATCAATAAACCACAGTGAACTGACCCTTGGAATCACTCCACTCTGTACGGCCTGCGTCATTAAGATCTTTCTGGACTACCCTTCTCATTCACGCCAGCCTATGCTGATTCTCTCATTCAGTCCAGCATGTATTGCCTCTCCTATTCACTGCAATCGGTGCTGCCCCTCTCACTGACTCCAGTCTATGTTGCCACTCGTATTCACTACCACATGCTGCCTCTCTCATTCACTACAGCCTGTGCTGCCCCCTCATTCACTCCAGTCTGTACTGCCTCTCCCATTTTCTAAAGTATGTCGTGCCTCCTCATTTAATCCAGTCTGTGTTGTCCCTCTCATTCACTACAGCCTGTGCTGCCCCTTTCGTTCACTACAGTCTGTGCTGCCTCTCTCATACACTACAGTCTGTGCTGCCTGTCTCATTCCGTACAGTCTGTGCTGCCCCTCCCATTCCGTACAGTCTGTGTTGTCCCTCTCGCTCACTACATTCTGTGCTGCCTCTCTCATTTTCAAAAGTATGTCGTGCCTCCCTCATTTAATCCAGTCTGTGCTGCCTCTCTCATTCACTACAGCCTGTGCTGCCCCTCCCATTCACTACAGTCCGTGCTGCCCCTCCCATTCACCCCAGTCCGGGCTGCCCCTCTCGATCACTACAGCCTGTGCTGCCTGTCTAATTCTCTAAAGTATGTCCTTCCTCCCTCATTCAAGACAGTCTGTGTTGCCCCTCCCATTCACTCCAGTCCGTGCTGCCCATCTCGTTCCCTACAGTCTGCCCTGCCTCCTTCATTCAATCCAGTCTGTCGTGCCTCTCTTATTCACTATTCTGTGTTGTCTCTCTCATTTACTAAAGTATGTGCTGCCTCCCTCATTCACTTCAATCTATGCTGCCTCTCTGATTTACTCAGATGCCCTTCACTCCAATCCAGTCTACTCTACCCCTTTCGTTTACTCCATTGTGCTGCCCCTCTCATACATTCCCTCTCTACTGTCATTACATGTAATCCGCTCGTCTGTGCTGCCCTCCATTTCACTCCATTCTGTACTGCCCCCCTCATTCACTATACATTACACAACATCTCTCATTCGCTCCTCTCTGTGCTGCTCCTCTCATTCACACCAGTCTGTGCTGCCCTCCATTTCACTCCATTCTGTACTGCCCCCCTCATTCACTATACATTACACAGCACCTCTCATTCACTCCTCTCTGTACTGCTCCTCTCATTCACACCAGTCTATGCTGCCTTTCCTATTCTGTCCTATCAAGCCTTATTCCACTACTGCTCCCTTCTACCCCGTAAAACAATAAATACTCACCTTGTTTTCGGACCTCCTCCTCCTCCTCCTGCAGACCTCGAAAAGATGAGACCTCGAATCTACTTGTTTCACTTTCGTTTCAATACTCATGTAAACCACCAACTCGTTTTCCTTTCGGTTTGAAAAAGTGATGTTTTTTTCTAATTTTAGTAATTTTATATAACTTATAAACAAAGACGATGTAGGCAGACACGAGTACAGTGAGTATATGTACTGGCTATCGATGTGACATCCTGTCGAGTTATCACAAACTTCGCACATGGAAGGAAAGCCCCCTCTCTCTCACGGATATTATATGAGAGCGTATTTACGGACTAACAAAAACTCTTCAACAAGCCAGATGAAAATGTCTCACATCACTAACCCGGCTTTGTGTTTCTATGGACGTGGGGCCGTGATGCATAGACAAGCTAAATGTTACCTTAAATTACAATAGAAGTTCGTGTGTGTGTGTGTGTGTGTGTGTGTGTGTGTGTGTGTGTGTGTAAAGGGGGCGTGTGTGTGATATACAGGCTATGTCTGAGTGTAACGGGGGCGTGTGTATGATATATACAGTTTGTGTCTGAGTGTAACAGGAGCGTGTGTATCATATATCCAGGCTGTGTATCATATACTCAGTATACAGGCTGTGTCTCAGTGTAACGGGGGCGTGTGTATGATATATACAGACTATGTCTGAGTGTAACGGAGTCGTGTGTGTGATATATACAGACTGTGTCTGAGTGTAAAGGGGGCGTGTGTATGATATATACAGTTTGTGTCTGAGTGTAACATGGGCGTGTGTATGATATATACAGACTGTGTCTAAATGTAACGGGGGCGTGTGTATGATATATACAGGCTATGTCTGAGTGTAACAGGGGCGTGTGTGTGATATATACAGACTGTGTCTGAGTGTAAAGGGGGAGCGGGTATGACATACATGTATACAGACTGTGTCTGAGTGCAACAGGGACGTGTGTATGATATATACAGTTTGTGTCTGAGTGTAACGGGGACATGTGTATGATATATACAGGCTGTGTCTGAGTGTAACGGGGGCGTGTGTATGATATATGCAGACCGTGTCTGAGTGTAACGGGGGCGTGTGTATGATATACACAGAGTGTGTCTGAGTGTAACAGGGGCGTGCGTATGATATATACAGTTTGTGTCTGAGTGTAACGGGGACATGTGTATCATATATACAGACTGTGTCTGAGTGTAATATAGGCGTGTTTTTGATATATACAGACTGTATTTGAGTGTAACGGGTGTGTGTGTATGGTATATACAGACTGTGTCTGAGTGTAACGGGTGTGTGTGTATGGTATATACAGACTGTGTCTGAGTGTAACAGGGGCGTGTGTATGATATATACAGGCTGTGTCTGAGTGTAACGGGGGCGTGTGTATGATATATACAGACTGTGTCTGAGTGTAACAGGGGCGTGTGTATGATATATACAGACTGTGTCTGAGTGTAAAGGGGGAGCATGTATGACATACATGTATACAGACTGTGTCTGAGTGTAACGGGGACATGTGTATCATATATACAGACTGTGTCTTAGTGTAATATAGTCGTGTTTATGATACATACAGACTGTGTTTGAGTGTAACGGGGGCGTGTGTATGATATCTACAGTTTGTGTCTGAGTGTTATTTCGTGGTATTCACAGGCATTTATGTTTGCGGGCCTAGTTAGACAGATTCCCAGATGGATATTTAGTTTGTGCTCAACAACTCTGTATCAGCTTTGAGGGAAGTGCGTTGTGAATGTTTTGAAAGCGTGCCAGGTATCGTGGCATATGCAGAGATAACGATTTCACTCTCGTTTTACAAGAACGCAGCGATTCCTGAGGAACTGGGTTTGCAGGAGGTTTTCATTTTATATGGTGGTCATTAAAGCTGCACACACACAATGTAGCCAATGTGCTGGAGTAGACACTGACCCCAGCCAGAAACATCACGCGATGCATATCAGTATTAGTGTTGTAAGAGCTTGGTAAGATAATAAATATTATCATCGTCATCGTCCATTGTCATCGTTATTCTCTCATACCCCTGACACGATCAATCCAATCCCAGTCCCATCATATATTTCAACAAATACAAGCGACAAAACAATTACCATAGATAAAATAAATCTCTGCTGAATGAATTTTACGATTCCGATTCAATCACAAGCATGTGGTCAGCAATCACTATCAATTAGTGACGATACCAGGTGTTCACAAAAATGTAAGCTTATCCTGTCTCGCCGTGGCACCGTCCCAAACACACGCAAAGGCAAGCATATTGGTCAACTGAACAAACATGGGCACATATGGTACACGTCGAGGTATGACGTCACAGTCGTATAGACATGCGCCAATTCATAGTGTTTTCCGCCACACATACTTTGCATATTGCAGAAACCTATAAATACCTAAAACTATATAAGGATGCCTAGTAACATAGCTATACACACACATGGACACGCACACGGACACGCACACACACACACGGAGTCGCATACGCACACACACACGGACACGGACACGCACACACACACACACGCACCCACGCACGCACACACACACACGCACACACACGGACACACACACGCACGCGCGCAAAGTATACATTATGGTCTCATTAAACGTATTGTTTGATGGTGCTGCCCTCATTGTTGGCCTTCCGATTCAATGATTTGCACTAACTAGCAGGATAATCAATAGTTTGTCAGTGAACAATCGTAACAGTACTAGTGAATTTGTAATAGAAAATTTAGAAATTACAATTACTTGAACAATACAGTGTATGGGACATGTAACGAGTACACACACACATTTGAGCATATTAGTGAGTCGTAGACATTATCATGTGCATTAAAAGAGATTTCACTGTTGAGAAAACTGTCAGAATAGCTCGTCCCTAAAGGCTGAGTTAGTGATTTTGTATGGATTTCTATAACTAAGAAAAAATTTACGAAATATTAATAGTCATATATGTGAAAATAATACGGAAATGCATTGCAGTTTGTTGTTTGTTGTCATAATTAGACAACAGTTATCGATACTGTATCAATAGTGGCGTTCATTGGCTGATAGCCTTACCCGTCGCCACAGTTCCCACTGAACAGGAAGTATTATAGCACACCTGCTTGACCTACTTTTAGTGCAGTCTGACGGCGAGGGAGGTGTTTGCAGTGCTGCAGTTATACGTATACACTGTACGTTGATAGTTATCCGGGACACGTGAGATCTTTTATGTTCTGTTTTGTTGGTATATTTATGTTGAATGATTATCTGCTTGTCCTGTCATTTATATTACAAATCATGAAGAGGTGTCCATGATGATATGCATAGACAATTTCACTGAATTACACCACGGTGACATATTGCGACATGTTTCGTCACACTCCATTACGTCAAACATCGAAACGAAACTAGAAAATTGCCAGGCGTAATAATGCAGTATTTACAAGGAGTTACCGGCTTAGTCTATTGTCACAATTGCCTAATGTGTTCGAGGAAGCAGAGCTTGATCACTCTGCAGCAACGATAATACTGTTTGGCTATCACAGAAAACCCTGAAAATTAAAATCACGTATGATTTTGTAAACATTGATACAAGTCCCTAGCAGTTGTCTCCCTTGTATGCATTCGAAAAAAGAAAATAATTCTGTATTTTTGTTTTCATCTGTCTCTGATATTTTCTACATCACGCCTTTAAGTTGTGTGATGACACGGTCAACTAGGCATAGTCAAAACGCAGATGACGGGCCCACAATTTATTTAATTAATATTGCAAAACTTGCAACTTAAACCCTGATAAATTGGTTATTGTTTTGTCTTTAAAGTAGAAACGTTAATACAGAAATATATGGTTATTATCTTTGACAAACCAGCCCAATCTTCTCTCGTCGTGCATTTTAAACCAGCCTAATAGACACAATTATACATGTAGGTCATATTTGCAAAATTATAAACAAAATTATAAAAAAAACCTTAATATATAAACATAATATTATAAACATGATATATTTATATACCTACCTACCTACCTACCTACCTACCTACCTACCTACCTACCTACCTACTTACCTACGTACCTACCTACCTACCTACCTACCTATATTTGCAAAATTATAAACAAAATTATAAACACAAACTTAATATATAAACATAATATTATAAACATGATATATTTATATACCTACCTACCTACCTACCTACCTACCTACCTACCTATATTTGCAAAATTATAAACAAAATTATAAACACAAACATAATATATAAACATAATATTATAAACATAATTAACAGCTCCTTTGGAATACAGTCATGCTTTGGAATAATATCACATTGTAATAATATTAATTGTGAACGGTTTACATTATATGACTTCTTTTGTTAACGTGATCCATGTCAAAAGAAAAACTTGATAGAATAGAAAAGGAATCAGATGTTGAAGCCCAATACACGTGTAAACAATGACACGAGCAAAGTTGATAACACAACTTTCGTGTTCGTATAAAAACTTTGATTTTAAACTTAATGTATTGGAAATGTGTATGTTATGCATTAATTTCTCTTTGCTTATCGATCGTTTATTGTAAATAATTAATAAACTTTTCACATGGCTTTGTTGGTGTGCTATTCATCGCGTGGTTGCGGTGTTTCACTAACAATCTGAACAAGGCACGGGTCAGATGAACTCAATTCAGTGCATTATATCCATGAGAGGCATTGCATGAGTCATCATGGCACAATGACATGCAGTTGTAAGTGAGTGAGTATGGCTTTACGCCGCTTTTAGCAATATTCCAGCAATATCTAGGCGGGGGACACCAGAAATGGGCTTCACACAATGTACCCATGTCGGGATTCCAACCCGGGTCTTCGGCGTGACGAGCATGCGCTTTAACCACTAGGCTACCCGAAGGCCCCACATACAATTGTAACCAACAGATGCAAATGTAATGATATGTGTAGACTGTTAATATTTGTAATGACAACTTTTATTTCAAAGTCTATAGACCATGTCATCACCATCACACTTGGCTTTAAAAGGTTCTTTTGTTTATAATGTAACTTAATACAAATGAAGTTAACATATATATGCACCTCAGCTTCATCTCACGATCTGTGGTAGATTGCCACTTGTTATATAAGGCTTTATTTGTTGAGTGAATAGGAGGAATATAGCTCCATGGTGACTGGGTTGGGGAGAAGGGTGTGATTTGACAGGGGTGCTTTGTAGTACCTTTATGTCCTTAATGCATGCAACCGAACCGGTTTACTGTCATTACAGACCAGTAAGAATGGCGGAAGGAGGTGATGATTTCGACGACCTCATTGAAGATGCTGAGCCAGCAGAAATCCATGGGATCACATCTGCACAAACGCTCTCAAATAGGGGCGTGTCTAGCCCAGATATTGTTCCTGAAACGGCAAAAGAGGTCGAACCTGCAACTTCACGGACGAACCTCTACAACAGGCTCGGTGAGAGGTCTTTAGACAAAGGAAAGTGTTTTGATGCTGCTATTGTATCTGCATCTGCTGATGATGATCTAGCGCTGAAAATTGTGGAAGATATGAATCAACTTGCTTTAGCTGATGGTACTGCTTTGGTTGTGAAATTTTGGAAAGACGAATGCTTTGGTGCAAATAAAGTACAGCGACCTAGAAAGATCGCTTCAAAATGCGGTATAGTGTTCATTCTGCACACACGTAACACAACAAATGATGCTGTAGTCGGGTTTACCAGCAATGAAGCTATTGCCCATATATGCATACATAAAAGGCAAGATTACATCAGATCCCTCTGCACCGACAGCAGCCTAGAGCCGTTAGTTGGCCTTGAAGCTCTAGATTCCGTTGATTGGATAGAGCCTGTCACTGAAGCAAAGAAACAGAAAGTTGTAGAGATCATAACAAGACATAGAAACAGTGATGTGGAAGTACCGCTGGCGGCCCTGTCAATACAATCTTCAGGTAAAACGACACTATTCTTCTGCAATTTCCTAATCTTACCTTGGCAAATGCAGTAGCTGTCCAAATAAAAGAAATATAGACTCTTGATTGAAAATTAAACTGCCCTTATGCGAGCCCTTAATTGTTCATGTGGAACTAATCTGTTAGTCTACACTATTAGTGTTATTGGCCAAATATATATATATATATATATATAAAAAAGTTTCTTGCTGTGAGGTTAAGGTTAAACACTCGTACCCATATTCGTTTTCAGGTGATCGCTGCTACAAAATGACATCTGATCCAAGAGGTACGTGTTCTATGATGTGTTTCATGAAAAGGAATTACATCAAATATCGCCTGGGACTGACTATTTAATTTTTCCATTTTAAGAGGGTGGGCCGGAATGTCTGTTTGATATAGAATGGAAAAGCTAATTTAAGTTATTGGTGTGTGTGTGTGTGTGTGTGTGTGTGTGCGTGCGCGTGTGTGTGTGTGTGTGTGTGTGTGAGTGCGTACGTGTGTGTGTTTGTATTTATTCGTGTGTTTGTGTGCACATGTGTTTGTTGTGTGAGCTTGTGTGTGTGCGTTTATGTGGCCATGGGTGTGTTTGTATGTGCCTGTGCCGGTGCGTGCCTCATTATTTATTCAGAAAATCAAGTCCAGTGAACGATTTTGCTGTTGTAAAATGTAAGGTCAAATTTTGGTTTCTAGTATTTTCGGGTAAGAGATTATAACGCCCCGCTCCGTCCCACTCCGCATTAAAAGGTCGGTCCCTCAGTTCTCTTGTACATTTAAATTCAACAATCATAAACATGTCCCTGGAACTTGATGTGTAAAACTTAACTTAACTTATTATGCTTCAGTATACTTATAATTTTCCCAACCTATACACTTTCCTCAGTCATAATCCAATCTTATTTACAGTGACGTTGTTCGCAAATGTTTGGAGACAGCTTAAGCCATTCTGATTTTAATACAACACTTTTCAGGACTTTGTGTCATCCTCAACAATGTACATTTTGACCATGAACAGGGAGACCTCGACAGACATGCAGCTGCTGGTGCAAATGGTTTGTTGCTACATTATGTTATACTAATTATTATGTCCTTTCCCAATGTGTTACTACTTCGGTAACATTCACCTTTACACACATGCGTCTGTTACTTCTCCACGGGACACTTCCATTGCAAACATGGAGCAGTTCAGATGTGAAGTGTTGTTATCAACCTTAAATATATTTTGTCATGACTGACAATTGTTGTGCGGTGATAAATAATGAGCTAAGACTTTGGAACAAAAGTTTCATGTGTGATATGAATCATTTACACATCATAATTATTGTTTTACAACTACATGTTTTAAATTCCAGAGAGACTGAAAACATTATTTGAGAACTTGAAGTTTGTAGTTTGGTCACACGCTGATAAGAGGGCAGAAGAAATAAAGAAGATATTTGAGGATGCAGGCAAGCACATGGATGACAATGTCGATATTGACTGTTTTGTGGTCTTTATTTCTTCACATGGAAGAGAAGGGGTAATATATAGTACAGACCTCAAAATGATTTGTATCAAAGACATTGCACGTCAATTTAGACCTGACAAGTGTCCCACTCTGAAAGGGAAACCAAAGCTGTTTTTCATTGACGCATGTAGGAAGCCCAATGGTAAGTATGAACTATCCATAATGTCTCACACCCACAATGTATGAGTGGTAAAGTTTAACTGAATTGGAATATATGCTACAACCTCATGTTTTGTATTAAGTGTCCACGTTCTGCACATACGTGAATTTGTGTCTGTTTTGAGTTGAAAATAAAACTGTGAATCTATCATGAAATATGCAAATGCTCAATTCTGATTTAAACAACCGAGTTTTTAGTCTGTCTATCTTCCTCAGTTGTTGGTTGGTTTGTTGTTTTACGCCGCACTCAGCAATATTCCAGCTATATGACGGCGGTCTGTAAATAATCGAGTCTGGACCAGACAATCCAGTGATTAATATCATGAACATCGATCCGCGCAATTGGGATCGATGACATGCATCAACCGAGTCAGCGAGCCTGACCACCCGATCCCGTTAGTCGCCTTTTACGACAAGCATCGTCACCTTTTACGGCGGGCATGAGTTGCTGAAGACCTATTCTACCCCGGAATCTTCACGGGTCATCTTCCTCAGTAATTCACAATTCATAATCAGAGCAACAGTAGTTGTACCGCAGTTCCTTGTGTATATCTATATATACATATAGATAACGTAGAGAGAGTATCTTCCTTCAAGTACCTGAATCTTTAGTAAACACATTCCTTCCAAACGCAAATAAAATATCTCTAGGAGGTGAAATGTTACTGATTGCATGTGATTGGATCTAATGGGTAATCTTTGCCTGATTTTATTCATTTTCCAGAAATTCCTATCAGCGATAATGAGCCTCGTGGCGATATTGAGGCTCTTGAAGACTTCTTTTTCTGCTATGCTGCCCAACCTGGTGAAAGTTCAAATCGAAACAATGAGACAGGAGATGTTTTCACTGACGAATTTATAAAAGTAATGACTGAGCTGTCGGGCAGGTAAAAGGGTCTAATATTTGTTAGAAAACATTGTGTAGCATTATATATTTGCCACTACACATGCCGATTCGAAATTCCGATTATACATATCCACCGTGTCCACTGTTTTTTTTACAATAACACCATGTGTATTATTGGTCTTATAAACTACTAGTAACTTGTCACTCATTTGATGAAACTGACATCTGGCTGTTCACAGTCTGTACCATCATTTGAAGCTTTATGTATAAACATACTGAATATAGACTTCATATCATGTCACTTTGATAGAAAGGCTAGATGAGTTAAGAGAGTTAAAATTTTACATCGCATCGGCAATATTGCAGTCATATCGCGAAATGCTAGATGAAAACGTTTTGCAACGATCGAAGGAACAGTTTCACTGTGGCATCTAGATCTCAGAACATCTTGTTACAGGTGTTTAGGTGTTCCATCTGCAGTCCTTGATTTAATCACTTGTTCAATGAATGTTTGCAGCGATCATCTAGCAGATATCATGACGGAAGTAACGAGACGAGTCAAGGGTAGGAGAGTAGTCAACTGCAATGGGCAATGGCAAGGACAATTCCCCGATGTTATTCCCAAGTTGACCAAAAAAGTTTATTTTTTATGATATCAGATATAAATTTGTCGTATTCCTTTCACTGGGATCAAAAAGGTGGTGAAAAAAGGAAGTCAATTTTGCGACCATCGCGGCGATCGCCATTGACAATTCCCAGACATAACGTGCCCACATAGTGTTCTGGACAAGAGGATCGCTCGCCATTTCAGTAATGTATTGGATCAAGCCTGGACACTGTGCATTTTGGATGTGTGATGTGTGATGTGTGATGAAATATGTTTTCATCAATATTTTTTGAAGTTCTATCATTGGGTACTTTTCAACTGAATCACCGGTAGATGCGGGAGGCAAAGTGTGTAAACGTATGTGTATTGTGTTTTGTTTTAGCCAAGATGGCGGACGTTTCCGAGCCGAAACGTATATAACGAACAACGTATAAAACGAACTGATTTCTCCGGTCCCTTGTAGTTCGTTATATCCATGTTCTACTGTCACTAACGTGTTATAGACTTGATACAGGTATATGTTCATCAACTTTCAAATAAATCAATATTTGTAAACACTTGTCAGTTGCTCTTTAGTATCCCCGCCTCCGTGGTCGAGTGGATAGAGCGTCTGCCCGGAGACCGGAAGGTCGGTGACAGAATCATCTTCCAAAGAGACTTTAAAAGACGTCACTTGTAACCCTGCCTAGCGGTCGGCATGATCGAAAAACAGGGACTTTTCGGCTCATTAAGTATACTTAATTTTATTATCAATTAATAAAATGCATTATTTTGGTAATCTTACAATATTCCAATTCAAGGGGCTTTCTCCCCCTGAATTTGTGTTCCACGGTCAAAGGGAAGCTACTCTTCCTGGTTTAATAGTGCAAGGGAAGCTACTCTTCCTGGTTTAATAGTGCAAGGGAAGCTTCTCTTCCTGGTTTAATAGTGCAAGGCACCTTATCAGTGTATTATTCAGGAATTGTTATTCACATGCTCTAAACAAAGGAAGTAACCCATGTTACAGCTGAATTTAGTTGCTACATCCTCTTTTCGTCCACACAACCACACCGGTAACATGTTCTTTCCCTCCCATCCCACCCATTACTTCTCGGGGCGGTCGGGTAGCCTAGTGGTTAAAGCGTTCGCTCGTCACGCCGAAGACCCGGGTTCGAATCCCGACATGGGTACAATGTGTGAAGCCCATTTCTGGTGTCCCCCGCCGTGATATTGCTGGAATATTGCTACAAGCGGCGTAAAACGAAACTCACTCACTCACTCATTACTTCTCATTTCAAACGTACATATCTGTGTAACATTTCCTCCTCAGTTGATAGTTAATCTAATTTAAAGTATTTGTATGTATCAGGAAAATGTACTGCTGCTTATTTTCCTTTATATTGTAGTTGTGGCAAGTTTCGGACAATTCAGTTTTTGCGAGGCCAATCTCATTAAAATCAGATCTTTGTTCTTGCTTCCGCTAAACAAAGATCTGAGGACATCCCATTACGGGTCACGCCAGGCCGACCTTGCGCGAACTTTGACCGACCAATGGAATGACCAATCAGAAGGCAGCTTTCTCGTGCATTACGGCACAAATTTCAAATTGGCGACTAAGCATCGAAACATATTTTGACAAATTCTCGATTACAAGTTTGAAACCTGAACAAAGAAACCATTCCGAATGGCTAATAGATGATCTAGATTGTAAGGAGTCAGTCGTTTAACCCGTAAGTATCGTTCGGAAAACACCATGTTAAACTTTTCGAGATTGCATGACTAGAAATCACATTCCGACTGTCACTTTCATGATCTGGTAATCGACGCAATGATTGGTCGGATGAAAGGTCGTTCTGACGTGATCCCTAATGGGATGTCTTCAGATCTTTGTTTAGTGGTAGCGAGAACTAAGGTCTGATTTTAATGAGAATGATGCGAGGCAAGAGCTGTCCTGGCATAAACATGCGTCAAACAAATCACAGGGGTTTGTATGTGCACAGCAGGTGAAGATCCTTGACTAGCACATTCTACACATTACATCGCACGACAAATGGTTTGTATGCGTCGCGGAACACTTTTGGGCTGGGAGTAGTGATTTTGGTGTTTTGGGGGTATTTGAGGCATACCCTCTAGGCCCTATTGTATAATGGTGGTTGTAGACCCCTAAGCGCTTTTCCTGGGGGGTCCCATCATTTGGTTCTGTATGGATTTACCCTCGGAACCGCGTTTGCTGTTCTGTCCGGGCACCTTCGGGTTGACAGTCAGCCGTGTTTAGCGTCTCCCAGCACAGGAGTGTTCTCCAGTCCTTGTACTTTTCTATATATAAACCTGTGGCCTTACATCAAACTTAAGCATTTGTGTTTTTTCTTGCAATGGTGCAGCATCTACTTCTGCTAAAGCATTATCCTAAAAAAATGTGTCTAACTGGTGTATCTGCAAGTAATTGCTTGCCTGTTAGGTGAGTCTAAGTGTTCTATACCATGCTATAATGAAGAACTGACAAAAATGCCATGACACCCATGGTACAAGTCCCTTGTTTGTTTATAGAATTACACAAACTCAACATTAATGACACTTTAATTTCAAAGATACTGAACCCCTAACAAAGTTAATAATTTTCCTCAACCAGTTTGCAACAATTTGGGCGGAGGATGGTTGGAGAGGTATTTTATAAATCTCCTAATGTCGCTGATGTGTTTTCATTACTATTTGATCATAACGTCTCACCAACTACTTTACACCGTCAAAACAATAAATGTTTGAAACTTAATTTCAACTATAATATTAGTCTTTTGAAATAGAGGTTGATTTCCCTGTGATGTCGACGGTTCCGAAATGGAGAAGAATTAGAAATTGTCAACATTTACACACATATTGGTGTTGTATTCTCCAGCTAAATTGTCATGGACAAAGACTAAAAGAAGTTAACTATCTCAAGCGAGAAAAGCAATATTCTCAATCGCCAACTTTAAGTAACATTTTCGAGATATTACTAAATAGCCTTTTTCATTTTAAACATGTCTTTATGCAATGATCACACCTATTCTGTTCTATGGATAGGAGATAAGAGGCGACTAACGGGATCGGAGATAAGAGGCGACTAACGGGATCGGGTGGTCAGGCTCGCTGACTTGGTTGATGCATGTCATCGTATCCCAGTTGCGTGCCTCGATGCTCATGATGTCACCCGTCCACTTAAAGAGGCATTTCTCTGTAAAGTGTATTGTGATATTATGAATACCAGGTTGAGAGACCGCCCCATGTAGCTGGAATGTTGCTGAGTACGGCGTTAAACACCAAACAAACAAACAAAAACTTATTGTACCATCTTTGGGAGAGTGCAAATAATCATAAACCACAGATTATGTCTGACACCACATGCAGTATCATTATAGATTCAGATCAGTCAAGTACTGGTCCAGACTTGACCTACCACATCATAGACTTCGTCACCTAGCATATATACAACAATTACTACTATTGATGTTAATGCTAATAGTGGGTGTCGCATGTTTGTTTGTTGTTTAACGCCGCCCTCAGCAATATTCCAGCTATATGACGGCGGTCTGTAAATAATCGAGTCTGGACCATAGAATCCAGCGATTGACATCATGAGCATCGATCCACGCAATTGGGATCGATGACATGCATCAACCAAGTCAGCGAGTCTCACCACCCGATCCCGTTGTCTCATGTGAGAAAATGTTATCTAAATATGAATTTGGGTATACGTGGATATGTATCAAGACACTGGTTGCATCTTCTCATCATGGTCATCGTCAAACACATTTTTTTAACCCATTCACAAAATACTTCATTTATTGTTCTGAAGTTACATCTTTGCTGAGTGTGGAACCTATTTAAACTCTGACCTTCTCCTTTGTCAACGTAAAATGCTGACAATGTTTCGGTGTAATAATTTGAGACTTGCAGTTGTCAACGTGGCTGCCATAACGAATGCTTGTGTTTATTCTGCCATATGAGAAACTTGGTATATTCAGAGGATAACTCCATGTACAATTGATATGTGACAGCTATTCCCAATCCTCTCATCCATTCACCAACAGTAGAAAGGCTTATATAATTATTGTATGGCTGATGTCAACCGACAATGTGCAATATATTAACCGTTTATGTAAATTCCTTTCAAGCGCCAAAGATGAGAAATACAATACTCATCGATGTTACACATATTGTAAATACGCTGCTTATTCAGCATCGTGTTTTTTTGTGGTTGTTTAACGCTGCAGTCAGCAATATTTCAGAAATATGACGACGGTCTGTAAATAATCAAGGCTGGACCAGATCATCCAGTGATTGACGTTATGAGCATCGATCTACGCAAATTGGATATGATGACGTGCATCAACGAAGTCAGCGAGCCTGACCCCCTCTCCCCCCTACCCCCGATCCCTTAGTCGCCTCTGACAACAAGCATAGTCTCCACTTACGACAAGCATGGGTTCCTGAAAAGCTTTTCCAACACGGATCTTTACTTGTGTTATTTCGCATGTACATTTAATCATATTTTTCGTCGTGTTTGTATTATCAGCCTGGGACAAAAGTACAGAGTACTGCATGTAATTTCTAGACGTTCGATTCAAGAGCTGTATTGCAGCATAGAGATAACTGTGTAATTCATATGAACAGTACTGACATGTATCTTGTTTCCAAAGAATTTCCTGAAATTGCATGTGAACATAACTAAATAGAATAAAAGATGTGTTCTGTGAAAATGTCGTATGTCATGTATCCTTATGCAATGGATTTCGTTTGAAATATGCATCTATTTCACCCAGCTGTGAATGGGTACCCGGTAAGATGACATGGTAAGGTGACTGTTAACCCGTGGGCGCTTTACGGTCTGAGTGGACTGTATATCAACCAGGGAGCTGAGCATGAAACTCGAGTGCACATTAATCCATTGACCGGGGTCATAGTGCTGAGCAGAAAATGAAATATTACTCAGAAATTCCCCACACATATATCACATATCACCTACTAGTATCACATACTGCTCATATCGCACAAGAGCCGTTACAATCAGGGTTAGAATCCAACCCATGCTTGTAAGAGGCGTTTATCGGGATCTGGTTTTCAGGATAGAAGATGCATGTCATCGTATCCCAATTGCGTAGGTAGGTGCCTTTGATGTAAATCACTGGATTGTCATGTCCAGATTCGATTATTTAGACTGCCGTCATATAACTGGAAATTCGTATGCGTCTGTTGCTTCAGTTGACAATGCTTTCGTTGTTAAAAATCTTCCTACGACAAATAATGAGTGAGTGAGTGAGTGAATTGGGTTTAACGCCGCTTTTACCAGTATTCCAGTTATATCACGGCGTATCAGCGAAATGTGGGAGGAAAGCCCGAAGTGATGCAGTCCTCAGACGTTTACCATTTGGGTGAAACCCACGAGCAAGGACATGGTGCTGACAAACCTAGAAACATAATTGGGGTGAACCGGGATTCGAACCCACAATCATAGTTTTCTGTTGTGCCTAAGGGACGCAACTCTGTACGGCGAATCGCGGCGCTTTAGACGACTGGGCCACCCATGCCCCCACGTCAAATAATGAAGAAAAGGACCCCAACATCACTGAAAATTAAAGTGAGTTCCCCAATGAAAGATGGTCTGAAACTACAGAATGTGAGAGTTGCGAAAGAAAACAGAGGACAGGGACAAGTCCAGGTTTAATTATGTTATGAAAGTTGAAAGACTTCAAATGTATAAGAGGCGGTCGGGTAGCCTAGTGGTTAAAGCGTTCGCTCGTCACGCCGAAGACCCGGGTTCGATTCCCGACATGGGTACAATGTGTGAAGCCCATTTCTGGTGTCCCCCGCCGTGATATTGCTGAAATATTGCTAAAAGCGGCGTAAAACCATACTCACTCACTCACTCACTCAAATATATAAGAGTCTACATAGAAAACGGTATGTCCAAAGCAGAACTACAGACACAGCATTGCCTTATTACAGTTTAAGGAACTGGTCAAGTAGGACAGCTACAATATAAGAGGACATACTAGTGTTAAAAACTAGGATATCAGATTGTGCCAGGGAAAATGTGATCAAAACTAACTTCTATGATATCATATCTTATGTGAAACTTTCTTAAGGGACAAGGTACAAATAAAGTTTAAAGGCTACACTTGGTACAGAAAACATATTGACAAAAAAGGCACGACGTGGCTCTGGTGGTGAAATGGTTGCTTATAAAATATGCGCTTATTGGTGTTTTCAAGGTCACTGTTCTTGACAGGGGCATCGAAGATACCCTGTGGCCAACATTAGAAAGCAGTGAAGTCACCATGTGTTCATGTTCATGCTCATCTCGTGCAAACAACCTAGATGTTTTGTTTCAGCCAAGGCGTCGCTGTGCAGAGTTGCGTCCCTTAGGCACACCAGAAACCTATGATTGTGGGTTCGAATCCTGGTTCGCCCCCATTATGTTTCTAGTTTTGTCAGCACCATACCTGTGCTCGTGGGTTTCACCGAAGTGGTAAACGTCTGAGACCTGCATAACTTCGGGCTTTCCTCCCACTTAAAGCTGACACGCCGCGATACAACTACAATACTGTTAAAAGCGGCGTCAAACCCAACTCACTCACGCACCATTCATGTTGGAGGTACTGAAATGCATATCAACAGAGAACATTTGTCCCTGACTCATTAATTGGTAAAGATAATTGAAATAAATACCACACTGAAAATGAAGTCTATTCGATGCATATTAAACCTGTGTTAACATAATACATAAGGAACCAGATAAACATATGTTACAGGAAACATACAGGTGACAGATAATAAGCATAACGCCACTGAAAGGAAGCCTCACAAGTCAGTATCTCGTGTGTCCGCCATGTGCATTGATGACTGCCGTGCAACGTCGATACATGGAATGGATGAGGCCGGGTTGATGAAGGCCATAGGCACTTGAGCCCACAGTTCAGCTGCAGTTGTCGGCCTTGGTCGGACGTCATTCAGCCGTATTTGAATCTCGTCCCACAGGTGCTCAGTGGGATTTAAATCGGGAGGGCAGGCCACTGCATGGTTCCGATGCCATTCTGCAGGAAGAAGTCTCTTGTTGCTCTCGCAGTGCGGGCACGGGCGTTATCATGCTGAATTGCATGTGGTTGCGGCGACGTGTCAAATGAGGTATGGCGTGTGGTCTCAAGACTTGATCAATGTACCGACTAACGTTCCCCACTCCAGACTCTCTATGCCATCTGCTGTTGAGATACAGTAACGGCTCTCGTCTGAGAAGAGGTCTCTTCTCCACTGCTGATGGCGCGAATGCTGGTGCTGTGTTGCCCACTGAAGACGGTCCCGGCGATGACGTTTTGACAGAATGGGTCCTCGGTGTGGCCTGTGACAGTGAAGGTGTCGACGCACGGTGTCCGCACTAATGTGTCGCTGGTGTTCCTGTGGTCTGTCGAGCAGTTTTCGCACCAGTAACAAAGCGATCTTGAAGATGCTGTCGCATGATCTGACGATCCTGACGTCGGGTGGTGACCCTTGGTCTTCCACTACGTGGTCGGTCATCTGTAGTGTTGGTGGTCTGGAACCGTTGTTTGAGTCTGTATATGGTCCTTACGTGGTCGTGAAATGCATTGGCTACTTGCCGGGCGGTTTGTTCAGCCTGCAATCGTCCAAGCGCTTTGTGTCGCTGATTTATTGTCAATCATGGCATGTGGTAGCACATCAATAACAAATGTATGTTATCCGATCTGGGTGGATCCGATAGGGCATGAAATGGGGGAACGCATGTGCATTTCAATTTGCACGGAACTCACGTGCATCGGGTTACCATGGCCGTTGCCCTGATGCGGTTTTATTGTCATCTGCTTTGGGTTTTTTATCATCACATTTCATTTTTCCGGACAAGGTAATGTTAAATTTTAGAAACTTTGACAAAACGTACCTAGATATTTAAATGACAACTGTTCATGCAATGTTACTTGGGGTGACGTTTCATTTGAGGTTCAGTATATCACTAAATGTTTTACAATTAAGACAGAAAGTTGTGCTGCGTTTCACAATAGGCGAGGAGAATATTGATTACTAAAATAACTATAAATATATTGGGTTGTGGCATAAGGAACAATTAGATTTTGCAGTTGCAACACATAAGGTAGGCAAATCAGCGCGCGCGAGGTGCACTGTAGTATCTAGATGCAGACGGCTTCACCTATGATGTATTTACAAACCTGTATGAATCAATGGTCCAACCCATAGCCATGGACGACAGTGCTATTTGGGGTATGTATGGACAAAGTCATTTAAATATAATACAAAATAGAGGATGTCAGTTCTTTCTTGGTTTGAGCCGAAACGCCTCAAATATTGCGGCTCAAAGAGACATGGGATAGACAGCCAGTGTGAAGTCCTCAGATTTCTCCAGCGTTTAATCTATATCGAGACACAGCCTCTCTCTCTCTCTCTCTCTCTCTCTCTCTCTCTCTCTCTCTCTGATCTGTTCACAATATTAACATCGCATTTCATTCTTTGAATATCAGGGTCATACTGACTTTGAACTGTAAATGGCATGTCACACCATGTATAATGAGGGAGTGAGTGAGGTTTTACGCCGCTTTTAGCAATATTCCAGCTATATCACAGCGGGGGACACCAGAAATTGGCTTCACACATTGTACCCATGTCGGGAATCGAACCCGGGTCTTTGGCGTGACGAGCGAACGCTTTAACCACTTAACGCCCCAACTCAAAGTTACAACAGTGATGCTTTACAAACTATGTAACGCCAATTGCAGTACGAGAGAGAGTTTAGTGTATTTCCTAGAAAAGAATAGGTTTTGCAAGGTGATGAAATGCACCAACATGTGTATGATCCTATCGTGACTTCAACCAACATCCAGCGGACATTATGTTTAAATGACAAATGCAAGTCGTAACGCCCAAGACCTTAGCTATAGGCGTAAAGCAACACGTGAGTTAGTCTCTGCAGGAGGGCAAAATAACTTTCATATTGAGCAACAGAGTTGTGTGCTACTTAATATTCATTTTGTTTGTTGAGCCTCACGTTTGTCCAGAAGGCTTTATGTCCTCACAACCCCAACGTTAAGTAGGCTGTTCACGAAGCGTTTATTTTGCAAGCATATGTCATAGAGTGTGAGGTGCTTGCGTATTCCAGGTTGGAGGCCCAGTAACAGAAATGTATGCAATAATTAAAGACAAAGGCTCATAAACCTTATGCACAATGTTAGCAACAAGGGAGGTCCCTGAATGTGAATAATATACTTATATTGCTCACGGACCCTCCTTTTTTATAACAATGCATACACCTATTCACTCACTAGATTACCAAACACTCTCTTTATTTGTAGTAGCCTCCTTCAGGCAGCACGATTCCCTCCTGTCTGTTCTGTCCCTGTGCTGATTCTAAGTTTGAATAGATACATGACATGACTTTATATCACAGTCGTTGTTGCATATTTGCGTTATCTGAGAGGAACGTATCGCACAGTCGTTGTGAACATCCTATAGCTCCTTAGCCAGGACACTGATGTTGAAAACTGTTACATACAGATTTGTGCATGAAATTTTGTGATTGTGACATTTCCTAAATCTCATTTAATGTATTAAAACGTTCCTACTTTATTGTTAAACTTGAACAAAAGTGATTGTCTCAAATACCAGACCCTGTAGGTCAAGGTTGAGATATGGATATGCTTTAACAGTCAAGTATGTGCAAGTGAAAGGTATATATATTGGCAGATAGGAGCCAAGTCTTATTTTGGCTGAACAAGCAAGCATGATGGACGTTCGACAGCATCTTGCTCTGTTCCTGGTTTTCCTACCATTGTCATCAGCACAGCGTCCAAACATCATCTTTATTGTGGCAGATGACTTAGGTGAGTACAGGTAGTAAAGACAATAAGACATTGAATTAATGTGTATTAATTATTGAAATAGGTCAATCAAAATGTGTCTCATTTCAAAGTAGAGATGTTAACATGGTGGTGTTGTCTTCATAACCGAGTATTCAGGGAACCCTGTGTTCATACAGGTTGGAATGATGTTGGTTTCCGGAATCCTGATATGAAGACCCCAAATATCGACAAACTGGCCACAGAGGGAATCATCTTCGAAAATGCATATGTCCAGCCTCTGTGCAGCCCGTAAATATGCCATATTTGTTCGTCCTCAATTTAATGAAAACCCATGACAAGACATCGATTGAAATGAAACTAAATATGACACGAACAAAACTTTGATCACTTAGAGAAGACATAACCACATAACCATGATTTAGAAAGTTGACCATATATACGTTTGCACAATACTTCTTATTATTGTGTTACAAATTTTGAAAAATGTCCAACAGATTTTATCTCAAACTCAAGCATATCGGCAGCCCGTAAGGTGTTCTTGTATTCTTTCATCCTGATTTTAAGAAAACATAAGAGATGTAAGAAAAGACATATACATGTAACTTGTTTTATCCAAATCAAATAAAAAATAAAAAATACATATACGTTTCAAAAAAGCCATAAACAGAAGCAAAGAACAGCAGTGGATGAATTTGAAGAATGAACTTCACCTGATGAAGGAGTAGGGGGCACGGGTGGCCCAGTCGCCTAAGGCGCCGCGATTCGCTGTGCAGAGTTGCGTCCCTTGGACACGCCAGAAACCTATGATTGTGGGTTCGAATCCCGGTTCGTCCCGATTATGTTTCTAGGTTTGTCAGCACCATACCCGTGCTCGTGGGTTTCACCGAAGTGGTAAACGTCTGAGACCTGCATCACTTCGGGCTTTCCTCCCACATTAAGCTGAAACGCCGTGATATAACTGGAATACTGTTAAAAGCGGCGTTAAACCCAACTCACTCACTCACTCACTGATGAAGGAGTAAGCATATATTCCAAAACGTTCTGTTCCTCATAGTAAAGAAGTTGACATCCATATATTCACTTCCTCGTGTGTATGACTTCTGAATGCCTTTTCCAAGACCTGAACTGGTTTGGGTTGGAGCTATATTGCTGAACTGCCTATGTAATAACAATATCATTCAAGTATTCAGTCATTGTTTCAGATCCCGAACCGCCTTTATGAGTGGAATGTTTCCATTCCACGTAGGAATGCAGGTATGTATGTCGTCGTTTTCTCAACATGGTCAGAGCAGCCATCTATCAACTGCCTGGTTATGTCCCATACTATTCGTCATACTGGCATATTAGGACGTACATACACACTATAAATCATGATACAAGTTTTGGTTTGGTTGGTTTGGTTTGTTGCTTTGCGTCGCACTCAGCAATATTCCAGCTATATGACGGCGGTCTGTAAATAATCGAGTCTGGACCAGACAATCCAGTGATTAATATCATGAGCATCGATCCATGCAATTGGGATCGATGACATGTATCAACCAAGTCAGCGAACCTGACCACCCGATCCCGTTAGTCGCCTTTTTTTGCGACAAGCATAGACACCCATGATACAAGTGGGAAGTCCCTGAAAAAATACAAGTTGTATTGAGTGATACCCTGCCGCTCCTTGAGGGTAAATCCCTTCACTCATTGTTTGATTAGTCCTGTTTTAGAATAAACTATCTTACAAGACCTATCGTCAGATTTAATTGTTTGCTCTTTTAAAAGGTAGCCACTAACGTAAATAGTATGTTGTACTTCTGGTAGCTTTTCATGATTCACATTTCTGATCAAAATGATTTTCATTTCATATCACCTGTGAGTGAGTGAGTGACTTTGGTTTAACGCCGCTTTTAACAGTATTACAGTTATATCATGGCATGTCAGCTTAATGTGGGAGGAACGCTCGAAGTGATGCAGGTATCAGACGTTTACCACTGCGGTGAAACCCACGAGCACGGGTATGGTGCTGACAAACCTAGAAACATTATCGGGGCGAACCGGGATTCGAACCCACAATCATAGGTTTGTGGCGTGTCCAAGCGACACAACTCTGCACAGCGAATCGTGGCGCCTTAGACGACTGGGTCACCCGTGCCCCCTCACCTTTGAGCGTATAGGATTTTTACGAAGAGAACATCATATTTAGCACAGGGTTTTGGGAGCTAGCTCAACTATACCTTCCTGCCCCAGGAACTGAAGAATCTCGGATACACTACGCACATGATCGGAAAGTAGGTATTATGTTACATTGAAGCTAAGCATTCATAACCTGGAATAAATGAAAACATATTGCACGACACACAATCATTAAACCTTCAGATGACAACTTGAGACATGTGTCTTCTGGGAAGAGATATCATTCTTAGATACATCTGTACAGGGTAATGAAGGTGAGGTGAGGTGAAATGTGGTTTAACGTCGCGTCCAAGATTATTGCACTTATATAGCGACGTGCATGCACGTGTGTGTGTGTGTGTGTGTGTGTGTGTGTGTGTGTGTGTGTGTGTGTGTGTGTGTGTGTGTGTGTCTGTGTGTGTCTGATTGTACAAGTCCGAACTGATGCCGATTTATAGTGCTAGCACACTGAGATACCATGCCGCAGTTTAACATGAATACCCCACTCAGACACAGTACACTGACTCCGAGCCGACCAGTCCTTGTTTTAGCCCCTTAATGCCAAGCGCCAGACAGGGTAACAACAAGTACCATCTTTTGACGTCTGTTCGTATGACGCGGCTGGGGATCGAACCGCGGACCTTCCGGTCTCCAGAGAAATGAAGTATTAAATGAAATCATCGTGAAGGTGTAATGACGATACATGTCTGTTAAATTAAATTCGGACGAGTAGATCAATATCAGGTGTTTCTCAGGCTGAGCGACGTTGGCGGGTGCCGGGTAGGAGGCGTACTGGCGGACCAGTCCAATGTTCATATGCCTTCTCCTTGAAAGTAATCGGTAACAACCTCGGCATGATGTGGCATTGTTATCGTGCAGTTCAATACTTTCTGCCAATAAGTCTAGCGAATGGAACAGAGACAGGACGCAATATGTCGTTAATATATCGATGTCCATTCAAATGTCTATTCTCAATAGCCAAATCAGTTCTCATTTCATGTGGCACACATTCCAACATCATGGCACTACCACTACCGCTACGTCGCCAAACACGTTTTCTGCCATCTGTGAAAGGGAAGCAAAACATTTAATCGTCTGCAAACTGGGCGTAACGCCGTCCCTAGAGTTATCTAGCCGATCTCAATCTTTCCCGCCTATGATAAGCTGTAAGATCCACACACTTCACAGAATGCGCTCCTTTCCGTTTTTTAAAGGTAGAAGTTGAAATTCGCCCCCCTGCTATTGTACGAAATTCTCTATTGCTACCAGGAGCAGATTTGTATCTATTGCATGATTGATGTAATGAGACGATCTTGTCTAGTTGTCGTTGTTACATCTCCCACGACCATGTCTCATTGCAACCCGACCTGTTTGATGGCACTAGTCCCACAGACTTGAAATGAAACATTTCGATTTGAACAAACATTTGGGCAACTTGGAATATTGACGTCATTTCATTTGTTAATTGAGGCATTCTAGGCGTGTACCTAGCAATATTCCATTAGTGATTATGAATTCACCCACAGGCGCACACACTTTGTCTTAAGTGTGCTCCTGGGACACGTACTGTTCATGTATGATGTGAAATTTATTTATGATTAGATGTTGCGTTCAGTATTGTTAATGTACACCTAAACGATAGCTATATTCAAAGCATCAGATCCCTTAGTTTTTGTCGGTAGTATATATGATTACTTATGAGTTGCATTTTGAACGATACGAGCATTTTGTGACTCCAGATGGCATCTGGGTTTCTGCAAGTGGGAGTGCACACCGACGTACCGAGGATTCGATACTTTCTTTGGCTATTATAACGCAGGTGAAGACTACTTCAATCACACTGTTGGTGCGTATCATTAAAAAACTTGTGGGGTTTTATGGAAGCGTGTTTTAGACGTCATTTCGTGAATAAACGTTTCACCTATTCATTGTTAGTAGATGTAAGAATATGATGTAAGATGTATTATGGTCTAAGTATAATTCATATTTCACCAGGAAAGTATTTAGACTACACGGACAATCAGCTTCCCGCAAGAAACTATTCGGGAGAATATTCTGCTGTAAGTATGCAAGGGAAAAGACAAACTTGAGTTGACAATCTTCATATCCATCGCAATTATATTCTTAAAATACTTACTTTTTGTAACATATCTACATCCTCGGTGTATCATTTATTTGCCTGAACATTATATTCACTTCTATTACCATTTCAGTTCACATTCGCCCAGAGAGCCGTTGACATCATTCATCGACACAATGTTTCACAGCCGTTGTTTATGTACCTCACTTATCAGAACGTACATGGTCCTCTTCAGGTAACGAAATTCTCTGTATTGAGAACGTGTTCCCGGTTAATGCTACCAGGCTTTCTTGTAGGTTGAGTGAGTGGGTAAGTTGGGTTTAACGCCGCTCATAACAGTAGTACAGTTATATCGCGGCGTGTCAGCTTAATGTGGGAGGAAAGCCCGAAGTGATGCAGGTCTCAGACGTTTACCCACGAGCACGGGTATGGTGCTGACAAACCTAGAAACATAATCGGGGCGAACCGGGATTCCAACCCACAATCATAGTTTCTGGCGTTCCCAAGGGACGCAACTCTGCACAGCGAATCGCGGCGCCTGAGACGACTGGGCCACCCGTGCCCTTCTTGTAGGTTGAGGGTCGGTCGGGTAACCTAGTGGTTGAAGCGTTCTCCCGTCACGCAGAAAACCCGAGTTCGATTCCCGACATGGGTACAATGTTTGAGGCCCTTTTCTGGTGTCCTCCGCAGTGATATTGCTGGAATATTTCTAAAAAAAGGCGTAACACCATACTCACTCACTCTTGTAGGTTGAGTGCGCATGATGTGAGTTTTCTTAACATGCACGTCAGCTTCAGTGTTATCGAAAGACTTCGTTGCTAAGACATATATATGTTCAATCGATGAATTCGTTACCATTTCAAGAAATTTAGGTGGGTGGTGGTGTTACATAAGGTGAGGTTATATTTGATTACAATGCAATTACCATGTACTTTTTGTCAATATGTGTACCTCTACCTTTTTACATCACAGGTTCCTAAGAAGTATGAGGATATGTATCTGAATGTGATTAACAAAGGGCGAAGGACGATGAGTGGTATGGAAGTTTATGTCCGTATTTCATATTTTATTCGAACACTTGTCTCTGAAATCCTCACAAAGTATTCCTAAGAAAGTATTATGATCATAGTTCCAATCAATTGTTAATTACTTTTATTAAGTTGATCCGCATAACCGTCACATGGGACCCCTGAAATACTGTTTAAAGCACCGATCCAGTTTTTTCATTCCCAACAGGAATGGTGTCTGCCCTGGATGAGGCAGTGGGTAATGTTACCCAGGCCCTGAAGGATCGGGGCTTGTTTGAAAATACCCTGATTCTATTCACCACAGATGTAAGTACCTGCTGTATCAAAACATGGAGAAGTTTTGTTTAGAGGTTTTCTGTAAATTTTGTACAGAATGCTACTCGTATCTTGAACTCTGTGAACAGCTTCATTAATTTTGACTTATCCCCCTTGACTTCCGTTTTTTGATAATTAAATATGCCTTGCCTAAAACCAACAAAAGTATGGCTTGTCATTCTGCAGTTGAGGAAAGAAAAATTAGATTGTTTCTATTTCTTGTGATCATGAATCGTGAACGACAGAAAGTGCAATTGCGTGTCTAAAAAGAAACGCACAAACCACCAAACCGTTGTATGTTATACATTTGGAACATCAAACGATTTCCATTTCAACGGTATTCGTGAAGAATCCAACTGATAATCGTGTCATTCTCTTTTTAAATAAAACATTGATCATTCAGAATGGCGGCGCTCTCGAAGCTTGTGCCAACAACTGGCCCCTGAGAGGTGGGAAGCACTCGATCTGGGAAGGGGGTACGGAGGGGGACATCCTTCATGTATGGTGCTGGGCCCCAGAAGACAAGGACTACATACAAATGGGTAACGCCATAAAATACAATAAGACCAAACTCAATGTTTAGTACCTCAGTGATAAACCAAAACTCCACTAGATTATCCTGGCAATAATTACGACAGAACATGGTTATTAAAAGACATATAACCACGTACATTTTGGTAAACAACTGTCCTCACTATACTCATTTTATTCCATTGGTGTTTGTTCAAAATACACCTTCAATAAAATTCACTTTATACACACGACCCATGAACATCCGGGGTAGAATAAGTCTCCAGCAACCCATACTTGTCGTAAAAGGTGACTGTGCTTGTAAGAGGCGACTAACGAGATCGGGTGGTCAGACTTGCTGACTTGTTTCATGCATGTCATCGATTACAATTGGGTGGATCGATGCTCATGATGTCAATCACTGTATTGTCTGGTCCGGACTCGATTATTTACAGACCGCCGTCATATATCTGGAATATTGCTGAGTGCAGCCTTAAACAAAACCAATCATTGATTGTTTAGTACATCAACTGAAACTAATTGAAATGTTGTTGCCAATGTTTGGCGGAGTTTTAGCTGGTGGTATATTTTCATATGTTGATGGCTTCTACCTCTAAACAGGATGATCCACGCTGTGGACTGGAAGCCCCATTTAGTATCTGCTGCCGGGGGAACACCGGGTAAGGATATTCTCATTTACAGTTCCCTTAATTGTGTCACAATTGCAATAATGAAAGATTATTTTGTAACTTGAAAGAATTGGTGAGATGATTTTGATTGTGCCATTAGATTGATAAACTGTTCAGAAAAAACAACAACCCCCCAAAAACAACAACAAACAAACAAATAAAAAAACAAAAAAACAAAAACAAACATCGGCAAGGTACAACACAACGGTTTTACACCTTTCGTTGCATACTGGGCACAGACACTACCATTGATGGAATGAGTCACTTGGATTCTATTCGAAACGGACTTCCTTCATCAAGGACAGAGTTCATCTACAACATTGACTACACTGAAATTCCTGTCGAAGGCCATGCTGGAATAAGGTATTTTAGGACGTCTTGTCATCAAATAAGTTTAAATGCAACAACTTGACTGAGTTACCTGCATGGTGTACCGCGATTTGCATATTTCCATACCTAATCAATGAACTATTTCAAGTACCATATCACACGCCACTGCACTGTATACAGTCGTGATCTTAAAAGCAATGAAATACCTATTTGCATTATTATGTATCAGAGTAGGCGACTACAAGTTCATCATGGGATACGCTGGGGCTCCTGATGGCTGGCACAGACCCATGAACACAACCCAGTATGAACAATATGAACAGACAGTTTATGTTAAAGGAGATTCTCCAGTCCATCTCTTCAACATTCGAGGTTCGCTATGAATTAACATATAAATCTGAGTAAATGTCATTTGTCTTTAGTAGTCCTCCTTAGCGTTGGGCACACAGTACGTATCAGCACCTATGTGTACTGCTGCAAAACTGCAAAGTCACTTACTGTGTGTTTGGATTCGGCTAGTAATTTTGATCGATCCATAATAGTATACATTCAACGCTTAGTAGAACCCTCTCATTCTGATGCATTTCAAGACTTGTCTTTTAGGATCTCATCATCCCATCATAACTAAACTTGATTCGTGCTCCGAAATATATGCAACATCACGATGAAAACATTGCTTATAAAACTCTCTTCCCCTAAGTTAACACATATTACGTCTCACATTCAGAGGATGCGACTGAGCACAATGACCTTGCACAGCAAATGCCGGACATGGTGGCGAAGTTGCATGCCCGGTTTGAGGAGTACAAGAAGACCATGGTGCTAGCCAATTTCCGGATCCTGCATCTGACCCCAAAAAGTTTGGAGCCCCGGGTGGCGCTTAGCAGATGTACTAATGTCAATATGAATCATGCTCTTATGGTATAATGTTAATTTCGTACGCGCATAATAAATTAAAATGTGTTAGTTAACATAAGCGTGACTTAATGACGAAGTCTTTTATCAAAGGATAGCCATGGTTACCGTGAGTAATTAATTAATGACTGATCAAGACTTTTCCCAGAGTATCCTGTAATGTTTCAGGTATATCATTCCGGCCAATACTTTAACGACACTTGCAATACAAATATGTCATTGGTATACATTCTAGAAATGTACACTTTTGGGAATTTCTTTCATTCAATGATGCACACACGCTGAGCACAAAGGTTTGCATTTAACAATGGCACGGAATGTTATCGGTGAAATTTCTGAAATCGAAAATCGTTCGAAAATCACTTTATGTTTCATTAATATATCTGCTACTCAAAGTTTGCAGAGGCTCATGTTTTGACTATATAAAGAACTCATCCAACAAATAAGATTAAAATATCCCGGTCCACAACGTTTGACTAGTCCCAATAGGACGTCAATTTCTGCTTCTTGTACATGTGTGCATGTCATCGATCCCAATTGCGTGGATCGATGCTCATGATGTCAATAACTGGGTTGTCTGGTCCAGATTCGATTAATTACATACCGCCGTCATATAGCTGGAATATTGCTGAATGCGGCGTTAAACAACAAACAAACAAACAAATCTAATTTTTATTTTGGGTGAACAACTGACTTGCCTTTGAGTGTGCTAACTACATAGATAAAATCCATGTGTTTGAGTTTTAGGACACGTTGGCAACAACGTTGACCTTTACCTTAACCTTCATGTATATAGTTGATCAGATATTGTTCAATAATTTTCAAAAAGGCCCGTGAAGATCCGGGGAGAATAGGTCTTCAGCAACCCATGCTTGCCTTAAAAGGCGACTATGCTTGTCGTAAAAGGCGACTAACGGTATCGGGTGGGTAGGCTCGCTGCCTGGGTAGATGCATGTCATCGATCCCAATTGCGTTGATTGATGTTTTATGATGTAAATCACTGGTCTAGATTCGATTTTTTACAGACCGCCGTCATAGAGCTGGAATATTGCTGAGTACGGTGTAAAACAACACACCAAACAAAACGAATAATGATCAAATAGCCAAGTCCCTTCCAAATACAGATAAACGAGAAAGGTAAAACCGCATCTTCTGTGTCAAACAAGACCCTTAGTGTGATGACTTCTACTTTGCAATCGTCAACTTTCCTTCATGTCGAGAAATATTACTCCAGCACCAGTCTTAAATTTGTCTACATTTCACAACTTGTGAGGTACAATCGAACATCCGTTTCATTGAGTGACATATGGCTCTGGCTTAAAAAAAGTTGGTTGATAAATGTTACAACAAGTAAGGCCACAGTAAAATTTGTTTTGTATGCGTATGATCAATGTCATTAAAATCAGATCATAGTTCTCGCTAATGCTAAACAAAGATCTGAGGACCTCCCGTTTAGGGTTACGTCAGAACGACCTTTCATCCAACCAATCAGAGCGTCGCTTACCAGATCATGAAAGTGACAGTCGGAATGTGTTTCCTAATCATGCAACCACGAAATATTTAACACTGGGTATTCCGAACGACAGTAACGGGTTTTATGATTATATCCATACAATCTAGGCCATCTATAAGCCATTCCAGAATGTTCTTCTTATCAGTTTACTTTTTGTAATCGAGAATACGTCAAAATATGTTTCGAAGCATAGTCGCCAGTTTGAAACTTGTGTCGTAAAGCTCGACAAAGCTACCTTCTGATTTGCTAATGTCGATTTCTTGTCAGTCATTTCATTGGCCGGTCAAAATTCGTGAAAGGTCGTTCTGACGTGACCACTATTGGGATGTCCTCAGATCTTTGTTTAGCGGTAGCGAAAACTAGAATCTGATTATAATGAGATTGGTGTATGATATGGTTGGAATCGTACAATGGACTATCGTATGATTTTAGAAAAGGTTTTGTCGCTTTCATATTATAGCAACAGGACATATACTTCCAAAATATCTCGCACTTCAGTCCTTAGAATATTAAATATCAATCAAAAACATTTTGTTCATATGTGATCCAGTAGTGTGACCAGGCTTTGAATCGGTGACTGGAAGTCGGCCACACAATGAAATGATATCAATGTCGTGTTTTTGTTTCTCTTACTTCTCTGATGGACATAACTAACAAATCGGAGAATATGTCACAATACCCTTAAAATGTCTTTTGCAAATACGGTACCAGCATATGTAATTTCAACTTTCATCAAGAACTATTTCGAATGTTTACAGTTTAGAATTTTGTACATATTTGAGACGGTCCTAAGCGCCAAAATATCAGAGTATGTTTACGGTCCGACTATATCCTGATAATGTGTTTATGAACCACAATGAAATAGGGATGATACCAGGTGTTCGCGAACATGTGTTCAAGCGTAGCTTTCCCTACCGGTGGCACCCGTCACTGACACATACAAAGGCAAGTCTCGTCTAGATCTTCACCTGAACAAAAAACGAGAAACATATGGTACAAGTCAAAATAGGCAACTGCATCAAACATCATTTCGGTGTCTGATGCGTCAAATTTGGAAATGTCCTCAAAATGATATGTCTACCATAATATTTACTGTGACCGTAGATCCTATGGTCCAGATCAAACAACATTTGAGGAAGTGTCGTAATATGCTCTTATGCTGCCATTTCACTACGACCACGAATATCCCGAACAGAAAATGTTTCATGTTCGTAGATAAATCTCAATCATTTCTTGAAGTTCTTATATGAATCTTATTTGATTCCCAGTGAAGGATGTCCCCCTCGTGCCTCCCTCCCAGATTGTGTGCTTCCCTCCTCTCAGAGGCCAGTTGCTGGCATAAGCGTTAATAGGACCGCCATTCTGGAGTGATATTGAATAACTCGCACTGAATGACTCAGTCTGCAGACCTTACTGTTTCAAAGGATAATGAAGCATAATTAATCTCTAAAATCAGCTTATGATGCACAATCAATACCACCACAGCCATTCGAAAATGTGTATAATTATCGATGACTGACTGCGCACTCATTAACGACACTTTCCATTCTCATTACTTCGTTTGATTAAGAATGCGACCTTCCTTACCTCAGCTGTTAACAAAATGTGTGTTTTCAAACAACCCCTTCTCCTCAAGTGCCCGTGTAATTGTGTTCATCTTAATTCCCAAATCTCCCTGTTCGCATTCTCTCAGAAGTCGCATGGCATAGGATCCTGCTCATATCCATGAAAAAGAAGGAGCTGTTCCAGAAATATTTTTTTCAAACAGACAGACAAAACTGATGCGACGGAAGATGCAGGTTTTTGTCATGTAACGAAGCTAGCTAAAAGACTTCCTAATTACCTCAATAGGAGCATGTACATTCTAATAGGGCAGGTACATAAACAGAGGCCGGGAGACGTTGTGCTGGTGGGTAATGTCAACAGCTTTCTGTGCGAATGTATACTGAAACAGAGCAACAGAATGAGTATTTGACAAAATTTTCAGGTTTGATACACCATACATTGTGATATTATAAAAGCCTGAATATTTTAGTGAATGAAAACAGTATGGAATGAGCAGTAATCAGTACAACCACCGTATTTAACACTTCAGATACATCTGATCATCAGATATATCTATATTGACATATAACTACCTGAAATTCATTTAGACACAAGGAGGAAACACAAAATACAAACAGGTGTTATGGTTTTGCATTTGTTTTGTTGATAATCTCATTATTTCATTACCTAAACAGAGGGATACATTAGCGGCAATTAGGCATTTTAGAAAGATCCACCTCTTCTTGAGTTGCGAACATTTTTCCATTATAATGTAAAAAAAACCATGTTTGAATAATACAGAGAAATTAATACACAAAAAACTTCATCAATATCATGGGCATCATAGAAGATTAACATCGGCATTGTCAAGCAATGTATGTAGTTAACATCTCATAACGTTGAATATATTTTGGATGTCCATTCACGTGCGTTTTTAGCAAACATCCACGAGTACACTGTGATACATACTGATTATTCAGGTCGATAATGGTTATTTTAAGTTTATTGCGATTATCGGAATTAATTCAGCCAGGATGGTTAACATAAGATCCCATATTGCATATCCCATCACTTCTGGAAGACAGTGTTGTAGATCCAACCAAGCGACACATGAAACGATAACCTTGAACTTATCATTGAAAATGGTTTCACTTGATCATTGATTTTTTACCTGTGTCATTTTCAGGTGATCCTGGGTAGGACATTTCTCCGACTTCACCAACAACCACCAAGTTCGATGTGCTGACATGTTGAGTCGGAAAAGGTTTATGTCGTATTTATTTAGTTAATGTTAAGAACAGTTATATGTGGTTTGATTCTGATCCCATGTGATGAACTTTGGGTCTACTTTGAAAAGCTTTGTCATCAAAAAACAATTATTTTAATGACCTGTAACTATTCTCCGATGGTGCACATTATATTTGTTAATGTTTAAATATTCAAAGTTGCGAGTACAGTGTTCTTACTGAAATAAAACATCTTACAACACCAAAGGCAGATAACACATGCATTTGTTTTCTAAAATCAATACCGGTTTGACGAATTCAGAATTTCTGCTTTGATTGGAACGATCATAACAAGGGAATTTGGTCAAATTGTGTTATTAACCTTGTAGATAAATTGATGATCTGATAAAGTTAAATAATTGTCAAATGGACAACTCCTTCCGACTGATTTGGTCACCTGAACTAGAAATAACAGGGACTTGTGAAACCCCCTCGGGCAATGACATCACGCAAATATATAATTAGAGACAACTTATAACTTTGAATTGCCGCATGTCAGTATGACAAGTTTGAATGTAAACCTTCTCTGCTTGAACTATATTTATGATTTGAATTAGAGAGTCACATGTCAACACGTTGGTTTCCAATGCATATCTATATTTTCTATGAATTGAAGTGGGTCCGAAAAGTGGAAGGCTATTTGGAAGTATCGACTGTATGTGAGTGAGCTTTTAACAGTATTCCAGTTATATCACGGCGTGTCAGCTTAATGTTGGTGAGTGAGTGAGTAAATGTTGCTTTAAGCCGCATCAGCGATATTCCAGCTATTCGCGGCTAGAAAAACAAAATCAATTTCCTTTCTTAATGTGATGCAGGTCTCAGACGTTTACCACTTCGGTGAAACCCACGAGCACGGGTATGGTGCTGACAAACCTAGAACCATAATCGGGTCGATCCGGGATTCGAACCCACGATGATAGGTTTCTGCACAGCTAGCGAATCGCGGTGCCTTAGACGACTGGGCCATCCCAGATACCCACTGACAAAAGTCCTTTACTAGTCCTTTACTAATTCACTATATGTCTGTCGAAATTCGAACTAGGATCATATATGTTTTTTGAGTCATCACTGAAACACTTTTCCGAAAGAGGATAATTTAATTGGGTCTGGTTGTATTCACTGGTGTTACCCATCGTAGGTCGTCCTTGTCTTCTGGAGCCCAGCACCATACATGAAGGATGTAGCCCTGGTGCCCCCCTCCCAGATCGTGTACTTTCCTCCTCTCAAAGGCCAGTTAATGCCAAACTTTTTCATATGACCTCCGTTCTGTATAATCAACGTTTTATAACAAGGGAGAACGATATGATTAGCAGGTTAAAGACACATGAGTATCCAGCTGATACTGTATTTCACCCTTTCCTAACTGAAACAATTAAACAGTTCATATTTTTCACTCACAAAGTTTGAGTTGGAAAGGTGTAATGTTCCCACTGTAAAACACGGAACTGCTTGGTTGCTGTGTTTGTTTCATTTTTTAGTCTTGCAAAATGCAGTTTCTTTCATGCAATAATTAACAAGAAATAAAATATCTCATTTGCTTCCATCTTCCATAAAGTCATACTGGCATAGGTTTTAGGCAAGGTATATTTATTGTTGAGAATAGTTAGAAACATATTCTGATTACTCATGCTTTACAAAGATTGCGACCAATGGGTCGTCAGCAACCCATGCTTGCCGCAAATGGCGACTATGCTTGTCGTAAGAGGCTGCTAACGAGATCGGGTTGTTGATGCATGTCTCCGTATCCCAATTGCGTGGATCGATGCTCAGGATGGTAATCACTGGATTGTCTGGTCCAGGTTCGATTATTTACAGACCGCCGTCATACAGCTGGGATATTGCTGAGTGCGGCGTTAAACAACAAACAATCAATCAATCACAATGATTGCCACCAAGTTCAAGTAACGTTAATCATTCTGTAAAATAATGATTGAAGATTCTCTCCGATCTTGATATTGAAACTGCAACTACTTACATCTGTGGTAAATAGAATCAGAGTATTTTCAAACAAGCCCCGATCCTTCAGGGCCTGGGTAACATTTCCAACTGCCTCATCTAGGGCAGACACCATTCCTGTAAGTAATGAAAGTAGTGGGTCAGTGCTTTGAAAAGTATTTCAGATATGGCATGGTGGGTGAGGTTATTCTGGGTCAAACATTGATATATAGTGCAGATGTTTACCATTCGGATGAAACCAACTTACATATTGGGGCAAAACTCGCTTATAAGACTCAACTCAACAATAAGTCAATATTACTTTGAGCTTTGATTATTTTCTTTCTGAGGAACACAATGTCAGGATTGAGAATAAGGAATATATGTATATATATGAAATGCCGACATTAATGTGCATACCACTAAACTTTCTTCGCCCTTTGTTAATCACGTTCGGATACATGTCCTCGTACTTCTTGGGCACCTGTGATGTCCATTGTTGAGGTACATACATTAACAAACTGAACACATTCATTGCATTATGAACAAATAGAGCATCACCCTCAGTGACACCACTATTATCGTATTACCATAATCATAATTGGCCCTTTCAACAGTATTCCAGGTCTTTCACAGTGTATCAGCTTACTGTTGAAGGAAAGCCCAAAGTGATGCAGGTCTTATTGGTAGTGTGCTGACAAAAACCGAGAAATATAGGACCACGGCTGGGTCATCGTGCCGCTGGTTATGAATTGATCCATTCTGGACTTTAAATATAACTCTCTTAATAGCAACGTCTTTCGAAAATAATTAAATTGAGGTTAATGTTAATACGTGACGTATGTACTACAGACTCAACCGATAAGAAAGGCTGGGGAACTAAACTGACATTCGTTTTCAATACTGTGAATTTCCTTACCTCAATAGGACCATGTACATTCTGATAAGGGAGATACATAAATAGAGGCTGTGATACGTTATGTCGATGGATGATGTCAACGGCTCTCTGGGCAAATGTGAACTGAAAGGATGATAGGACTGTATACAATAACCAAAACAAAACCCGACTCGCTGAGGACTTTGATATGTTACAAAATGTAAGCAGTTTAAAAAATACAATCGGAATTGATATGAATTGTGTGTACATGTCAACTACACTAAAATTAATGACACATTGTTTTTGTATACTTACAGCAGAATATTCCCCAGAATAGTTTCTTGCCGGAAGCTGATTGTCCCTGTAATCCAAGTACTTCCCTGCTGAAATATTAAAAAAACAAAACAAGATCATCATACAGTTGCCAACAATGTATAAGTAAAACGTAAATTCACATAAAGAACTTTTCCATAAAACCATGAACCAGAACAATACGTACCAACAATGTGAGTGAAGTAGTCTTCAGCTCCATTATAATAACCAAAGAAAGTATCGAAGCCTCGGTACGTCGGTGTGCACTCCCACTTGCAGAAACCCAGATGCCATCTGAAATTAATGTGCAAATGACAAATGTACAGATTCATAATGCAATTCTCATATCCCAGCGGAAAACAATTCCTGTGCACTATACAAATCACATTAAAACATAACTGGCATGGATGTTTTTGTTAAGAATCATGTATGGTTATCACATTTAAGAACACTTCGTCAAGATTACCCATAATGATCCTGAAAATGCAAGTGCTTCCGGGTCAGTGCATGTACAAATCCCTCGAGTAAGAAATTCGTCACACATTCACATTACATGTTAGGCCGTAAATTCTTTTACTACCAAAAACATATAATTTGGAATGCCAAACCCGGTAAGGTTTAGCCACGGCTATCTGAAAATGCGCGGTTACGTGCTATTTGATTGTTTAAAACCCTAATTGCACTAAACTTTGGTGCTAGACGTTTTGATGTTCATCGTAATGCCGAACATTCAACCTGGGAACACCAGGGACCGACCACCTTCTGGACGTCCACGAGTAACCTCACATCATCTTATCCATCTGGTTCACTTGAGAAAATGGGTTTCAGCATCCCTGGCTTACCTCAGTGCAAGGACTGTAAGGAAGCGATAATGAGAGATAACATCCGACCATGAGGTCAACCTACGTTTACGTTTGATGCAACGTCATTGTACGGAACGCCTGTCATGGTCAAGACAGCATCTACGATTCGAGATACAGGACTAGAGGTCCTCTTTACGAATGAGACAAGGTTACAGCTTGACAGCAGTGATAATCTTCAGCATGTGTATCGACCCTGAATGGAACGTTACGTTTACGCGTGCGTATTTCAACAGTGCGTTAGGTGACAGGAGCATAATGGGACGGGAAAGCCTCACTGGATCCCTAAAAATGATCATCCTTCAGACCCATGGCCGTCACATCACTTTATATCAGGACGTGTGGGATGAAATAAAACGTCATGTACACCGAACTCCAATCCTACTGAAGTTGGTTCGGCTGTGACAGGTCGCGGTCCAGAACTGAACTGACTGTACATAAATCGTCCTCAACATCTCATGTCGTCAAGTTGTTAGTATTTTGTCATTGCTTATGATGGTCTAACCCGATACTGACTTGTGAAACTGACAACCTACCCAACTCTTTTATGGAAACTGTGTGAGCGGCCTACCGGTAGGGCAAAACATGCTACCTTTATCGTGAACACCTGGTGTCATAATTCATTTCCAGTGATCCATTTATATCACATGCACGTCTATGCTTTTTATTCCAAAATGGATCACTCTCGGCTGATAACCGAGACTGAATATTCTGTATCCTTGCCGTTTTATACGTTTATATATTTTTGGTTCAGCATGTATTATACTGACAAGGTCATGATGACTTCACGGAATATTGTTCTGTTGCAACATCGTCCTTTATTTGCTTTCATTAATTATTTCCCATGCAAGTCAGTAAGAAACAGGACCGTTTGTCCACTGGTATGTAATCATATATGTACTGTAAGTTTTACATTAGCAGAAACCAACGTGTATTGCTCTAAAGGGTCCGTATATTTTTTCAAAGTATGTCACCAAATTTGTTTGTTGTCAGAGATCAGAGGGAACCAGCTACTGTAACATTATTGAGAGTGTCCATAACAGATTCTGCAAATCCGTTTTGAAGGTAAATAAGTTCACCAATAACAACATGATTCTAGGAGACTGTGGCGGGATCTCCCTACACTATAACTACTACATGTCAAGAGCAGTCAAATACTGGTGCAGACTCATTCATATGGAACAACGCAGGCTACCCATCCAAGCTTATTATATACTAAAATCTCTTGATGATAATGGCAAAATTACCTGGGCATCACATATTAGAATGATTTTATTCCTGTTTGGATTTGGTGTTGTTTGGCTAAGCCAAGACATTGGTAATATTCAATATTTCATGACAGATTTTAAACGTAGATTTTACGACTACCTCACTCAATAGTGGCACCTTTCCCTGACATAATCAACGAAATGCAATTACTACTCACAGTTCAAGTCATTACTAAATGTGGAGTCATATATTACTTGTGATATGTCTTCTTACGAACGTAGACTTATAGCCATGTTCCGGTGTAATAATTTCAGACTTGTTGTTGAACTGGGGCGTCACAACACCATCCTATATAATGAACGTGTCTGCAATGTTGAAGATGAATTCCATGTTCTTATGATTTGTGACCAGTATTCTAGAGCAAGAAGAAACTCTTTTCCCAAGCGTTTCGTTAACCCTCCCTCTATTGAGAATTTTATAAGACTTATGTCAGCTGAAAACGAACAAATTATAAAAAGCTTAGGTAAATTTCTCTTCCAAGTCATGAACATTCGAACGGAAACACAGTGTTAAACGGTAAATCATTATTGTATCTACTCAGCATGCAAATATATATACAGTACATATTTCCATTGTATTATGGGCCGGTGGCCTGAAGTACCGAATATATTTGTCTCTCTGTCTGTCTGAATGATTGTACAAATTTTTAGTTTCAATGTGACATTAGACCCACTTTCCTATCATGTGCGTAGCATAGCCTAGTTGCTTCAGTTCCTGGGGCAGGAAGGTATAGTTGAGGGGCACACACACTGCTTGGCCATGGAGCACAGTCTTATGCTGAATATGAATGTGTCTTTATGAGCAATTTCTATAAGCTCGCATGGGACATGATATGAAACTCAGTGAAATCAGGAACTCGAATGATTAAAGAAGATCAGAAGTAGATGTAAACAAGCCATGCACTTTGGTGGCAACTTTATAGCTTTAAGAAACATTTAAGTTTGTGTGTTTTGCTTTTTGTTTAACGCTGCTCTCAGCAATATTCCAGCTATGTGTCAGCGGAATTTAAATAATCGAGGCTGGAACAGACAATCCAGTGATATTGACATTAGAATCGATAAACGCAGTTTGGATACGATGACATGCATCAACCAAGTCAGCGAGCCTGACCACCCGATCCGGTTAGTCGCCACTTACGACAAGCATAGTCTCCTCTTACGTGCAGAATGGTTTTCTGAAGACCTATTCTAACCCCGATCTTCACGGGTGAAACATCTAAGTAACAATAGGGTCAGTTGAAAAATGAGTGAAGGGATTAAGCCACAAGGAGCGGGAGAATAACCTTAAATAAAACCTGCATGTTTTCAGGGATTTTGCACTTCTTAATATTTATGAATTGATCGACAAAATTACCTGCATGCCAACGTGGAATGGAAACATCCCACTCATAAAGGCGGTACGAGCTCTGAAACATTGATATTTGTTTAAGATTGTAATGCAATTATATAGGTTGTTCTACAATTCAGCTCTATCTAAATTCTGTTCATTCTTTATTTTAATCTATTGGTATTTGTTTTTTAATAACTTATTTGTTTGTAAAACAACATCTTCATGAGCGTGAGAATAAGCTTTAACTGAAGTTACAAACCATGTCTCATTAATATGAGAATGAAACAATATTAGAACGATTTGCGGGCTGCACAGAGGCTGGACATATGCATTTTCGAAGATGATTCCCTCTGTGGCCAGTTTATCGAAGTTTGGGGTCTTCATGTCGGGATTCCGGAAACCAACATCATTCCAGCCTGTACAAAGACACAGTCTCCTATGAATACCGGGTTGTACAGAATAAATATCTCTATTTTGAAATGAGTGAGTGAGTTGTGTTTAACGCCGCTTTTAACAGTATTCCAGTTATATCACGGCGTGTCAGCTTAATGTGGGAGGAAAGCCCGAAGTAATGAAGGTCTCAGACGTTTACCACTTCGGTGAAACCCACAAGCACGGGTATGGTGCTGACAAACCTAGAAACGTAATTGGGGCGAACCGGGATTCGAACCCACAATCATAGGTTTCATAGGTTTCTGGCGTGCCCAAGGGACGCGACTCTGCACAGCGAATCGCGGCGCCTTAGACGACTGGGCCACCCGTGCCCCCTTGCTTTGAAATGAGATGCATTTAGAGTGGCATACTGTTTCAGTAGGTATTTCACTTAAATCACCCTCTGATTGCCTTCACTATCTACACTCACCAAGGTCATCAGCCACAAGGAGCTGTCGGACCACCATTATATTGGCTTGTCCAGCAGAAATGAGACCATATGACACTGCCTATATATAGACCTTTCAATATCAGACTAGACTGATAAAGCATATTTCAACTTGACCGACATGCTCTGGTATTTGTCACAATTACGTTTGTTCTCACTTAATCAATAAAGTAGGAACGTTTTAGAACAAGAAGTGAGATTTAGGGAATCGGATAGTTTTGTGCAAGAATCGATATGAAACAGTTTTTGAAAACAAATCTCTCACCATGAGCAATGGAATGTTTACAACGACTCCGCTTTACATTCCTGTCAGATAACGAAACTACGCAACAACTTTGACATAAATGCTGGTCAGATAAAACATCATGCTGACATGTTTATTGCAGACATCTGAGTCTTTCAGCAAGGAAGGATAATAAATACTTACATTGTGTTCATAAATATAATACATACTTCAAAATGCCATGCTGGACCTTCAACCTATATTGACGTGTTTGTCGTTTGTCGCTACACCCAGCAACAGTCCAGTTTTTGCCAGATATCTGTAAATAATCGAGTCTGGACAAAACAAACCAGTGATGGTTTTATGAGCAATGAAATATGCCGCCTTTGAGTTTGCCTACTCAATCTTTTTAGTCGCCCCTTTTAACAACCGTATGTAACAGGAGGAACATATTCTAACCCAGATTCATCAACCGGGACAGAACAGATAGAAGGGAAGCATCAATAAAGTCGGAAGGTATTAGCAAATTCAGTGCGATTGAGGGAATCTCGCGACCGCATAGTTTAGTGCAAGAATCGATATGAAACAGTTTTGAAGATCAGGTCTCTGTTTGACATGATATCCTACATAATATGCTGCATGAAGGATACTACTTTATGTGAAGATTACCTAGTAATCTAGCGAGTGAATAAGTATGCCGTGTTAGAAAATAGGTTGGTCCGTGGGCCCTTGAGGAATGTGCATAAGGTTTATCAACATTTCTTGAAGTCTTGCACATGATAGCGGGTCTCTAATCTAAACTGAAACACACAGGGACTCGTCAATCTGTAACACACGATGGTCCCATGAAAAACAGCCAACTCAATGTTGTTGATTGGGGTCGTGAAGACGTAAACCCTTCTAGAGCCTCAGGAACAGGACTGTGAAGGATGCCCTGCCTCACCAAAACAGAAGATCCTCCTGTTGCTTTATCCCCTGGAGGGGAAAAGCAATGGTAATAATCGTACTGTCTTAAATCAAAATTATGGTTTTGAAGAAGGTTTCTTGAAGACAAAATGCTGATGGCTTGAAATCTTGAATTAAGAACTGAAGGTCACTAAGGTTGTTCCGAAATACTCTACAATTCCATTGTAATAAATTGGGAGAGCAACTCATGGAGGCTAAATAAGAGATCGTGAGCGGGGAAGGTCCTCTACGCTGTAATGGTAGCGATGGGGTGACCTCCATATCTAGAGGTTCAAATGTGTTATAAACGTCCAAAGAACATTCAATGACAAAGGCTCCTCAACACGTTTAAGGGCCCTTGCTTCTTTTCGTCGTGGTTTATTTTCTTTGTTTGTGAGATGTGTATTAGTTTTGGGGTCTTGTACAGAGTCTAGTTGAATGGCAGGTTCTGGTAAAAGTACAGCTTCTAGCAGCGGTTCAGTTTGTAAAGCTGATGAAGATGAAGTGCAGATGTCAGCATCTATTTGATATAAAATGTTCTGGTCAGTGCATACCCAGCTAATAGCCGTTTGAAAGCAACCACAGCCTTGATAGGAGAAATCCAATTTATAAGTCTATACACCACGGTCACATATCCTTGGTTCTGTATATCCTTAAAATGACCCTATGGAACAAGGTTAAAAGCGCAACAGTTTTCGTGACACAGTCCAACGGACATGCATCACACATGAGAACTTAGTGTTGCCATTTTAACAAACTGAACATAGTATTCTGTATTGGCTTATGGCATGAGTACTGCCATCCAACAGTAGAAAACATGCTACTTTACCTAGGATGGTGGTCAGAAGAAATATTATTAAAAAATAATTAAAACAGTTTTGTTACTTGTAAATTTCAAGAAAAAAGTGTCTTTGTTACATCAGTCACCTAAAACACCCAAACCTAGCCAGTCCAAAGAGAAACGAAACGATTAACGAAAGTGTCTACATTTAATCCCATTCACAAAGTACCGTGCCTGTGACTCAAAACTAAAAATGGCTAAATGATATCCAATAGTAGGGTAACTGGCGTTCAAAAATAACCTCAAAATTTCTGAAAACTCATTCGAAATTAGGTGATTGACGCAGCCTGATAAGTAAAAACATAGGATCGTGTATACTTACAACAAAGTAAAATACTTTCTCTTTTAGGCAAAATTGGAATTTGTACATAAGCAAACTGCATTAGAAAAAGTGGAAAATGGCCTGTTAAAATAGGTTGTAAAATGATGTAAAGGGATAGGCCTTAGTCTAATTAACCAATCAGAGTGAGTGACTTTTACCAGTTTATAAGTAAGTTTGCATTGACCACAATGATGTCTTACCCAAATCCAGAATCATGTAACCTAGAATGCATGTCTTTGACTGGGTTCAAGTGTAGTTTTGATAACTGATCCTGAATTCAAATCTATCTTTACAGCTAAAACATACTGCACAAAACCTTTTGAAGACCTGACATGTCAAAATGAAAACGTCACATATGGCATTGAATGTAGCCTTTGTGGATTGCTTTATGTTTGAGAAACATCAGATATTATCGACCAGCATTGATCGGTCATGAACAGAAATATTTCCAATTGTGTCTACTAACATTTCAATTCTGAAAATCACTCAAACCTTGGCATCAAAGATAGGCTATTGGAGAAAAAAATACCATCCCTCTAATAGCTTTAAATGAAGTCGACCAATAGAATGACAAGAAAAAATCCTTGGATTCGACTGTCTTTATACAGTAGGAACTTGGTGCAACATGTGATAGCTAGTGTACCCTTATGAGCCAGTTGTGAAATTAGTTCAAATTCAAATGAATTTGGAGTAAGTGTGCTGACACACTTCAGCTCCTATCCATCAGGTTAATGTCCTTATGTCAATGCATTTGGAAAAACAGGTGGTGTGATATTAAAACATCTGCGTTTTAATTTGGAAATTTACCCGTAACAGCTTAAAGGCTTAGAACTATCGTTGCTTGGTGCAAGTGGACCCAGAATGGAATATTACCCGTACCTATCCAGCCAATTGAAATTAAAACAATGCATTGTTGACGTAATATATCACGTGAGCTTCTACCTATCACGTTAATGTGCACACATGGCAAACGATCATGTCTATCTATCTGATAAGCAGGCGAAGGTCACCTGATAAATGTGACTAGGATCTGTGATGTAATCACTTTTGTCTGAACGTGGCAATGGAGAAGTTCATTCTTGTGTTCCTCTCGGTTCTTGTGTCTTGCGCGGCGACACAACGCCCGAACATTGTCTTCATAGTTGCAGATGATTTAGGTGAGCATGTTTTCTTCACAGATAAAGGACCAACGTTTTTCTGTTCGTTCTGATGAGCACGTCAGATGATCAGTTCATCACACAAGGTCAAATAATATATCTGTGCAAAAGATTAAATGCATCAGCCGATTGAACATATGGGATGATGAGAATCGTTATTCCTGACAGTATTGAATGTTCGTCTCAAGCTCCCAACACACCCAAATATGAAATGTTATCACACATGTTTGGAAAATATACGCATGTCTCCGTCAATATTAAGGCAATTCTGACCAGGAGGACTGATTCTCCACATACGTATTTGTATATAAAAACTAAAATATATAACGTTAACAATTCCATTAACAAATTATACATATATGCGAAAACAAGTTACTACGAAGGCTAACATCCAAGAATATAGAGAAGTTATACCCTCAAAACGATTCTTATTTACACTTCATTGACGCATATGTATCCAAATATTATCCCGTCACGTTAACTTACAACAAGGATGGCACGATGTTGGTTTCCGAAACCGAAACATGAAGACTCCTAACATTGACAAACTGGCTACAGAGGGGATCATCTTCGAGAGCGCCTATGTCCAGCCTTTTTGCAGCCCGTAAATATCATTTGCTTTTTTACATCACCCAAGCTTGTACATATAACACTCGTATCCCAACATGTTCCACCTATTTATCATCAAAACATCGAATGTTGATGTATGAATCTAAGATATCTCTTGTCATGATGTATTTGTAAAATCTTGGAAATTATAACTGTTATATAAGAAGGATTTTCGAGATGAGATTGATACGAATAAGTTCACTACTGACGGCTGTTTTTTTTTTTGTATTTAAAGGTCTCGCACGGCCTTCATGAGTGGAATGTTTCCATTCAGAGTGGGTATGCAGGTAAATAAAGGTTTCTTCTTCCCTGTCCAAACAAATGTAAGTTAGGCAAACATATTTAAATCTAACGGTGAAGAAACAAATAAAGGTTTTGTGATCCAGTTATTGTTAAACACCGTTAACAAATGTGATTCTGTCGCCTGACAGCGCCTCCTGATCCAAGAGTGTCATTAATGTAGTGTGTAAGTTTGTCTTGTATGATGTCATAAGGTCCTAGGGCTACATATTAATTTCACATTGTAGCACAAAGTTCTGAGCGACGTTCAGGCCGCATGTGTGCCCCTCAACTATACCTTCCTGCCACAAGAGTTGAAGAAACTCGGCTATGCTACCCATATGGTCGGCAAGTACGTCCAGCATTAGGGCACAACTGATTCTGTAGAGTGTGGTAGTGCCTATATGATTATGTTGATGTACACTTAAGGGTTTGTTATACAATGTGTCTGAAGTGATCGGAATGAACTACGTATGAGAACAAGGAAGAATGGAATCTCGAAATGTTACAAGCAAGGTAGATAAATGTATATGAATGCATTCTGTGTTCGCAAAGAATTGTGTTTGGTTTGTTGTTTAACACCACACTCACCAATATTCCAGCTATATGATGGCGGTCTGTAAATAATCGAGTCTGAATCAGACAATCCACTTATTAACGTTATCCAAGTTAGTGAGCCTGGCCGCCAAATTCCGTTATTCGCCTCTGACGACAAGCATAGTCGCCTTTCAAGGCAAGCGTGAGTTGTTGAAGACCTGTCCTAGCCCGGATCTTCACGAGTATGCAACGAATTGAAATAATTCAGATTTCTTTTTTGACAAATCAGTTCAAACTATCGCGGTATCCGAAGCAGTTTCGGGTTGCACTATTCCATGCAACACAACTCCCTCACGCCATTTCTTTGATGCTTTCAAGATGGCATCTGGGTTTCTGCAAATGGGAGTGTACACCGACGTACAGAGGGTTTGATACGTTCTTCGGCTACTACAGTGCACAGGAGGACTACTTCAATCATAGCAATGGCAAGTATTTAACGACCAACACAACACACATGAGTATTTTTTCAAAGTAGACCCAAAGTTCATCACATGGGATCAGAATCAAACCACATATAACTGTTCTTGACATTGATCTAAACAAACTCGACAAAAACCCTTTCCAGAATGCGACATAAACCTTTTCCGACTCAACATGCAGCACATCGAACTTGGTGGTAGTTGGTGAAGTCGGAGAATAGTCCTACCCAGGATCACTTGAAAATGACAAAAAGTAAAAAATCAATGATCAAGTGAATCATTTTCACTGATGAGTTCAAGGTTATCGTTTCATGTGTCACTTAGTTGGATCTACAACACTGTCTTACAGAAGTGATGGGATGTGCAACATGGGATCTTAGGCAAAACATGCGAGCTGCCTAAATAAATTCCGATTATCACAATAAACTTAAATATCGACATGGATTATCAGTAGGTGTAACGGTGTACTCGTAGATGTTCGCTAAAAACGCACGTGGATGGACATCCAAAATGTATTCCATGTTTTGAGATACATATATTGCTGGACTCTGCCGATGTTTAATAAACCTGTAGATCTGAACGATACTTTCCCTTAATTGCCCTGGATATTTCTTTGAAGAATAAATAATTGTCTGAGTATAACTGATTGCTTGTAAATAATAAATTTTGTGAGTTTGAGTAAATTCGAAACCAGTTTATGTTTATGTATGACTTGGGTGCAACATTAAATCTAACTCATCACCTACCTACTTAGTACTGATGACGTTGGTAATTCAGGAATGTGTTTAAACGTTTGCTACACCTGCCTCCATTAATGACATGTCAGATGCTCAAGCCTGATGAATGGACATTTATTGTGGATATAAGTGTTCGTTGATGTATTTTACAGGTGCCTATTTAGACTACCGAGATAACAAACTTCCTGCTTGGGATTACAAGGGAGAGTATTCAGCAGTGAGTAATGTTTGAGCAGCGGACATTTGTAAATATGAATAAATCAAGTAGCGGTAACTAGAATTGGCTACATTTAGCTACACGTTTCTCGTCTGAAATAATCTTAACAGGCTTTATAACTAAAGGAGGTAATACTCAATGAGTGAGTGTTACAAGACTGTTACAACTTGCACCAAAAAATGAAACATGTACTTCTACTGAAATTGTTTTCACAATGAGAAACAAATAGTCTTTCGATTTCAAAGAACGAATGGTTGTCTACTATATTTAAATCAACATTAAACTGTACAATGACGAAATGTAATTCAAAGCTGAAATAATGCCGATGCGATGTTAAATTTTAACTCATATATAATACGAAGTGAGTCAGTGAGTCAGTGAGTCAGTGAGTATGGTTTAATGCCCATTTATGCAATAATCCAGCAACATCACGTGGGGGACACCAGCAAGGGGCGTCGCGCATTGTACGTATGTGGGATATCCACCCAGGCCTTCAGAGTGACGAGCGAACACTTCAGGCACTCGGTTTTCCCACCACGCCCAAAATATGATACAAAACATTAGCAACGTAATGTTGAGCGTTTCCGGACCTCGGAGAGGAGGAGCATTGAGCACACTGTATCTGATATACTCGTTTTGTCGCTCTGTTTCAGTACACTTTCGCCAGGAAAGCTGTTGACATCATCCACCAACATAACGTCTCGCAGCCTCTGTTTATGTACCTGCCCTATCAGAATGTACATGCTCCTTTTGAGGTAAAGAAGTCTAAGTCTAATTCTTCTTCTTTTTTTGAAGGAGATGTGCCTGATCCTAGATTAAACAAGATCAGAAGTTAAGAAGTGAATGTTGTGATTTTGTAGCCGAAATGAATTGTGAAAGTCTTGACAGTACAATATGTTTAGCAAATGCATTTTTGTTTTCTTGAAAATGTGCCTCGATGAATCAACTTCAAATAGTTGAAATGTTTATCGCTCAGATGAAATATTTGCAAAATTGGAAGACATTTGATACTCATGCTGATTCATATTCTTACTTGCCAATCTTTTATATTCAGGTTCCTGAAAAGTACTTCAACATGTATCCTAATGTGATAAACCATGGTCGCAGAACATACTCAGGTACTCAGTCATACTGTAATTACACATACTTTCCTCTACGCGAGCCCAGACCCACCTCCGTGTGGTGGATAAAAAATTTTGCTAACATTACAGAATTGTATGTTGATATGATCTATTTTTAGGAATGGTGTCTGCCCTCGATGAAGCAATTGGAAACGTTACACAAGCACTTAAGGAGAAGGGGTTGTTTGAAAACACTCTCATTCTGTTCACAGCTGATGTAAGACAGGTTGTCTTCTTTATCAAACGAAATACTGAGAATGAAAATAATGGTTTATGAGTACATCGTCAATCATCGGTTATCATACAAATACCCAAAGGGTTGTGGTGTTATTGATTTTGAAGAATAAGCTGGTTTTAGAGATTAATTTCACTTCATTAGACTATATACTGAATCATTCAGTGTGAGCAATACCTTATCCCTCCAGAATGGCGGTCCTATTGAAGGTTATGCCAGCAACTGGCCTCTGAGAGGAGGGAAGCACACAATCTGGGAGGGAGGCACGAAGGGGACATCCTTCATGTATGGCACTGGACTAAAGAAAACCAAGACAACTTATAATGGGTTCGTTAGTGCCATGAATTTAGTATTAGACATCTGTGAGAAGAATGGTATTATTTTGAAGGAGATTAATTCTCCTCTGAGCTAACGACGTTTGGTTATATAGACCAGACAGTACACAACAACTCAAACACACATGTAATCACAGAACCATGTTATTACAGAATGATGCATGCTGTAGACTGGAAACCGACATTGGTGTCAGCAGCTGGAGGAACTCCTGGTAATAAGGACATACTTCTTTGATAATTCCTTCCTTGTTGTTTAACGCCTCACTCAGCGATATGATGGCGGTCTGTAAATAATCGAGCCTGGACAAGACAATCCAGTGACTGACATCATGGGCACCGATCAATGCAACTGGGATCGATGACATGCATCAACCAATGTCATGGAATTTGAACAGTCGTGAATTAGTCGTCTCCTCCGACAAGCATGAGCTGTTGCAGGTCAATTCTTTATGGGGACCAAGATAGTCTCCCACAGCAAGACACGTGTCACCAGCATGCACCTGTATACTTATCACACTGGCTAACACCTCTTGCAGATGTATTGATCTCAGTATGTATTTTCGAGTGCGACTTAAAACTGGCATGTTCCAACAAAGATTATTTCAAGAGTGGATCCCTTTAGCAATAGCACCATCGCCTCGTACAACAATACATTCATGAGTAAACTGCCCGCACATGTTCACGTAATAAACAAAACATTATGTTATTTCTCCTTTGGAAATGTTCATTATATATCTTTTATCCCTACGAATAGATGAGAAAATTGGAACTTGTTCAGATGACCTTGATTGGAAAGGGCAAAACGTATTATCTATTTTCATTCAGACTTCATTACGTTGATGTCAGTCACATCTTTCAATATTGTAGAGACCTCAATCGACGGTATAAGCCACTGGGATTCTATCAGGAATGGCTATCCGTCGTCAAGGACTGAGTTCATATACAATCTAGACGACTTTGAACCTGCAACGGAAGGGCATGCTGGAATAAGGTATTAGGTTTCAAAACATCCATCATTTGCAGGGTATGTATCAAAACAGGGAAGGAACACTGAGAAAAGTACTTATGGACTAAGAAATTGCTATCTAAGACTTCAAAAGCTGGACTTTAACCTTGGGAAATCATTATGTAGTTGTGTCTTACATGCCTTTATTCTGAACAATAGAAACTATGAACAAGAAAGTGTGCAGTTGATTACAGGTGAACCTGTGTGGTATTATCTGTTCGCAGAGTTGGTTACTGGAAGCTGATATTGGGCTACCCAGGAGGACCTGATGGCTGGCACGAGCCTATGAACAGGACAAAGGATGATATTTATGATCAAACGATATACATTAAAGGCGATAGTCCAGTGCAGCTGTTCAATATATATTGTAGGTGCAGAAAGTAATAATACCTGTTTATTTACCCAAATTATTTTTTCTAACCATAATTCAAATTTTATTCAAGTTGGTCAATATTGAAAGACATAAGAAACTTATTTATGTGAAACCCGTCAACCACATACATACATGTCAAACTTGTCATGTAATGAATATTTTGGTTTTCACCTACAGTGGATCCCACTGAGCGTAACGACTATGCAATAAAGAGGCCGGAGATTGTTGACCAACTAAGAGCCCGGATGGAGTACTACCGGAAGCAGATGGTTCCCGCCCTTTTCCCTCCTCCTGATCCTGCATCTAACCCAAGAAACTTTGGAAACGCCTGGAGTCCCGGATGGTGTTGAACTTTGATAAATTTGTAGCAAATAATATATATTAATATGTTGGTTGATCTTCATTTAAATAGAGTTATCTGTAACAAAATGTTGATTGAAATTGACTTGGCTTATATCATATGTTATGATGTGTTCGTTGAAATTCAATTTAATAGAGTAAGCTGTTACACTTTGTTGATGGAAGGTCACATGGCGCAAAAAAACATGTGACAATGTGTTGGTTGAAATTCATTTTGATACTATATCACATGACAAATAAAAAGTGTCAATTTCCAGTGTCTCTGATCATTCACTGCTACGATTGGTAGGTGGAATTGAACGGCACTTTAAATGAGACCCAATAAGTAGATGCTTCATGTTTTAACACTTTGCTGAAACCCACCAGCAAAGATATGGTTCTGACAGAATGTGCTAAATTGGGGACCCTTCGGACATTTCATCACAGAAACTAAGCAGCTGCGGACCGAACATCATCCTTCAGATAATCGTTATAATAAAAGGTGTCATTATATCATTCTTGACTGACTGCATTTGCCATGGATGTTCAATGTAGTCCACTGGCGTGCATTTATTCTCCATGTACATGACCCTCAAGAACCTATTCTTACCCTGTACACTGATCCCTCCCTGCTGAAAGAAAAAGTTTACAGATAGAAACATGTGGCAAGGTTCCATGCAGATGGACCATCCCTTGTATTTTATTGCTTATGCTAACTGTAAGTAAATGTTTCATTTTCCTCGCGTTTTTAATTGCAACATGTTAGGCATTTTTAATTGCAATATGTTAGGCAGACATTAGCACTCATCCCAAACAACCTATCCAAATATACTGCAGGAACAACCGCAATTATATATATATATATATATACTTCAAATCGTCAAAGATTCACGAAGCTCAATGTAATCCATTGAAAATAGAAATTACCTAAACCTATACGCTCATATTATGCGATCACAGGAAATGAAAACGCAGACCAAGCGGACAAACAGACAAGAAAAACATGTGCATTTACTACCGACTAACAAATAGCAAACAGGGATATAAATCCTGAAAAACTAACACAAGAAAAGTTCAAACGACTACACACTTCCCCAACAACATGACCACACTAAATAATAAATGCACAAGTCTCTGAAGTAAATCTTTCAGGCAATTTACGTAAAATACCACCCCTGTAGACTATAGGTGGGCATGAAAAAAATCAACTATCGCCATTCCACTTGGTTCTGTCTAATATGCAAATATTATAAAAACAACATATATTCTACACATGCGTACTTTACATACACTCTTCTTACAACATAAAAGACAACACATCAAGACATTTCAGGCAAAACACCAAAACACATATACACACACACTCTTATCCCCTTACAGCCACGCACAAATATACTGTTAAAAAAAGAAAAGCAAAGCCAGATTTATGTAAGGCAGGAAAATACATTTATACGGGGGAACCATACAGGGTATTGAGCCAAAATGTTGTTGAGAGAACATTTGGTGATAGTAGTCAACTCAGTTATCGGTACATAGGAACAGTCCAAGGTGAAGGTCAGCTACCATCAATAAGGCGTACGTACCCCGTTGGAATCGATAGCGGCCTGACATCTCCCATGGAAGAGACGAGTCTGCGAATCACAACCTGGGGAATAGTAGCCCACTCGGCCTGCAACGCAAAGGCCAACTGATGCAACGTCTGGGGCTGTGGTTGACGTCGGCGTAGCCGTCTTTCCAATTCATCCCACAGGTGCTCTATCAGGTTCAAATCCGGGGATCTGGAGGAACAGGGGAGGACATCAACGTTGCTGTTGTGTAGACAGGCTCTTGTGATCCGTGCTGCATGCGGTCGAGGGTTGTCCTGCTGGAATACACCGTTGCAATTGGGAGGACGTGTTGCAGGAGAATTTCGTTGATGTATCGTTGAGCCGTAAAATTGCACTTGATATGGACCAAACCTGTCCTGCCATGATAAGCGATAGCCGTCCACATCATAATACTACCCCCACCATACCTGTCCGCTTCCTGTACGCAGTTTCCAGCGTAACTTTCTCCCCGACGTCTGTAGACCTGTGTTCTTCCATTCCCTCGGCGGAGGAGAAATCTTGATTAGTCGCTGAACCAGACATCTCTCCATCGCAGTTGAAGTCATACCCTGTGTTGAGGACACCAATGCAGTCGTTGTTGACGATGTGGTCGACTCAATATGATGCGTCGAACAAGACGTCTTGCTTTTAGACCAGCTGCTCTTAAACGGTTTCGGACTGTCTGTTTGAAGATTCTGCACAGTCCCGGTATTTAAGATGCGGTTGGGGTGGCTGTGTTCGTCCTTTCACGGACGTGGCTCAGTCGGATGTAGCGATCTGTTAATCTTGGCATGTTGTTGAGTGAGTGAGTGAGTGAGTTGGGTTTATCGCCGCTTTTAACAGTATTCTAGTTATATCGAGGCGTGTCAGCTTAAGGTGGGAGGAAAGGCCGAAGTGATGCAGGGCTCAGACGTACGGTGACCACTTCGGTGAAACCATTTTAAAAATTGTCATTCACTCAAAATCTTTAGCCCCTCTATATACCACCAATTCACTCCAGATATTCACAAAGAAATATGTTTTCTTTCAGAAAATGATGAAAAAGATCCACTAAACCACTCCCTCATAGAACACTGCCAACATTTAATACCAAAAGCCAGCCACCCTCTGGCCTCACCAAGTGCCTTATTTAAACGACTTCCTTTACACTTCCTCGCCCCCCCCCCCACACACACACACACTTGGTGATATGCTTGATGAGTAGGAGTTGAGGTTCATAACGCAACTGAGTTGTACCGTGTCCTGCGAATTTCTGTCGTCTTTTTCCAAATGGCTAATACCATCGTCTGAGCTGACCCCCTATCTCTACAAACTTGTGTGTCAATGGCTAAAGTGTATCACCTACATGCGTTAATAGTATGCTGATATAGGACAGTGATAGGCCTAGTAATGTAACCTCTCAGGATAATAAAACTAATACATAGTTAAGTAACTTGGCCTGATGCCACAAAAAAATGGGTACAAAATCACCGGACATTTTGGGTAAAATTCGCTTGGTCTACAAAATCACCACATTTAAATAAAATTAAACAGTAGGCGTGCCATGATGATGATAAAAGTTACAGTTCAAGACAGAGTCTCAATGTTTAAATATGACCAAAAAGCGATGACATGTCGGTGAAATGGACCTCATTACACACGTGAGACTTAGCTTTAGATTTATGTGTATATTTAGACGCTTCGTGAATACTTACTTGTTTTGACTTTCCTGGGGCAATATTAAAAAAACTGAAGTGCTTCAGTCAAAACAAAGTTGTTAAAGTAATACGGTCCCTGCCCTGCTTCGAGATGACGCCTACTTATGCTTTGGTGATGGTATCATACCTTTATACGTAACTACATGTACCGATCTTCCCGAATTGAAAAAAGGAGTATTCGCTTTCAATGATAATGTAGTAAGGATGTGTGCTCTACTTAATACTAAGTCCGTCTGTTGTGGCTAACGTTAGTCATGAAGGGTTTACATCTTCACATCCTCAAAAATGAGTTTGCTGTTCACGCAGTCATCATTCGGTCATAAATACCTCATGCACAATGATAATGTGGAGTGGCAGGCAGGTCCCTGAATTACCAATCCCCAATTACTATCCACTCAAACATGTCAACACATTTTCTTTATCTGTCAGGACTTTATGTCACAGTCGTCGCTGCATTGTTTCGTAATCTGACAGGAATGTATAGCACAGTCCTTGTTAACAGTCTATGGTTCAGATAGCTGTTTAAAACTGTTCCATTTCAACACACGCGATAATGACAACTACCAGAACATGTCGGTCAAGGTGGAAATATAGATATGCTTTATCAGTCTAGTCTATGACATTAAAGGTATATTTAAAGTCACATAGTAGCATGCGGCATCATTTCATCTCAACAGTCTGCACCCTTTGTGATCAGCCTCCCCTACATTGATGTAGTTTTCAAGAGAAGTCAAACCATTCAGAACACAATAACAGCCACAGGGAAACCGCCATCCCGACACAAACTAGAACCATGCAATTGTGGACAAACTTACATTGGAGAAACATCTAGGCCCCACAAAACCCGAATTAAAGAACATCAAAGCTCAGTCTCCAAAGATGACACTAAATCAGCTCTATCAGACCACATCCGTGACAACCCAAGCCACAGCATTCAGTTGGATAAAGTGAAAGCCCTCACCACCAACCTCAAAGACTTCAAAATCAGAAAACTTCAAGAAGCCATCAACATCAAATGACTCCAACCGTGTTTCAACCGTGACCAAGGCTATTACATACCCCCAGCGTACCATCAACTCATCAAAGACCCTACAGCTAATCAACCATAATCTTGGTGTTTATATTACTGGCTTCATCCTTTTGTTTATGTTACCGACTTCGTCGATAATTGTCTTTACTACCCTTTTGTGTACATAACAGGCTTATCCACTCCAGTATAACTACATCTGATAACTACTCTACTGTATAAACATTGCCTCCTACCTGTATATATACTTGTCAACCATACTCTGTATATTACTTGCTTGAAAACGGTTTTAGAACCTACGCCGTCACTCTTAATTGTAATAAAGAAGTTACTCCAACTTCTAAATACCTATCAAAGAATTGTCTCTGTGTTCTAGTTCTAGTTCTCCGTGTGGAAACGTGCATAGCCATTGTATAATTGTCATTATATAATTCTTGGCTGACATAATTCAGTAGGTTCAATGTGTGAAGCCCATCATTGATGTGAACAGACGTGACATATGTAAAATACAAGATAAATACTTGAAGGCATTTCAATCATTCTATGTTTACATGATCTTCAAGAACCTAATACTATCGTGTGTACTACTACTTACATAGAGGTTATCACGCGAGTGTGTTTGGGGATGGTAAATATCCTGCATTAGGAATAAACATTGTATTTAGTGAGCCTTGGCGAGCTAAATACATAGTGTTTATTCCTAATACAGGATATTTACCATCCCCAAACACACAAGCGTGATAAGCTCTTTATCATATAATGTCATTCTTTAATTCTGTGCTTGAAAATAGCTCTCCCTCTTTCACAAACATTACCGAAACATTGCGAGTTTTCCTGGAATGCGCGCATTGATATTTATTACGTCAAATGGTAAGTGATGTGTCAGTCGGACTGTGACAGTAGCAAATATAGCTCCTACTAAAATCTGTTTCTTATACAGTGGCGAAGCAACATATACGCAAAACAACAATTGTTTTTACTTGCATTTCGCGGCAATCCATCGGTCTGTCCGCTAGAGTAACTGCCCTTTGTCAAAGGGAAGCTACTCTAACCCTAGTCTTTGAGACGTCACGGCCACGTTCAGACGTTGTTGACAGTCGGTCTGTCCTGTCATAACGTCAAGTACAGTCAGATGTACACAGAGCGACAAAACGAAACAAGGTAACAATTCAAACATATTTCGGCCAAATCCAACTATTTCAATTTGTGGAAAAGGTTTCAAGCCGCAGAGGTCGACAAGCACAGCTATGGCTACTGATCCCGCTTGGCTGGGCCTAGTGCCCTCGCAAAATTGTTTCGAAATTTATATCTCCAAAGTTGCCAAAAGTTATAAAATGCCTTAGCTACATCACAGTTAGACACTAATTTTCAGTATATTAGACTGTTCTTTTGATAATGATAGCAATTATCCCTTTAGTTTATCCAGATTCCCGATGGTTAATTCTGACTCGATCGCCGAATGACAAGGGCGACGCCATGTTGTTTGTAAACACTGAAAGTAGTCCCTACTTGACCTTTGATATTTGCATCTCTATCCGCATACGGCCCCAACGGATATCGTTTTTAACCGTTGGCTTTATCCTGCCGAGAAACCTACCCATTATATGATAAAACTACTTATCTGTGGCGATCCTTCCCTACCGAAAGTAAAGGTTTACAGATAATACCCATCAGAACAAGGAGACGGCAACTACTGATGCTTGAGTGAACGTATAATACAATGACACGTGACTATATGAAGCCATCTCATGAAGGAAGGAACAGGAACTTACAATAACACTACAGTGTATACGTGTATACTGTATAATACTTAATACAAACTTAGTGTCATGAGGATCACCTTTATCCATAAGTGTTTACATCTTCACGATCCCAAAACACAACATTGAGTTTCATGGAGCCATCATGTGTTTCAGATTGATGGGTCCCTGTGTGTTTCAGGTTAGATTAGAGACTCGGTACCCCACGCAAGAAAACAAAGGGTAACAAGCCTTGTGCACAATGTTAACGACCCAGAGAGGTATAATATAGAAACATTCCTTAAGGACCCAAGGACACTCCTTATGTTCTAATACTGCATACCTATTCCCCCAAAAGGTCGCTGGCATATGATTGGACTGTTGCGGCGTGTGGCAATGAACAACAAACACACCAACATAAGCTTGAATGCTTCCTAGAGAACCTGACCAGCTTGGCATACCAGCTTGGCATTCTCAAATATGTATTGTATTTTATAAGCAAAATGTATGTATCGATATTCTACCCTTGCCAAAGGCTGCAAATGTCTACAATAAACATGTGAACATGATGTTTAATCTGACTGGTATTTATATCACAGTTTTTGTTGCATAGTTTTGTTATCTGCCAGGAATGTATAGCCCAGTCATTATGACCATTCCATGGATCATGGTGATCTTAAAACCTGTTTCATACAGATTCTTGGACTAAAATATGCGATCGCGACGTTCCATCAATCTCACAAAGTATGCTAAAACGTTCCTACTTATTAATTAAGCATGGTCAAACGAAATTGTGACACCTACCAGAGCATATCTGTCAAGTGGAGATATGAGCATATCTGTCAAGTGGAGATATGCTTTATCAGTCTAGTCAATGACATTGAAATATCTATACATAGGCATATAGCATCATACGGTCTCATTTCTGCTCAATAAACTACATGATGGGCGTTCGACAGCTCCCTGCTCTGTTCTTATTTTTATTTTATTTTTCATTGGCATCAGCACAGCGTCCGAACATCGTGTTCATTGTGGCTGATGACTTAGGTGAGTGTAGATAGTAAAGGTAATCAAAAAGTGATATAAGTGAAATACCTACTGAAACAGTATGCCACTCTAAATGCATCTCATTTCTAAGCAGAATATTTAATTATTCTATAAAACCGAGTATTCATAGGAGAGTGTGTGTTTATACAGGCTGGAATGATGTTGGTTTCCGGAATCCCGACATGAAGACCCCAAACATCGACAAATTGGCCACAGAAGGAGTCATCTTCGAAAATGCATGTCCAGCCTCTGTGCAGCCCGTAAATTGGTTATATTGTTCCATTCTCATTTTAATGAGGCATAAGAAAAGACATTGATTATAACTTCAGTTGCAATTCAACAAAATATAAATAATCAAATAAGTTACAGCAGACATTCATTCCATGCACATGGAGACGAACATGTTTTCAAGATTTAATAAAACAAATACCAATAGATAAAACAATATTGAACAGGTTTTAGGTGGAGCTGTACTGTCGAAATGCCTTTGTAATTGCATTACAATATTACACAAATATCAGTACACTCATTGTTTCAGATCCCGTACCTCCTTTATGAGTGGAATGTTTCCATTCCATGTAGGCATGCAGGTAATTATGTCGATCAATTCATAAATATTAGGACGTACAAAAACGCATTGAGCAATATATTCCTGAACAGTTTATTTAGGGATATTCTCCCGCTTCTTGAAGGAGAAACCCTTCACAATGTTCAATTGACCATGTTTTCGAATAAACACACAAGATATATAGTCAGAGTTCACCTGTGAAGTTCTGGGTTAGAATAGGCCATCAGAAACACATTCTTGCCGTAAGAGGCGACTTTGTTTGTCGTAAGAGGCGACTAATGGGATCGGATTGTCATGCTAGCTTAAATGTTTGTTAAAGCCACAAGTGCGTATGACTTGTTTACATGTACTTCTGATCCTTAATCATTCACGTTCCTGATGAAACTGATCTCATGTAATGTCAACTGTGAGCATGCAGGAATTTCTCACAAAGACAAATTCATATTTAGCATAAGACAGTGTTCCATGCCCAAGCAGTGTGTGTGCCCCTCAACTATACCTTACTTGTGTCAGTTCACAAGTCAGTATCTGGTAGGACCACCATCAGCAGTGACAAAATACTGACAACGGCGCATACTTGACAACATATGATGTTTGAGGAAGATTTATGTGAAGTCATTTCAGTTCTGGACCATCACAGCTGAACCAATGTTGATAGGTTTGGAAACAGGCGTAAATTTTCTTCCCACACATGCTCAATGGGCGATAGCTCTCGTGTGCAAACGAAGTTAAGGGCGTGCATTGTCATGATGTATAATGATGTGACGGCCATGGGTCTGAAGGATGATCATTAGAGGGGTCCAGTGGTGTGCAGTGATGCTTTCCATCCCATAATACTCCCGCCACCGAAATGCACTACGTTGAACACGCCATTCGGCGTCGATAAACACGCTGACGATCTTCACTGCTGTCAAAATGTAACCTGGACAAATCCTTAAAGAGGACCACTAGTCCTGTAACTTGAATCTTAGAGTGAGTGAGTGAGTGAGTGACTTTGGATTTACACCGCTTTTAGCAATATTCCAGCAATATCACGGCGGGGGACACCAGAAATGGGCTTCACACATTGTACCCATGTCGGGATTCGGCGTGACGAGCGAACGCTTTAACCACTAGGCTACCCGTCCGCCCCTGAATCTTAGATGTTGTCTTGACCATGACAGGCGTACAGTTCAGTGACGTTGCATCAAACGTAAACGTCGTTATGCTCTCATCGTCAATTCCTCACAGTACTTGCACTTAGATAAGCCAGGGATGATGTGGGCAGATAAAGTTGACCTTGATGACCTTGCCAACGTGAGATTACCCGAGATGTCGAGATGGTGGTAGGTCCCTGGTGTTCCAAGACTGGATGATCGGCGTTACGATGAACACAAAAATGTCTAGCAACAACGTTTAATGCAATTACAGTTTCAAACATTCCAATTGCATGCAACCGCGTATTTTAGGATAGGTGTGGCATGACCTTTACAGACTGTGTACTGTGAATGTGTGACGAAATTCCTACTCGAGGGATTAGTCCATGCAATGTCCCGAGATGCACGTGCATTTTTCAGGGTCATCATGGGTTATTTTGACAAAGTGTTTGTACATGATTATGAGAAAAAACACACCTTTCAAGCTTTCAAGCTTTTATGGTGCACGGGAATTGTGTTGTGTATGTAAGTGGCAGTATGTAGCTGAACACTTATCATATGCACTACAATTTCAGATGGCACCTGGGTTATTGCAAGTGGGAGTGCACACCGACGTACCGAGGCTTCGATACTTTCTTTGGTTATTATAATGGAACTGAAGACTACTTCAATCACACTGTTGGTGCGTATTATTCTGGTTGTAAGGTTTCTAGAAAGCTTCTTTTAAAGGTCGCTTCGTGAATTTACGTTTTTTATATACATTCTTTGCAGATGTATTTTGATCTATTTTTATTAATATTCCAACAGGGGGGTACTTAGACTACAGGGACAATCAGCGACCGGCAAGAAACTATTCTGGAGAATATTCTGCTGTATGAATGCAAGGGCAATTTGCCGTTTAGTGTAGCTGACAATCTTTATATCAATCACGATTATATTTTTAAAATACTTACGTTTTGTAACAAATCTAAAGTCTTTTTTGGTTTGATCATTGTGTACATTCCTATTGTCCTTTCAGTTCACATTCGCACAGAGAGCCGTAGACATCATCCATCCACATAATGTATCACAGCCTCTGTTTATGTATCTCCCTTATCAGAATGTACATGCTCCTATGGAGGTAATTGAAATCACAGTATTGAAAATGAGTATACGTTTAGATTCTCCGCCTACAGTTGAGTCTGTATTATGTCCAGTTTTAACATTAACGGCAGTTTTATTATTTCCGAAAGACGTTGCTATTAAGAGTGTCATGGCATATACATAGTCACGAATGGATCAATTCATTACCATTTCGGCGGCACGGCGGCCCAGTCTTATTTTTCTTGGTCTTGTCAGCACTTTACCAGTGCTCGTTGGTTTCACTAAAAAGACCTACTTCACTTCCAATATCAAACTGACACACCGTGATATAAATGGAATACTGTTGAAAGCGGCAAAGTATGATTATGCTAATATGATAATAGTTGTGTCACTATGCTCTAGATGCTCTATTTATTCACAATGCAATGTATGTGTTTAGTTTGTCAATGTATGTACCTCAACAATGGACACCACAGGTGCCCAAGAAGTACGAGGACATGTATCCGAACGTGATTAACAAAGGGCGAAGAAAGTTCAGTGGTATGCACATTAATGTCCGTATTTCCTATATATTCATTCATGCAATTGTCTCACTCTTATTCTCAAACCTCATGTTGTGTTTCTCAGAAAGAAAATTATTATAGTGCCAAGTAATATTGGATTATTGTGGAGCTGAGTTACATAAGGGGAATACCATATCTGAAATAATTTTCAAAGCACTGACCCACTACTTTCATTACCTGCAGGAATGGTGTCTGCCCTGGATGAGGCGGTTGGAAATTTTACTCGGACCCTGAAGGATCGGGGTTTGTTTGGAAATACTCTGATTCTATTTACCACAGACGTAAGTAGTTGCAGTTGCAGTATCGGAGCACCTTTAGAATACAGTGCCACAACTTCTCGTGAGGACGTTTTCTGCCGTAGGTCACATGTCGCAAAGACAAGCAAACAGTTTTTGTGAGAATCCGTCGGACGTGAACCCGCGACCTTCGGATTGTTAGCCCGACAGCTAACCGACCGAGCTACGTCCACACTGTGAAAATAAGTGCAAATTTACCTAGTCATGCCTATGACGTTACGGAACTGAACAAAAAGGGTCGAATAGGTGACGGACACTTACGAAGGTTACGGGTAGGCACGGTGTCTCGCGATCGTGACTTAAGTCTACGGACATTTACGAATGATCTCGATGTCATTTGGCACACTCGTCCCATTCCGTAATCTACAGGTCCGTGGTCAGGAATGAGCCAATATGGCGCGAATTAAAAACGGCTCCAGGCGTTAGACGTCAGACATCGAACTTGCGAGTACGCATGAATGACATAATAATTCGTCGGTCGGATTTTGTGACAGAAAAGTGGGGTAGGGAACACTGTAAGAATGATGTGGATAATAGTAAGGAACGAGGGAGGCATGAGCATGGCTGGTGACGACGCAACGGTGAGTTCGCTTTTGAATCAGTACTTAAAAATTCTAGCCGGTGAAAGTGGCTTGTGTGAATGTTCAAGGACAGTTTCCAGTAGCCAAAATATTCGACACAAAACCATTTCATCCTTTATACTCAACGGTTTTGTGTGAAGAATATTAGGAGCCGCTATAGAATTTATAACATCCACTAAAAGGGTACCTAACCCTAATGATTGTAAAGGGGATCCAAGGGCTAAGGACAGAGTTCGAGTAATCTAATAGCCAATAAACGGGTATCTAACCCTAATGATCGTAGGTGTGATTGATCGTAGAGGGGATCCAAGGGCTAAGGATAGAGTTTTGGATAACCTACCCTAACACTGGCGACGTTTGGTTGTGTCCAGCGCCAAAATAATATCCCTAATAAACTGCATTCTTTTGCATAATAATGAAAATAAATGAACCGAAAAAATAATATATGTATATTAACCATTTTAGCCATTTGAATCAGGAGAAAAACGTAAACTAGCGCTTGCTCTAAAATGCGCCGCCGCGGGCTATATTTTGTAAACAAATATTCAAAACTCTCAACACCCCTGGGCGTATTCAATGACATTGCGTGTAGAGATGATAGATCACCTGGGGGGAGCTTATGCACACGCGATGACCCCTGACGTCACAGGGCATTGTTTCGCTGGTGTGACTGGCAACAAAATACTACAAATTACGTAATACGGTGACGTGTTTGAAAGGTTTGTGGTACTGTATTTTAAAGGTTGGCCGCAGTATCAACATCATTATTTTACAGAATGATTCACGTATCCTGTACTTGGTGGATTTTTTTTGTAATCAGACTATAGTTCTCGCAATCTTTAACAATAAATATGGCTTGCTTAACACCAATGACAGTTTGACTTTATGACACTTTACAATACACGGCAGCCAAATAAGATCTTTTCTTTCTTGTGATGTATGAAAGAAACGGCATTGTGCAAAGCTAAAAAATGAAACACACACAGCCACCAAGGCAGTTCCATGTTATACAATAGGAACATAACACCTTTCCCGCTGAAAATTTGTAAGTAAAAAATACATTGAACTTTCCCATTATTTCAGTTTATGAAAGATGAAATATATGTTATTGGTTCAGCTGGATACTCATGTTTCATAACACTGATAATCATGTCATTCTCCCGTTTAATAAACCGTTGATTTTACAGAATGGGGGCTATATAGAAAAGTATGGCAACAACTGGCCTTTGAGAGGAGGAAAGTACACCATCTGGGAGTGGGGAACGAGGGGGACATCCTTCATGTATGGTGCTGGCCTCAAGAAGACAAGAACGACATACGATGGGTAACACCAGTGGATACAATCAAACCACATTCAGTGATCCTATTTTAGAAAAGTTTATCAATGATGATCCAAAAGAAAAAAATAAATGATTTAGAAAGTTAATATAGGACTATGGACACATCCTGATTGAAACTCGAATTCAGGAAAACAGCTTATGAAAATTATCAGTGTTCATGCTTCCATAACCATGTTCACATCGCCACATATGTGTAATATCACTATGGCAATGTTATGACTGGTAGTGTATCAAAAATGCACCTTTGATGACATTCTTGTTATACCACTCATTGATTATGTAGTACATAAACTAAAACTATTTGAAATGTTGTAGTCAATTTTTGGATTAAAACATGTGGTTTATTGTAAATGTGAATCGCTTCTACCTCAAACAGGATGATCCACGCCGTCGACTGGAAACCGACTTTAGTGTCTGCTGCTGGGGGAACTCCAGGTAAGGAGATTCTCTTTCATGTTTCCAAATATTTTGTCGCAATTGCAATCACGAAAGATTACTTTCTAACTTCAAAGAATCAGTGAGGCAATTTTGAATGTGTCGTTCGTTCGATAAACTATTGCTAAAATCATCGGCAAGGTACTACGAAATGTTTTTTACCATCTTACATTGTATATGGGTAATAGAAACTTTCATTGATGAAATGAGTCACTGGGATTCTATTCGAAACGGGCTCCCTTCATCAAGGACAGAGTTCATCTACAACATTGATGACTTTCCAGTTCCAGTCGAAGGCCATGCTGGAATAAGGTGTGTTACCAGTATCATTTGTCATTGCGATTTGATTATGTGCTATGCTTAATATAGGACCTGTAATTAAAGCAATCAAGTAAGGAGTTTATGTAACTGTGTCTCCTTTTTGTGTCTCAGACTAGGAGATTACAAGCTGATCCTCGGGTTCCCAGGAGGTCCTGATGGCTGGCACAAACCCATGAACGGAACCAAGGATGACAAATATGAAGAGACAGTTTACACCACAGGAGATGAACCAGTCCATCTCTTCAACATTCGAGGTACGCAATTATTTGGTTGGTTGGATGGTTGGTTGGTTGGTTGTTTAACGCCGCACTCAGCAATATTTCGGCTATATGACGGCGGTCTGTAAATAATCGAGTCTGGACCAGACAATCCAGTGATTGACATCATGAGCATCGATCCACTCAATTGTAATCGATGACATGCATGAAACAAGTCAGCAAGTCTGACCACCCGATCTCGTTTTGTCAACAGTTGACTTGACTTTGCGTTTGTTTGTGACCTGTGGGGCGGGATACATTCACGTTTTCGAGAACACCTGGTATCGTCACTTTTTGACAGTGTTACTTCCACGTATACTCGTGACGTGGTTTGAATCGTACTCTCTGATGACTATGGTCAGGGTATGGAGCTTGACAGCAGATACTTCCAAATAGTCCTTCACTGTTAGAACCCACTTCAATCTTTAGAAAATATAGATATGCATTAGAAACCAGCTTGTTCACATGTGACACTCTAATTCCAATCATAAATATAGTTCAGGCAGAGGAAGTGTTCATATAAGTTTGAGAGTGAATGGGTAGAGTCATCTTCCGCACATTAAAGAAATCTTCAAGTTTCATTTTTTTCATGTTTCCACCGTGCACTGCGAGGAAGTAGGCTGGTTCGGGTACCACTTGTAAATTGTGTTTTCACAATAAATCACCATATACCTTGTCCAAGTTCCTTTGGCAAGTGGTATACATCTCAATTAAATAATTGTGGTAACAATTCTCAGACAACCCTGCTTAGATGTTTTTTGTAGAATGCGTAAACGATTTCTGAGTTATGGTCTTACTAAGGAATGATTCGTAACAATTCCCAAACTATCAAAAGGCATCAGTTTACCACTAGACCTATTTGTACGCCAAGTTTGGTGAAGAAATATTGTACGGTTTTCAAGATCTGTGCCACGTATGGTGATTTTCAGTCCAAGTCAAATTCATTTCCAGGGAATTTATTTTAAAAAAATCCCAAAGTATCAAAAGCCACTATGTGCCATATTGGTTAATATATCTCTCATGTTTTTTTGGTTCTGCTCCGGAAACGAACGTGACGGACGGATGGACGGATTCCATTTGTAAACAACCTGGGAAAATACATTGCCGGGAAAAAGGAATAACAAATATACATTTGTAATTGGATATTTAAGGAACATTTGTATCATCAATTGTATTTGAAAAAAAGCATTATAGGAATAGGATGAACAATATTGTAAAAGATTGCTCGATTATTGATTGTTTTCCTTCAAGGAACAGCAGTTTTCTTGATGTAAGACAGAATGGAACTTAAGAGACTGTCCAACGGACATGCTTCAGTTATATAAACTCATTGCCTCCATTCTAACCACACTGAACATGGTATTCCGTGTTTGTTTGCTGGCATGAGTACTACCATCCAACATTTGTGCACATGTCACTGTACCTAGGATAGTAGTCTGAAGAAATATTTGTTAACATAATTAAAACAGATGTATTACCTCCAAATTTCCAGAACAATAGTGTCTTTGTTACATCAGTCACCTAAAAACACTCAGGCTACACAGACCAAAGAGAGACGAAATGAGTGTGTGTCTACATTTAATCAAAATCCTCAAAATGATATCCAATAGTAGAGTAATTAACACTCGAAAACAACCTTAAAATAAACTAAAACTCATTTCGTAATGAGGTGCTTCATGAAGCCTGGTAAGTAAAAACATGGAATCGTGTGTACTAATAACAAAAGACAAGACTTTGTGTTTGAGGCACAATTGTAATTCATGTAAAAGAAACTGTCGGATATGTTGCATTATATATGGTCCGATTGTAGTGAAAAGCGGAACATGGTCTGTTGAAATAGCTTGTGAAATGGGGTAAAGTCATAGGCCAGAGTCCAATTACCCAATGAGAGTGAATGACCTTTACAAGTTTATAAGTAAGTTCACACTGACAACAATGTGATGTGTAACCCAGACCCAGCATCACGTAACCTTGAATCCATATCGACAAAGGGGTTCAAGTGTAGTTTCAACTCTGCGTCGAAAAATGACACATCAGTCATACCCGCGATTAATATCAATACTGGACGTGATTTCCAAAATAGTGCACATGACCACAAACCCACGAAGAGACTGACTGTATCCACAAGGGCAAGGCTATACATTTTCTCCTTTCCTGAATGAATCTATGTAAAGTACATGTACCTATATCTATGCATAAACACCAACCAACCAATCAACCTATTATTGACGTCACCGAGAAGGATACTGTCAGATGCTTATGTTTATCGCACATGGTATGGTATATCGATAATACCCAGTGTTCTTTGTATGCATCAAGAAATGGAACACATCTCACGAAGGGTGTTTTTAACATATTGCACACAAGTACATAAAGTGGTCCCAAAGTTATTCAAGTTTTCAACATAGTTTACTTGACTTCCGTCAGTGTGTATCCACCAGTTGAGTGTTCCCAACAAAAACATGAACAAAAGCCAATACACATTCAAAACCGTAAAGATCCATCTTATAATGAGCACACATTTTGTGCACCAATAGAACAGTCATAAATAAGGTTATAGGATAATATCAATACCTAACGAGACAGAAAAGTAATAAGTTATCGCTTGGTACAGGTGGACTACGAATGACAGCATGTGGTAGCAAATTGTGTGACTGAAATTGGCGAAACATTGACTGAAAGTAAAACTTAAGACAGAGGGTGTTACATGTATGTCAATGATCTAGTTGTGAAATTTAAAAGAATTTAGTTCAAATTCAAAAGAATTTGGTGTTGACGTATTGACACATATCAGCTCCTACCCATCACGTTAATGTCCTCATGTCAATTTATTTGGAAAAACAGGTGTTGTGATATTACAACATCTGTGTTATAATTTAGGTATCAATCCTCAACAGAATACAGATTTAGAACTTAGATCGCAAATGCAAGTGGACACAGAATGACATGTGATACAAAATAATCAGAAGTCAGACATGGAATATTACCTGTACCAATCTAAACCAACTGAAATCTAAATGACTGTAGTGTTGACATAATAAATCACGTTACCTTCTTTCCATCACATCATTGTCCACACATCCCATACGATCATATCTATCAACCTGATAAGAAAACGAAGGCCACCTGATAAAACTTGACAAGGACGTCTGAGGTGTAATCACTTTTGTATGACCGTGGAAATGGAGAAGTTCGTCCTTGTGTTCCTCTCGGTCCTCGTGTCTTGTGCAGCAACACAACGCCCAAATATTGTCTTCATAGTTGCAGATGATTTAGGTGAGCCGTTTTCTTCATGGAGAGAGTGCCTACGCTCTTCTATTCGTTCTAATTGGGACGTGAAATGATCAGTTTATCATGCAAGGTCAAATTATATGTCTATGCATCAGATTTTTAAATGCATCAGCCGATAGAATATATGTGATGACGAGAATCGTTATTCCTGACAGTGTTATGTATTTGTCTCAAACTCCTAACACACCCAGCTGTATCACGTGTCACGTTTACTTACAACAAGGGTGGTACGATGTTGGTTTCCGAAACCCAAACATGAAGACTCCTAACATTGACAAACTGGCTACAGAGGGAATCATCTTCGAGAGCGCCTATGTCCAGCCTTATTGCAGCCCGTAAATATCATTTGCTTTTTTACATCACCCAAGCTTGTAAGTTTTGCAATCGTATCCCAACAACTTCTTCCCAATTATCATCAAACCCATCAAAAGTTGGTGTACGAATGTAAGATATCTATTGTCATAATGTATTTGTAGACTGATCAGCCTTTGATTTTGAATCTTGAAAATTATGAGTACTATATAAGAAGGATTTTCGAGATGAGATTGATAAAGATATGTGCACTACTGACGGTTGTTAATACGTGCACTGGTAATTGCCATCTCGTCCTCGTCAATATGTTAATGAAACATACTTTTTATGCAAATTGTGTGTGTAATGGGTGCTGCAAGTAGGACAGGACATGCTTTCCATTATCACTGATTTTCACTAATCCACTATCGATAATCGACACTCGCTTTTCTCTGGCTTTGATCATGACGTTTAACACTTACAGGTCTCGCACGGCCTTCATGAGTGGAATGTTTCCATTCAAAGTGGGCATGCAGGTAAGTAAAACAAACAGATTCCCATTCCCTGTCCAAACAAATTGAAGTTAGACATAACATAATTAAATTTACGATGATGGAACAAATATGGTTTTGTGAATCAGTTTTTAACTGTTACCAATGAGATTCGGTTGGAGGTCAGCGCCCCATGATCCAAGAGTGTAATTAATACAGTGAATACTGTTGTCTAGTTTGATGTCATAGGGTGCGATATATTAATTTCACATTGTAGCACGAAGTTCTCATCGATGATCAGGCCGCATGTGTGCCTCTCAACTACACCTTCCTGCCACAAGAGTTGAAGAAATTCGGCTATGCTACCCATATGGTCGGCAAGTATGTTTAGCATTAGAACACAGCTGCCTCTGCTGAGTGTGATATTGCCCATTTGTTTATGTTGATGTACCAATGAAAGTTTTTGATACAATGCGTCTTGTCTGACGTAATCAGTGTTTACTATATATAAGAACAAGGAAGAATAGAATCTCGGATACATAACAAGTAAGTGACACAAATGTATATGAATGCATTCTGTGTTCGCAAGGAATTGTGTTTGTCTGTTACTTGTTTAACGCCGCACTCTTCAATAGTCTAGCTATATGACGGCGGTCTGTAAATAATCGAATCTGGGCCAGACATTCCACTGGTTAACATCATGAGCATTGATCATGGGATACAATGACATGCATCAATCAATTCAGCGAGTCTGACCACCCGATCCCGTTAGTCGCCTCTTACCACAAGTAGTCGACTTTTAGGACAAGAATGGGTTGTTGAAGATCTATTATAACCACGGATCTTCACGGGAATGCGGGGAATTGAAATAATTCTTTAAAATGATTGATAAGAGTGATTGATAAATGAGTTCACACTATCACCATATACGAAACAGTCTCATATTACACTATGCTACACAACGCAACACCCTCCCATCGTTTTCAAGATGGCACCTGGGTTTCTGCAAATGGGAGTGTACACCGACGTACAGAGGGTTTGATACGTTCTTCGGCTACTACAGTGCACAGGAGGACTACTTCAATCATAGCAAGGGCAAGTATTCATCAACCAAAACAACGCTCTGTAAGAAACTTCCACTGAACCAGGCAAATAAACCACTACTTTCAAATAATTTCTAATGGGGTCCTTTTTCATAGTAGGCCCAGAGTTCATCACCTGGGATCTGAATCAAACAACCTAATACTATTCTTAACATTGATCTAAATAAACGCGAAAAAACCCTTTACGAATCAACATCAAATTTGATCACTAGAAAATGAAACAAACTTATGCATGTACAGACAGGGAAGTAATCATCTATCAAGTGAAACCATTCAAACTGTTTGGTTGAAGGTAATCGTTTCATGTGTGACTTAGTTCCATCTAGAACACTGTCTTCCTGAGGTGATGGGATATGCAATATGGAATCTTATAGAAAACATGCTGGCTGTCTGAAATAATTCTGACGAGCGCAAATAACTTAAAATTATCGACCTGAATTAACAGTACTTGCAACAGAGTACTCACATCTTTGTAAAAAAGCACATGGATTGACATCCCAAATTAGAACTACATTCCTTGCTTTTAACTACTATGCTAATGTTCCACCACCAAGTGGTTGTTTAAAAAAACAACAGATCTGAAAGATACTTTACTATAAGTGCCCTGCATATTTCTTTAAACTGTAAACACATGGCTGAGTATTACTAAATGCTTGAATATAATACATTTTGTGAGTGTGAGTTTATTCGAAATCTGTTGATGTATGACTAGGGCGCAACATCAAATCTACATGTGACTCATCTTTTACCTACTTATAATAGTACTGATGACGTTGATAATTCATAAACGTGTGCCTACCTGCCTGCATTAACTACAAAACAGATACCGGGGTCTGATGCATAGACATTTTGTGGCTATCTGTGTTCGTTGATGTATTTTACAGGTGCCTATTTAGACTACCGAGATAACAAACTTCCTGCTTGGGATTACAAGGAAGAGTATTCAGCTGTGAGTAATGTCCACTGAAATCACCTCTAAAATTTAAATACTAGTATATCGATATTGGACGATGGTGTCAATAAAGATGACCATGTTCCAGATTCCAGCAAGGCAATGATACTGGCTGCAGACTTGGAGTTTTGTGAATCTGAAATGTACAAAGTTTTGTTCTTCTACCGCTTCAGATAGTCACAGGAAAAAAACAAGGTCAGAAACATCCCTAGGCCAAAACATATTCTTGTCGGAAGAGGTGAGACTAAATGGATCCGTGGTCTGACTTGGGTCATTGTGTGTCATCGTATGTTGATGGAATGGGACCCTGATTGTATCGACCACTAATTACCCTGGCCCCGATCCCTATCATGATAAAACCCCTGTAACAGGCCGAAACATCCCCTTGACCAGCTCTTCTCTTTGGAAGGTTCAGCCCAGGCCAGATCTCTGGGTTCCAACCTTGGCCAGTTATATCTCATCCTAGCCCAGTTCTTATCCACCGTGGTCAAACATCTTCAAACATGTTTTGACATGTTCTTTGAGACAAAGTTTCCCACCTTGTGGATTTATTCTGGAAAACCATATTTGTCATATTCTCTTTTGGAAGCTTCATATTCATCTTAAAATATTTTAGATATATATCCATTATGGAACAGTTTCTAGTTCTATTACTGTGGAATATGAAGATGTTTATGTTCATTAATGACTGGCAAATGTCTAGCTTCTATGATGCTAATGATCCTAAAACTTTCTATCTGTATTCATTTCTCTGTACTATTCAAAAATGGCTTTATTGACATGCACATGGCAAAATGACGTAATTCTAGTAAAGGAGGAACTTAAATATATGAAATTGTTGTATGACGAAGGATTACTCGCTGTTATTAATCCCTCTGTTTAGGTAATGAAATAATGAGATTTTCAACAAATCAAATGCAAAACAATAACACCTGTTTTTATGCTGAGTTACCTCCTTGAGTCCAACTGAAATTCAAGTGTTTTTCTTGTCAAAATAGATATATTGAAGATGTCACTGAAAGTTGCTCCATCAAAAACATGATAATTGCACTGAAACATGGTTTAACATTTATAATGCAATTATCTGAAGTGTTAAATGCGGATTCAGGATATTGTTATATCACAATGTATGGCATATCATAATTTGTCAGATATGATATCTGTCATCTCGATATAAAAATCTATAGGTTAAGGTTCTGAATGGGGTCCATCAGTTAATTTGCAACATGAAAATGAAATGTTGTTGATAACTTTAAGTCACTCTGACGGAAAATGATTGTGAAATGGCTAAAATATTTTAATATGGGGAGTGGGGCTAGGATATTCCGAGGGAAGGAATATCCTTGTACACCAGAATATTTCTGACTGAACGTAACTCAACAACTGAAATCGTATAATAACATATACGCAATATTAACATTATATTTCATTCTTTGTTCTTCCACTATCATTTTAATTATTTTTTGTACTGTGAGCGTACTGTCAAACCAGGTATTATAAAAGATCAGCGTTACAACAGTGATGCTGTACAAAATATGTGACGCTGAGTAAGTGTTTGGGGATTTCCTGAGCAGAATTGGTCACTGAGTTTGGCATAGTTATGAAATGCATCAATCCGTGAGTGATACTGTGGTGGGTTCCAACCAATTGCCAGCGGACATTTGTACATATGTATAAAACAAGTCGCTTGGCTACATTTAGCTACACATGTTTCCCTTCTGAAAGAACTTTTACAGAATTTAGAACGAAAGGAGTTAGTAGTCAATGAGTGAGTGTTACAACTTGCACCAACAAATGAAACAGATACGCTTTCTATTTTAACAAATGGTCGTCTACAACATTTAAATTAAATTGCACAATGACGAAAAGCGATTAAAAGCATAATAGTAATTGAGTGAGTTAGTGAGTATGGTTTTCTGCCAATTTTAGCAATTTTCCAGCAACATCACGCGGTGGACACCAACATTTGGCTTCACGCAATGTACCCATGTGGGATATGCAACTCGCGCCCTTAGAGTGACGAGCGAACACTTAAAGCACTCGGCTACCCTACAACACCCAAAATATGATACAAAACATTAGCAATATAATGCTCAGCATTTCCGGACTTTGTAGAGGAGGAGCATGGAGTACACTGTATCTGATATACTCTTCTTGTCTCTCTGTTTCAGTACACATTCGCCCAGAAAGCTATTGACATCATCCACCAACACAACGTCTCGCAGCCTCTGTTTATGTACCTGCCCTATCAGAATGTACACGCTCCAATTGAGGTAAAGCACCATTTACTAGTTACAAGACAAAAACGTGCATCTTCCGTCACATCTTCCGAAAAATGGAATAATTCTTATCTTTTCAAGAAGATGGGCCTAATCCTAGTTTAAACAAGATCTATGCGACTTCTGAGAGGAATGCAAACAGATTTGGCCATAAAGATAAACAGACCTAGGGGTGCAGTAGTAGCCAAAATGAATTGAGAAAGTCTAGACAGTACAATATGCTTAGCAAATGCTTTTAGTTTTCTTGAAAGTGTGCCTTGATGAGTCAACTAGTTGAAATGTTTATCAGTCGCACAAAATAATTGCAAATTCACGAGACATTTGATACTCATGATGATTCATATTCTTATTTGCCAATCTTTTAAATTCAGGTTCCCGAAAAGTACTTCAACATGTATCCTAATGTGATAAACAAAGGTCGCAGAACATACTCAGGTACTCAATTTCTGGTCAAGCTGTAATTACACACTTTCCTCTACGCGTGCCCTGTTCCACCTCCGTGAAGTGGATAGATAGATTCGATAGCCTGTCTCCATCATGCCAAATGATATGGTCCTTAAAATATGGTACTTGCTTGTTGTTATCCTGGCTCTTGATAGGCATTAAATGGATAAAGCAAGGGCTTGTCGCCAAGGAGTAAGTATAATGTGCCTGTGTTGGGGCATTGCTGAAATGCGAATAGATGTTATGATAACAAAATGCTTGATTACAGAATTGAATGCTGATATCATCTATTTTAAGGAATGGTGTCTGCCCTCGACGAAGCAGTTGGAAACGTTACACAGGCACTTAAAGAGAAGGGGTTGTTTGAAAACACACTCATTCTGTTCACAGCTGATGTAAGAAAGGTCGTCTTCTCGATGAAAGTTGTCGTTAATGAGTACATAGTCAATCAACGTTAATCATACAAATACTCGAACGGCTGTGTCATTGATTGTGCAGAATAAGCTGATTTCAGAGATCAATTGCACTTCATTATACCTTGGAATGGTAATAGGTGTATAATAGCAATTTTGTGTCACTCCAGAATGGCGGTCCTATAGCAAGTTATGCAAGCAACTGGCCTCTGAGAGGAGGGAAGCACACAATCTGGGAGGGGGGCACGAGAGGGACATCCTTCATGTATGGCACCGGGCTAAAGAAAACCAAGACAACTTATAATGGGTTCGTAGACATCTGTGAGAAGAATGGTATTATTTTAAAGGAGATTAATCCTCCTCTGAACTAACGCTGTTGGTTTACAGAGATCAGACAGTACAGAATATCTCAAACCCACATTTAATCGCAGACCCATGTTATTACAGAATGATGCATGCCGTAGACTGGAAACCAACCTTGGTGTCAGCAGCTGGTGGAACTCCTGGTAATAATTGTGATTGTTTGTTGTTTAACGCCGCACTCGGCAATACTCCAGCTATATGACGGTGGTCTGTAAATAATCGAGTCTGGACCAGAAAATCCAGTGATTAATATCATGAGCATCGATCCACTCAATTGGGATTGATGACATGTATCAACCAAGTCTGACCACCCGATCCCGTTAGTCGCCTCTTACGACAAGCATATTCGCCTTTTACGGCGGTCGGGTAGCCTACTTGTCACGTCACGTCGAAGACCCGGGTTCGAATCCAACATGGGTACAATGTGTGAAGCCCATTTCTGGTGTCCCCCGCCGTCATATTGCCGGCATATTGCTAAAAGCAGCGTAGAAAACATACTCACTCACTCACTCTTCGAGTGTGAACCTGGCATGTTCCAACAAAGATTATTTCATTCCCTTAAGCAATGTAACCAGCGTCTCGTACAACATTACATTCATGACTAAACTGCCCGCACATTTTCAGGCAATATAAATAACATTATGTATATTTCCTTTTCGGAAAAGTTTATTATATATCTTTTGCCCTGACGAATAGATGAGAAAATGTAAACTCTGGCAATGCGATGAACTTAATTTGAAAGGACAAAACATATGGTCTATTTTCATTCAGACCAGATTATGTTGCTTTTCGACGAAATTTCGTTTTTGTGATTTTAATCCACCAATATTGTAGAGACGTCAATCGACGGTATTAGCCACTGGGAATCTATCAGGAATGGCCTTCCGTCGTCAAGGACCGAGTTCATATACAATCTGGACGACTTTGAACCTGCAACGGAAGGGCATGCTGGAATAAGGTATTAGATTTCAAAGCATCCATCATTTGCAGGGTATGTACATTGGCGGATACAGCTTTTTTTAAAAGGGGGGGTGCACAATAAAGATCTATTTATTGTCTTTGGTGGTAATTTATACAGAAATAAAGACTTTTTTCGAAATAAAAAAAAAGGGGATGGGGGTGGGGGGTGCGCACCCCCACATCCCCCCTCTGTATCCGTCCATGATGTATCAACACAAGGGACGAACAGTTAGAGAAGTACTTATGCACATACTATGCTAATAGGTATCTGAGACTTCCAAAGCTGGACTAAATTTAACCTTTGGAATTCATTTCGGAGTGGTGTCTTATATACGTTTATTCTTAACAATACATACTATGAACAAAAAGTGTGCAGTTGATTACATGTGAACCTGTGTGGTATTGTCTGTTCGCAGGGTTGGAGACTGGAAGCTGATATTGGGCTACCCAGGAGGACCTGATGGCTGGCACGAGCCTATGAACAAGACAGAGGATGATTTTTATGATGAAACGATATATATTAAAGGCGACCGTCCAGTGCAGCTGTTCAATATACATTGTAGGTGCAGAAAATAATAATACCTATACATTTACACAAATTATTTTTTCAAACCATTATTAAAATTTTAGGCACGATTCACCTTGCTCAATATAGAAAGACATAAGAAATATATTTTTTAAAAGTCGTCATCATATACATACATGACAATCTGTCATGTAATGAATATTCTGATCTCATCCTACAGCGGATCCCACTGAGCGTTACAACTATGCACCAAAGAAGCCGGACATTGTTGACCAACTAAGATCCCGGATGGATGACTACCGGAAGCAGATGGTCCCCGCCCTTTTCCCTCCTCCTGATCCTGCATCTAACCCAAGAAATTTTGGAAACGCCTGGAGTCCCGGATGGTGTTGATCTTCGATTCATTTGTAGCAAATTATATTTAACAATATGTTGGTTGACCTTCAATTGAATAGAGTAAGCTGTAACAAAATGTTGATTGAAGTTCACTTGGCTCAAATAATATGTAACGATGTTTAAATATATATATATATATATATATATATATATATATATATATATATATATATATAGCCTTCAAAATGGCTGAGACAACCAGACACAGCAAACTTCTAATCGTCACAGGCCCACGCCCTATCGAATACTACACTCAATCAAAACACTAACCAATCAAAATAATATAGTATGGAAACCCTCATATAATGCGATCAAGTGAAACGAAAATTTTGGCCGTTTTCCCTAAAACTTGTGGTCATTTTCATCAAATTGTCTGGGACCATTTATACATACGGCCATTTTCCCTAAAAGATCCTGGGTGAACACACGACTCCCGCATCTTGACTTCAAGAGGTTTATGTCGGATGTTTGAGAGGAACTGGTTACCAGTCAGCTCTCATTGGCTTAGCGACAGTGTCTACCCTTGTCGGAGATGGATCCTGACACCATTTTTGCGTCCTCTCCAAGGAACACAGACACACTACAACAGGTTTAAATATTACTTCGTTCAGTTAACTACGAGCACTAAGCAAAAGAGTGCCTTCCCCTGGTGAGGTGGAGGTCTGTCTCAAACATAAAAATGAAATGAAAGAGTAACTGTACGCATCTCTGCTGAAAAGTATTAATAGGGCAACATTCCGTGTAATTCCTACTTAATGGTCGTAAATTAAAATATATTAAAGTAGAAAATCAGTTAAAAAAATATGTTTGTGCAAAACAAGATGTTTTTTAATATATATTCATTTGTAATAAATAATTGATATTTATTTTCACCTATCTGTTATGTATGAAAAATGTGAAGCATAATTTATCATCCAAAACTGGCTCTCACAGGAGATATCGCTTGGATGAGATCAAGCGATATCTACACTGTAGATATCGCTGCAATGAAATTACATCACAATGCTTTGCAGACCATTGTGACATCACTGGTTACCATGACGTCACAATCAAATGACATCACTAATGGCTCTGCTACTGAAGCTGTTAGCAGTACTTTTTACACTGAAGACACTGCTAATTACTGTCTCCAAATTGAAAAAGTTGGAAGAATGATGTTGGATGATAAATAAAATCTCACCCTCGTGTCTTTTGACATCAAATATATCAACACTTGTTGATAAAAGTGGCAAAAATCCTCGGCAAGCCTCGGAATTTTTCCACTTTTATCAACTCGTGTTGATATATTTGATATCAAAAGACACTCGGGTGAGATTCTCTATGAATCACACACATTACAAGAAGCAGCGATAGAAATTGGCACAACTCCTACTGCCAAACGGCCCGTAGCTAAGGTATCATCAGGACTGGGAGACATTTGTCACATTTCAAGGTGTTTGCTGTATGTTATCATTATAGTAACTAATGAATTAAAAATGTTAGTTTCTATCGCTGAGCATGTACATGTAGCATCTTTTCCTTGTATTCCCCATTACTTTTATATGATTATCTACCGATTTCGATTATTCATTGCAATTATCACAAAACAAACAAAGTATAGAGGCAAATACTCTTTTTACCTTGAAACATTGACATTCGCTTGTGTTGGTAATTTGTTTTCACTTTAAGATTATTAATCAACTATATAATTTTTGGTTATTTTTGTAATCAATCAAAACTACTTAATAACTAAACTAAAATAAAGTAATGTAACCATAAGTACGTTTACCCGTAGCAATGATTTGCTTGCTGAAATTGGAGAAAGCTTGCTTGGATAGGCTGTTCAAGTTTTTTCATTTTTTCCCCACCTCCTCCCTGGTCCTCTTGCGCATAAAACTGGCATCGAAGGTGTCTGTAATCATGTGTAATGTAAATATAACAAATCCATCAAATTACATTGAGATATTCAATCAATGTGTTCAGACTTGATATATTGCATTGGCACTTGTTATCAAGTGTAAGTACTGTATACGTATGTTTTTATTTTGACAATAACATAAGGCCAAAAAAAGACATGTTTCCATTTTCAGCCATTTCGATTCTTTCCTTAAATTGTAATTTGCAGTAGGAATGTCATGATTCAACAAAATATCGTTAATATTCTCAGACGATTTGGTACGCCATAGCCACTTTCCTGTATCGATTAAAAACAGTAATTGAATGACTTTGCTGGCAATGTATTTTATCCTTATTAATTTATGCTATATCTACATCGTACATGTAAACAAATTTAAGACACATTTACGAATTTCTGAGTGGTGATGACAGTTAAGTTCTTTTTCTGAAATAATGTATTGATTGAAATAAGACATTTCTGTTTTCAATATGAGACTAGATACTCATGACGTTTTAAGCCTTTTTGATAGGAATAATGCTCATTGAAATATCGCGGTACATATTGTATCGTGAACAGAGTATTGCGATTTGTATCATGGTAGGGGAAAGTCGTATTTTGACATCCCTAAAGTGCAGTATGTCAATGAAAGGAAGAATTGTATGTGATTTTGTATCCAAAACAAATGTTTACCCAAGTGATTTGGATCCAAAATCCTTGGTGAATTTCAGTATATATTAGTATATATATTTTTACATCCATAGTGCATAGAATATCAATATAATTAAATAAATTCATCAATTTCATAATGTTACTTTGCAGCAATAGAGCTTGCCTGAGCTCCATAGCTATATATATTACTAATTGATGCACAGGAAGACATTGATTTGTCTCTATAAGAAAGTGACATCTTGTTACTGTAAAAAAAGAGGCTAGTTAAATCAGTTAAACCTTAATTAACTGTATAATTGTGATAGTAAAGTGATGGAGCGAGTAATGTAAATTAAGGATACTAAAATTACTCCATGTTTTAGAAACCCTCGCCTGATGCAACACAGAATTGGTACAAAATGACATACTGTTTTGGGTACAAAATCACCGGATATGTTAGGTACAGAGTTGTGTTGGCAACACAATCTCCACATTCCGTATACAATAAAACAATAGGCCTACCACGGAGATGATAAATATCACAGTACAACTTGACAAAAACGAAAAGAAATTGTTTGGGTCTGAATGTCTCAATATGCCCGACATGTATTATTCCCGTGATATTCAACATACGAAGTGTAATAATGGAAGGTTGGAAAACGTCTAGGTTATCATTCCATCACAAGTATTCCTTGATAAACACTACATCCTTGTCTGCTACAAATGTATGTAAATTTAGGGATGACAGCAGCTAAATGTCAAGTAAACCCCTCAAAATAACACTCAGTACGCCAGGAGGTGATGCTAGGTCCAACTTTGCCCTCAAGCACCACCTTTGTGGCTGCAACTAGCTCCACCAGTAATAAAGACTCCTCCTTTTTGGCCGTCTCTTTTTCGATGCTTCTGTAATGCCCTGTGTAGCCGAGAGCTCACTCCGCCGTTTATTATCGTCTGCACTCTCCGGACGCTTTCCTCTCTCTTAGTCAAAAGAGTTCCATCTGTAGGCTAAACATTGCCGGGATTGCCGCGATTAGACCCGTAAAGATCCGGGATAGAATAGGTCTTCAGCAATCCATGCTTGCCGTAAAAGGCGACTATGTTGTCGTAAGAGGCGACAAACGGGAGCGGTCGTCAGGCTCGCTGACTTTGTTGATGCATGTCATCGTATCCCAATTGCGTGGCTACCCGTGAAGATTCCGGGGTAGAATAGGTCTTCAGCAATCCATGCTTGCCGTAAAAGGCGACTATGTTGTCGTAAGAGGCGACAAACGGGAGCGGTCGTCAGGCTCGCTGACTTTGTTGATGCATGTCATCGTATCCCAATTGCGTGGCTACCCGTAAAGATCCGGGGTAGAATAGGTCTTCAGCAATCCTTGCTTGCCGTAAAAGGCGACTATGTTGTCGTAAGAGGCGACAAACGGGAGCGGTCGTCAGGCTCGCTGACTTTGTTGATGCATGTCATCGTATCCAAATTGCGTGGCTACCCGTGAAGATTCCGGGGTAGAATAGGTCTTCAGCAACCTATGCTTGTCGTAAAAGGCGACTAACGGGATCGGGTGGTCAGGCTCGCTGACTTGGTTAATGCATGTCATCGATCCCAATTGAGTGGATCGATGCTCATGATATTAATCACTGGATTGTCTGATCCAGACTCGATTATTTGACAGACCGCCGTCAAATAGCTGGAATATTGCTGAGTGCGGCGTTAAACAACAAACCATCCAACCAACCAACCAATTCAGCGATCCATTCATAATTTTGTTACCGCCGGCTTCCTCTTACGCCCGATAGAATCTGTATAATCTGTATTGGTTGATAATCGAGTTCATTGTCGAGTGATGTTTATATTTAGCCTTTATCATTTTGATGACGTGACTACTGTTGTAGTCGTTGTCTCGGAGTCAGAAATCCATTGGCTATTCTGAACAAGCATTGTACGCAATTAAAGCTTAGCACGTAAAAGGACATTTGCAAAAAGATACGGAAATTATATAGGAAACATAAATATGATAACAAAGTCGAAGAAAACAGCCGGATCTGTTCAACATTGTTTTACACCATCAATATATCCATATGGCATATGTGTACACAACAGACAAATCCATTCATTTGCCTTGCCAAGCTAAAAAACGATTTGCATGATTTCTCTCGCATCCAAACTTGATTTTCAAAGGTTGTAGTGATTTTAAGATTTGAAAGTGATTACATGTACCTGTATTTATATCACCGTGTAAGTAAGGAGTGTTAACTCCTAACTTAGCCCCAAAAGACATCTTCACATTACTAACCTGGAGAACCATACGTTCCGAAGGTTAGGCAATTACGTGTCACAGATTGGGGGGTCCGGTGGTGGTTCAAGATTTCAATAGGGACCTCGAAGCCTCTGCATGCTGCAAAATACGACTAAATTACTGAATTCATATGAGGGTCCGTCTCGGTGACGAAAAACTCATTGCCATTCAAACCCTCCAGTGTGTGGCGTTTCTCACAATATCACGCACATGTTTATCTCGTCCAGGCTGAATATTTATTTCAAATGCTGCCGGAATATAGCTGGACATTGCTTGTGGTTCACTGAAGAGTACAAATGTCGACATACTTTTGTTATCTAACAGGAATGTATGTCATAGTCGTTGCTACCAATCTATGCGATTTAGTACTCATCTCCTCATATATTTCACTCGTATATATATACACATATCCAATTTTTATATATACCTCTCGACGTTCCCTAAATCTCATTAAGTGTGTTAAAACATTCCTATGTTATCGAATACCCTAAAATAAACGTGATTTTCTCAAATACCAGAGCATGTAGGTCAGGGCTGAGATATAAATATGCTTTATCAGTCTGGTCTATGACACTGAAGTGTCTATATACAGGCAGACAGTACAAAGCAGTCTTTTTTCTGTTTGACAAACGAAAGTAATGGATGTTCGACAGCTCCTTGCTCTGTTCCTGTTTTTCCTATCATTGTCATCAGCACGTGCACAGCGTCCTAACATCGTCTTTATTGTGGCAGATGACTTAGGTGAGTGTAGATAGTGCAGGCATAAAAAAAATTATTTGAAGCGAAATGCATCCTCAAATATGTCACTCTAAATGTGTCTCATTTTAAAGTATAGATGTTCACATGGTGACTAATTAAAAACGCCAAAGCCGAATGTTCAGGGAAAACTGTGTTTTCATACAGGCTGGAATGATGTTGGTTTCCGGAATCCTGACATGAAGACCCCAAACATCGACAGACTGGCCGCAGAAGGAATCATCTTCGAAAATGCATATGTCCAGCCTCTGTGTAGCCCGTAATTTGTTGTCATATTATTTTAATTAAGGATTGACTATGTATTGACCGCGAAAAGAACTGCAACAGTCATACTGTAACGAACCGGAGGTGAGGTGAGGTGAAATGGGGTTTAACGTCGCGTCCAATATTATTGCACTTATATAGTGACGTGCATGCACGTGTGTGTGTGTGGCTGCTTGTACTAGACCGGACTGATACTGATTTATAGTGCTAGCCCACTGAGATACCATGCCGCAGTTTAACATGAATACCCCACTCAGACACAGTATACTGACTCCGAGCCGACCAGTCCTTGTTTTAACTCCTAAATGCCGAGCGCCAGACAGGGTAACAAAAAGTACTATCTTTTAACGTCTTTTGGAATGACGCGGCCGGGGATCGAACCCCGTATATTCCGCTCTCCGGGCGGACGCTCTACCACTAGACCACGGAGGCGGTCATAACGAACCGGAACAATATGTCCGGGAGAAGGCGGCTGTTTCAAATGACATGGTCAGGTACCGTCATATTCAAATATTAGTTCCCTGAGATTGGGAAGACATAGTTGGAAAAAGACTGGTTCGAATTGAAACCCAAAGACACGAAATTTGTGGACCTACGTCTTCAGGGGAAAAACATGCAAGCGAGCCTGCACATTTGCTGTTTCATTCCTACTCGACTTTCGGCCTGAAAGGGTAGACAATGAATATGCCTGAATTTCGCTAATTGTCCTGTGATGACGATAACCATAAGGAGAAAGGGAATTCACTCGTCTGTAATATTGGGATTCCCTGACATTCCATAGTAATAAAAGTTGTACGCCTCGGTGGGCGTGGCTTAATTTGTTACATTCATTGGGAAATGAATGCAATGACACGTGACCAATTCAGCTAATCAGAATGAAGGAATAACAATGAGCACAACGAAAATTTAATTATTGAGACATAAGAAAATACTTTGATTGCATCTTCAATTGCATGATACAAAATATGACACAAACAGAAATAACTAACAGCAGACAATTATCTCAAACTAATTTGCTTCATGTTCACGCAGACCATAGATACACTTATCCATAAAACTCGTTGTATGCTGCAGTTTCGAATTTCCAAATCAGATTCAAAACATAAAGTATATATGTTTTTAAAAACAAAACAAAAAACAATTTCGGATACAAATTAAGCATGAACTGGTTTTAGGTGGATCTGTATTGTTGAATTACCTGTGTAACAATATGTCCATACTACATACAGGTATGTACATGTAGGTATCAGTACACTCATTGTTTCAGTTCCCGAACCGCCTTTATGAGTGGAATGTTTCCTTTCCATGTCGGCATGCAGGTAATTATGTCGTTGAAAATATTATTATCTTGACGTGCATAATCGGACTGAGCAAGATCGTCACACTATAGATCAAGACACATGCGGGAAATCCCCGAAAACGTGTGAGGGATAATTTCCAATTTAATCCCATCTCACTCATTGCTCGATCTGCTCTATAGTAGAATACAATATCTCACAAGATGTACTGTTTAAATTGCTTACACGTTACCACAAGGGTGAAATGACTCATTTACATCTAGTCTTCTTTCATAATTCACGTTCCTGATGAAACTGAATTTCATTATATATCACCTGAGAACATGGAAGAATTTCTCACACAGACAAAATCATATTCAGCATAGGGTACTGATGAATGGCCAAGCGGTGTGTGTGCCCCTCAACTATACATTCCTCCCCCAGGAACTGAAGGAACTCGGCTATGCTACACACATGATCGGAAAGTAGGTGTTGTGTTTCAGTAAAGCTACTTACAACTATTGACATTAACTGGACCAAATGAAAGCATGACATAATATAATAACTAGACCTTTGGATAACAACCAGGGATGTGTATCCTCATTCTAAGATTCATTGAGAAGTGTTTATGTTAAATCCACAGTGCATGCATTATGATACATAAGTTGCATTACTAAGTGTATGAATATTATATGCAATACAATTTCAGATGGCACCTGGGTTTCTGCAAGTGGGAGTGTACGCCAACGTTCCGAGGGTTTGATACTTACTTTGGTTACTATAACGCGGCTGAAGACTACTTCACTCACACTGTTGGTGCGAATTATTATTCTTGTCGTGTTGTCAGGAAGTGTATTAAAAACTTGGTTTCATGTATGTACGTTTCAATTAAACATTGTCAGCAGATAGTCTGATGTAAGTTTACTTCATATTTGTTCAGGAGGGTATCTAGACTACAGGGACAATGAACTTCCGGCAAGAAACTATTCTGGAGAATATTCTGCTGTAAGTATGCGAGGGCAATTTGTTATTAACTGCAGTTGACAATTTTAACATCAATCCCACTTGTCGTTTCAAACACATACTTTTTGTAACATATCTAAACCATCGGCAAATCGTTAATTGGTCTGAAGATTGTATACATTCCTATTATCATTTTAGTTCACCTTTGCCCAGAGAGCCGTTGACATCATCCATCGACATAATGTATCACAGCCTCTGTTTATGTACCTCCCTTATCAGAACGTGCATGCTCCTCTTGAGGTAATGAAAGTCACAGTATTGAAAATGTCTTCATACTACATTCCATCAACCATTCTTGTGAGCTGAATACGTGATATTGACTCAGCCAAGTGTATGCTAAACATGGCCATGTCTCTATGAACTATCTAAGAAATTTAGTTGCATTCTCCAGCAAAAATCAGTCTTTTTAACATTCCTGTCACTTTTATTATTTTAGAATGGTGTACATATGATGGATAGATAGATAGATAGAAAGATAGATAGATAGATACGATTGGAATAACTCATTATAATTTCAATTAATTTTTTTTGCTGACATGATTTTGTGTCACTGAGGGTGATTATGTATCTTTATGGCATTACATTGCATATGAACATGTTCCGTTTGCCAAAGAATGTACCCAAACGTTTGACGTCATAGGTGCCCAAGAAGTATGAGGATATGTACCCGAACGTGATTAATGAAGGACGAAGAACGTTAAGTGGTATGCAAGTTTATGTCTGCATTTTCCATCTTTTTCGTGACTGACTATTCTCTGGTGTCGACGTTTAATATTATATTTAAACAACTGCCTTTTGAATCCTCATATTCTGTATCTCGGAAAGCATGTCGATCAATTTTTGTTTTGATCAAATTTATATTACTTTTACAATAACTATTGTCGAGTTTTGAGTCGTATCCTTACGCGAGTTAGGATCCTCTGACTGGGCGTTCGAGTCCTTGGAACTGTACACTTCTCTGTAGACCTGCATTCAGTTCATACACCATGACATATCTGAAGTACTGTTCAAACCACTGACCCACGACTGTCATTCCAAACAGGAATGGTGTCTGCCTTGGATGAGGCAGTGGGAAATGTTACCAAGGCCCTTAAGGATCGGGGCTTGTTTGAAAATACTCTGATTCTATTCACCACAGATGTAAGTAGTCACATCAGTGTGAATGTTCAATTAACTATTTATAACTAGTTATGGTTATTCTTGATCATTAAATATACCTTGCCGAAACAATGCAATATTAGGCAGCAAATTACATCTTTGATTCATTGGTAATGGGTATCAAATCATGAATAAAAACAAGTGCAATTCCATGGCTAAAATTCAACAAGACACAAATCAGTTCTCTGAAACATTAGAAATACTACACATTTCACATTGAAACTGTTTGAACATATTTGCTTCATTTATTCAAACAGGCTTACGTAAAGTTTCCTTATATGTGGAATTTCTTATCTGGATGGATATCTTTCATGAAATTGCTAATCATTTCATGCTCCATTGGAATAAAACATATTGATCCTTTAGAATGGAGGCCCTATTGATGGGCATGCCAATAACTGGCCCCTGAGAGGAGGGAAGCACACAATTTGGGAGGGGGGAACGAGGGGGACATCCTTCATGTACGGTGCTGGACTCCAGAAGAGAGGGACTACATACGATGGGTAACACCACATAATACAATCAGACCCAACTCAAGAATCCGTGTTTTAATTAAAGTCTTCCGGTGATGACGTTCCAATATAAAAAAAAATGATAATCCAAGTTCGTATTTCAACAGACATATGGTTAGTCAGTAATAGACTGTCGGCTCTATCTAACTCCGTATCGAAACCCGAATGCAGGAAAAGTAGTATGTGCAGTATATCAATGTTCATGATTCCATAACATATGGACATGTTGTGACACAACTGTAATCTCGCTGTAGTAATTTTACTGCATGATAGTATATTTGAATTTTAATGAAATTATTTGTATACCCCTTATTGATTATTTAGTGCATAAACTAAAACTAATTGAAATGCTGTAGTCAATGTTTTGTGGATTTAAGCATGTGGCTTATTTCATATTTGAATTGCTCGTTCCTCTAAACAGGATGATCCACGCTGTCGACTGGAAGCCCACCTTAGTGTCTGCTGCTGGGGGAACTCCAGGTAGGGAGATTCTCTTTCAGATGTCCCTGATTATTGTCACACTTGCAGTCATGAAAGAATCAGCGAGATGATTTTGTGTGAGTTGTTAAATTGATAAACTGAACAATCGCTGGCAATGTAATGTTTACTGCCTTACATTGTATCTGGGGTACAGAAACTAACATTGATGGAATGAGTCACTGGGATTCTATTCGAAACGGTCTCCCCTCATCAAGGACGGAGTTTATCTACAACATTGACGACTTTGAAGTTCCAGTGGAAGGACATGCAGGAATAAGGTAGTTCATACATGCTTTTCCTTTAAAAACATTACGGTCAACAGGCTTTTACCTAAGTGATCTGGATATTCACATGACTGATCAACTACCTTCTTCAAATGCAATATCACATGACATTGAATGCAGTCAAATGATTATCAAAGAAATAACCATGTTTGGCATCTGTGTCTGTATTCTTGTGTCTCAGAGTAGGAGACTACAAGCTGATCCTGGGGTACCCTGGAGGTCCTGATGGCTGGCACAAACCCATGAACAGAACCCAGGATGACATATATGTAGAGAGAGTTTACACCAAAGGAGACGAACCAGTCCAGCTCTTCAACATTCGAGGTACACAATTAACTTAAAGGTCTGAGTAAAATTCGAGTCTTTACAAGATCCCCCCACTGCCTCCACAGTAGATATGAGCACATATATGCTCTGCCCGATGATCAACTTATTGTGTGTTTGGTTATGGCTCGATCCCCCAATAGTGTGCATTCAATACCAAGTAGAACAAAATACCCGGTTCGCTTTAGGTTGTCATTAAATGTATCTGTCGTTACATGCAGCATCACCATCACACACATAATCCTGTGAGGTTGTCTGGGGTTTAAGGCGCTCGCTCATCGTGACGATTCCTCGTAGGTACAATTTGTGAACAACTATTCTGTAGTCCCCATTTTAATATTGCTAGAATATTGCCTAAATCGGCGTAAAACCCAACTGGCTGACTCATCCAGTCCACATACTGCATACTGTTACCAGAGCCTAGAGCTACATATCAAGATGAAATCATATTGCTACGAGCTCTCTGGCCCTTGTTAACAAATACCCTGATCTATATCCAGTGGATCCGACTGAGCACTACGACTTTGCACAGCAGATGCCGGACATGGTGGCAAAGTTACGTGCCCGATTTGAGGAATACAAGAAAACGATGATGCCAGCCAATTTCCCCAGACAGGATCCTGCATCTGACCCCAGAAAGTATGGAGACGCTTGGAGCCCCGGGTGGTGCTAATCAGATGTACTTATGTCAATAATTTTATTGATCATCCAATTATTCTATAATGTGTATTTTGTAAGTACATAATAAAGGAAATTTGCTGCTAATTAACATTCATGTTTATTACGTCACAGTCATGGTTACTGTGATTAATTAATTAATGACTGGTTAAGCCTTTGTTAGAGTTTGTGAAAGAATGTTATATATGCCTCCTTCCAGTAATATCCCAGCTGTTTCATGAGGGCCAATTCTTTGAAAACATGTCCCATTAATATATCAATTATTGCTGTATCATGCCTTTAATATGTTATATATCTAATGGTGCAAAAGAGCTTAGCAAAAACGTTCGCAGAAGAAATCAGAGGAACTTCTTGGTTCGAAAATCGTTCGACCATCATATTATCTATCCGTGAGCTGTTTTCTCTGAAGCAAAATGTGAAATGCAGGATTTCCTCATTGATAACATCTGTGTGAAATTTGGGGACATGCCATTTGAGCAAGAAGCAGGCATCATCTTTGTGCTCATTTCCCTTTCTTGCTTACCCGTTATTTTCATACTAGTGTGAATTTATTTCTAGGCAGTTTAGGCATTTTTGTCTGGCGTTCTAGTTTACAAACTCTCCATATTCACATCCAAGCCTGCCTGGTCCATCTGTAAAGCACAACAACTTGTCAATGGTATCCATCATTGATCAACTGTACATAACAATAACACGAGGAAAGTCGCCAACAGACTGGTTCAGACTCGAATATTTGCAGACCACCGTCATATAACTGGAATACAGCGTGTGGCGTAAAGCCACAAACAAACAAGGTTAATACGTGGTATGAGCGTATTTATGTGCACAATTGAACAATGAACATAGAACATGAACATAGAAACTCCGTTTACTACACTTCATTACACCACTGGTGGACACAGGGCCATCCTTAAAGCCTGGTCACTTACAATCACATTGTTTAATAGCTGCCAGTAGGTCCTGTAGCTTCGCAAACCCCATGATCCCAAGCACCCTTAAAGGTGAGGACGTGGAGCCCCGTAGTTCTATCTGCCAGTAAGTTGGTTTCCTCTTCATTGATGGGTTGCCGCCAGGAACATTTCCTGAAAATAAGCAATTGCTGTTGATGAAGCAGTTGCAATGGAGTTAGTATTTGGCACCAAGGAAATATAATATCGTTGGATTCAATAGACACGACTTGATGATGAGACATTTAAGATTGCTCGTGGGGGCACGGGTGGCCCAGTCGTCTAAGGCGCCGCGATTCGCTGTGCAGAGTTGCGTCCCTTGGGCACGCCGGAAACCTATGATTGTGGGTTCGAATCCACGTTCGCCCCGATTATGTTTCTAGGTTTGTCAGCACCATACCCGTGCTCGTGGGTTTCACCGAAGTGGTAAACGTCTGAGACCTGCATCACTTCGGGCTTTCCTCCCACATTAAGCTGCCACGCCACGATATAACTGGAATACTGTTACAAGCAGCGCTAAACCGAACTCACTCACTCACTCACACACTCGTCTACTTTCCAGTCTAACCCCCTAACTAACTGTCTAACCCCCTCTCTTCATGTCTGATTACGGAGATAACCTAACGGTACCTATTTGTTTTCAGATGTTCAGTTATGTGTTTGATTTTTTGATAATATGCTGTCATATGTGATAATGTCAGTGTTCCGTATCTTTTTACTCTAAATAAGGTCATGTTGCTGAGGTATCAACACTTGAATATTATAGTTGATTTATGAGTCTCTTGTCATTATCGATTATTCTTCAAATCCTAACTATAGCACCAAGTACATGTATTAAGAGAAATGTGATTGTCCTAATTCGAATGGCAGGCCACAGCTTTGCTATATTCTGTTATTGTTCACACATACCTCACTGTGACTGCCAACACCATAATAAATATGTTCAATCAGTGTTAATGGTAGAAATACAAATGATTTCCCATTTCTATGTAGTCATTAACTGCAACTCAAATGATGGACATGAGCTTTTATGGTGATCGTGTAGTGTAAGCACGTTTTATTTACGAACGTTTTAGTAACTCAGATTCAAAGATGTACCAATAAATATTATGTTGACACATACGTCAGTAAAACTGTTGATCAAAAGTCAGATAAAATGGATAACAAAGATCAATATGCGTCTTTAATGTGGCACTAACACGTACTGACTGAATAATGTCCATCACAAACACTTAATCTGGAGAGGAATACTGTTTCATTTTTATTGATTATCTGTTTCCGCACCAATTATATATCACAATGAATAATTTAGGAACGACTTTCAAAACTACAAAGATTCCTTACGGCTTTGCTCAAAATGTTGATCTGATCAGGGTTACAACATGCAATGCTTTATTAAAATTTCCAAAACGATTTATTGTAGACTTGTGGAGGACATTTTCAAACTTGACACCTCAGTTACGAAACGTATGTCCGATGCAATTCCTGTTCTTGTTTCCCCCATGACTTCGTGTTAGAATTAGTCTTGGGGCAACTGACGCGACCAGGTGATCAGGTTTGCTGATTTGGTTGATGTATGTTATCGTATCCCATTTGTGTAGACAGGTGCTTACATACCTGGAAAAGTAACGTGCGTTATAAAACGAACATCCAATCATTCTTTAAATGATATTTGACTTGCCTTTCCAGGTGTATGTTTTTTGTAACGAATGTCAACGATGGGGGAGGATATGCTCACCTTATAGCGAACACCAGGTAACGTCACTATTTGAATGATTTAAATGAATTGAGCTTTTTGCGGAGATTTCTTATATCTATTATCAATTAATTGTGTTGCTCCTGCTTTTAGCACAGATTTCTCATGAAGATGAAAAGAGTTTTGTCGCTTTTATTCAATGCAATCCAAATTCTTTCGCATTTCCATTCACATAAGGTATGCTATTCTAGCTGGTGTAACAGCGTAATGACACCAGAAGGATTTATGATTCGAAATTACTAGCATCTCAGTGATAATGATATGCCGTGATTGTAAATTAATACAAGAGTTACCAGCATAGTTGTTCCGATACCGAAACCAGGACGGGATCATACTAATAGAGCCATTGACCAGCTGCGTGTTTGATTCAAAATACCACGTTAATTTATTGTTGATCCTGCGTACCTTAGTTTTGAACGTTGCAAAACTGAGGTACGCAGGGCCAACAATAAATTATAATGTGGTATTTTGAACATAACATGTACAGATTTATTTCAAAATTTCTGTGTGGTCTTAGGAAAAATCCAAGAAGTGGTGACCATTCTTTCGAAAAACAAATGTTTCCTTCTTACTGTTGAAATATCAGAAATCATATTTTGCCGGCGTTGTGAGAAGGTGCTTTTTGTAAAAGACACTTCACGGTCGTAGTTTTAAATATATATAAAACATATTAGGGATTTTTCATGCAGCTAAAAGAAATATCTTGTCTCCAGACAAAATCCATGAAACCTAAACCTAAACCCATATTCAAATCAAACTATTCAGGGCCTCAGCAAAACGTTTCAAAGCTTTTAAAAACGTTTTATGGTGGTCATGTGGAGGACATTTCCAAGTTTACTGCATCAGTGACAAAATGATGTCAGGTGCAATTCCCAATTTTGACTTGTACATGTTAACTCAGGTGAACAATTGACTTCCCTTTGCATGTGTCTGTGATGAGTACTAACGGTTGTGCAGGACCCGCTCTCCTCTCTCCTCTGGTACTGTCACCTTTTGATAGTGAATCGTAAACACATTCTCATGATATAGTCTGTATCGTACAATCTACTCTGTTTTCGGACGATTTTATTGAACTCAGCTTGTGTCTTCAACTCCATGACAGTTGGTACAACCAGAGGTTGATATTAATAACATTCTCACATGCAGTTATATTTACAGTTTATCAAATCTATTCACAAACCATATTTCACTGCCACATAATATAATAGATTCACGAACGGACAAAAGAAACACCATTACAAGTAATTGTTTTTTCTTGGACGCTTGGCCCATCTGCACCCTGCCACACTGTGTTGTTTTTCGATGTAAGGTATTGTTTGTTTGTTTGTTTGTTTTGTTTGTTGTTTAACGCCGCAGTCCGCAATATTCCAGCTATATGACGGCGGTCTGTAAAAATCTAGTCTGGACCATACAATCCAGTGATTGACACCATGAGCATCGCTCAGCGACCACCCGATCCTGTTAGTCGCGTCTTACGACAAGCATAGTCGCGTCTTACGGCAAGCATAGATTGCTGAAGACATATTCTATCCCGAATCTTCACAGGTCGATATAAGATATTGTCACGTCGAAGCACATGTATGGAGATGTTATTTACCCAAACTGCTAATTACTTTATAACCTTGTTATTTCCTATCTCATTCACATATTACAGTTACATAAAGTGACTCACAGTCTCCCTGAAGTACTTTGAGGACAATTATTTTATATTTTGTAGGTTTATTGATCTTCAGAGCACAACTAAATTTGCCGCTGGGATAATAACATATTTGTGTAGATGGTATTGATCATTGCCACTCATCATGACGAGTCAACGTGAAATACATTAGTGTGCGGCATTCTCATTATCAATTCAATATTTAGCATACAGTTAACTATTTTTTGTTACTTACCTGCTGCAATTAAAGCTTTACAATGAAGTCCTGAGGCACGCGTTTATTCTAAAAACGATGAAAGCCGGTATAAATACTGTATATTAATGAGGTGTCTGTCATAAACCATCGATTACGTATAATTTGTCCAGCACTTGATGTTTATATTTTCTATTATCCATCATGATCAGGCGCGGTTATAATGGACAAAAGTAGGGGATAATGGGTGCATTTCAGTGTATATCCTACATTGAATTTTTGCGGGTGCACCTGTTTTCACTTATGATTTTACATTCATATAACTTCACCATTTTGGAATCGGATAGTCGAGACTGATTAATCACTGGCGTTGACATTTTGAATTAATTGTGACAGCTCGAATATCCACTTTAGTGAATTCACTTGTTATAGTGAACTAAGTCAACTATTACTTTCAAATTCACCCATTTCTACATTATACAACGAAATTGATTCTATTGATATGTATACCTGTTGAGTGACATCGTAATTTTGCAATGCACTCAACTTTCGTAATTGGCGGTGACACATTTGGCGGTGACATAGGCCAGAGGTTGCCTGTTAGTTTCTGCTGGTGCAAATTTACCAATGTTTATACTAATATGGGACTAAATATCGTTTGAACCACTTTCAATGTATGCACCGGTTGACAAGGCTTTTAATGATTTACCTTGTGGTGTAAAAATATTGATATGTATACCTGTTGAGTGACATCGTAATTTTGCAATGCACTCAACTTTCGTAATTGGCGGTGACACATTTGGCGGTGACATAGGCCAGAGGTTGCCTGTTAGTTTCTGCTGGTGCAAATTTACCAATGTTTATACTAATATGGGACTAAATATCGTTTGAACCACTTTCAATGTATGCACCGGTTGACAAGGCTTTTAATGATTTACCTTGTGGTGTAAAAATAGTACCAATACCAAAAGCCAAACTTATTAACAGTCCTTCAAAGGAATACATTTAGAGAGGGAATCATACAGATTCCCTGATTATCATAATTGCTTCACTTCTTCAGTAACCCTCGGGACCCTCTGAAAGCGTCGCTGGGATAATAAAAAACGAAATATGATTCATTCTGTATCAGAACATATGTTATATAAACAGAGAACATACCTAAGAAGCATTAAATGATGTGAAAAAATTAATAAAAAATATTTCGACGCTTGAAAGTCACAAAAACAATGTCAATGGCAACAATTGAAGTTTCATACGGAGAACAGGTTTACAAAGTAAACGTGGTCTTTGTATAATTTAGGTAAGATCGCATTAACATTGCTAATAAGGAATTTATATGTTATTCTGTGACGTAAGAGGTAAGTTTACATTGACTAGGTTAAATTGTGACTCAAAGTAATCAGTTAAGCTGACACGCCGTCATATAACTGGAATAATGTTAAAAGCTCACTCACTGAACGTAATCATTTTCATTTTAGTTAGTTCAAACATATTTATGTCTTTTCATAATCACTTCATTTTCATTGCAAATATCAAGGCTAATCGTGTGAAGGTTTGGTAGGTGTCGAAAAATAAATGCTTTTAGGTTGCAAAAAATACCATTCCATGTACCGGTCTGTACCAAACAGTATAGGATGTTTGAAATGTTATGTTCATGTGATATTTCAGACATACAATAGCACACTCGAAGTCATGAAGAGATCTTGACAACATGTCCGGCGGCAGTCAGGAACTCAGAGGAGTATCCAAAACTGCTCCGATGTGGTCTTTGAGTCTTGTCAGACTCTGGTCAGTCTCACTGTAAGTCCTCTTGTGGAGTTGGCGCCATGGGTTATCTTGTCATACTTGTTTCTCATGGTCTTCTCCAATCTCCTCAGCACCTTGAGCACCTATGTCAGGATCTGCCCTCTGGGCCACCTTGTTGCGATGAGAGTGCCAACCCTCCGAATGATTGTGCGAGAATCGAGGTTGTGATGGCGGTTCCAGATCCCAAGGCAGAAATGTCCATGGTCATCATCCCAAGTTTTGGTCACATAGCGACGAACTCCTGTGTCTGTCTAATGGCAGGAAAATCTTCCACGATCCCCATCCTAGCATCTTGCACTTCACTGGCTGCGAGGAACGGAACTGCTGCAGACAGAGAGATGTACTTGGACATTATGAACCATATCTTGTGAACTCGCATGTGCTGGGCGTGTGAAGATAAACTGCCCCTTGCCATGAGGTTGAATTTAAACATTTGTTTAGTCTGGTCTGAGTAGACACCCCAAGCTAGTGTAAACAAATCTCTTACTTCCCGTTTGCATTAATAGTGTTCACAAACATTATGATTTTAGTTTGTTGTTTTACGCCGAACTCAGCAATATTCCAACTATATGACGGCGGTCTGTAAATAATCGAGTCTCGACCAGACAATCCTGTGATTTACATCATGAACATCGATCCACGCAATTTGGGATCGCTTTTTATGAATCAGTTCACTGATTGGTATGCGGAGAAGGTGTCAACAAACTTGAAGGCAAATGACAAGACACAGGCTGAAGATCTGAGGAGTTGGATTAAGCATATCGGTGCGCGTTGGGTCATGTCTGCCTGTGACGAAGTGATAGATGTATGGCGTCTGTATATCGATTCGAAAAACAGTTTCTACTTTTTTTCATGTTTTTTTCATAGTCTAGGTTGGAGTAATCAAAATTCTCATTTCCCGTTTGCATACCTGCGTAGCTGCATGATCGCTTTTGCGGCGTTAAGCATTAATTACCGAATTACTTACTTGTAAAGAGTATCAGACAAACGGATCAACGTTTTTGTTTTTTTGATTATATGTTGCTCAACAAGAGTGTGCTGAAGTAAGCACACTAAGCCGTATACTATCTGAATGGCATCAACGTTTCATTGTCTCCACATCAACACCAATAGCGTCAGGAGGAACGTATTGATGCCACCATGACAACACGGCGTTGTGCAGTCCACTTACCCACACATACACTGCAATAACTACATTGACTTTGTGCATGGAAGTAGTCAGAATGTCGCCTCCGATGTCGTTGTTTGAAACAACGTTGCTCATGACACTGATCCTATCAGCAAGCGCAGCAACTGCAGGTATGTGTTTATCGTCTTTATCGAGAATATTTATTTATGTATTATTTATAGTTTTACTATCCCTTCACAATGCAGCCGACTGGTATATAACGAATTAGGTTTTAAATGTTGGTTTCAATCTGATTACATTTTGAATAATTATTTGGAACGTTCAGTGTAAAATATCAATCGTGAAGCACAAATAGTTGTTGTATCGCTATTGATCACTGCTTGAAATTTTTATTTGTTTGGGTTTGAAAACACAGACGACAATACAAGTTTTCGTTAGATAGTGTTTTCATCACAAGTGTAATTCAAAACGTATATTCCGAGGCTACCCTGATTTGCAAAATGGTATTTCGCAGTGGATCCTAGTCAACTGCAAGAACTTGCGGACAAACTAAAATCATATCTCAATAATAGTCAGTTTTGAGGTACATACATGATGTGTATGTACCTCTGGACTTTCGTACATATTAGTAGCGTCTATCGGGATAAGATTATCCATCTGAGAGCTAAGTACACGGTGTGTGCAGTTGCAATGTTCTACCTACCTAGGTCTCCATTCTTATGGTCGGCTGATGACCCAAAATAGCCTTGTCCATACTACATCTTATAGCACAATGTGTGATACACTTGTAAGTTTAATTGTTAATAAATAGCTGCAAATGCACATGCCTCTTACAATTATATATAGAGGTTATCACGCTTGTGTGTTTGGGGATGGTTAATATCCTGCATTAGGAATAAACATTGTATTTAGCGGGCATTGGCGAGCTAAATACATAGTGTTTATTCCTAATATAGGATATTTACCATCGCCAAAACACACAAGCGTGATAACCTCTTTATCATATAATGTCATTCTGCAATTCTGTACTTAAAAATCGCTTTCCCTCTCTCACAAATATTACCGAAACATTGCAAATTGTCCTGGAATGCGCGCATTAACATGTTTTACGTCACAGGGTAAGTGATGTGCCAGTCGGACAGTGACAGTTGTCAATATAGTTCGAAGCAACATATACGCAAAACAACAATTGTTTTTACTTGCCTTTTCGCGGCAATCCATCGGTCTGCCCGCTAGAGTAACTGCCGTTTGTCAAAAGGAAGCTACTCTAACCCTAGTCTATGAGACGTCATGGCCACGTTCAGACGTTGTTGACAGTCGGCCTATCCCGTCATAACGTTAGGAAGTGCAGTCATATGTAGACACAGCGACAAAAAGAAAACAAGGCAATAATTCAAACATATTTAGGCGAAATCAAACTATTTTAATTTTTGCAAAAGGTTTCAAGACACAGAGGTCTACAAGCACAGATGTGGCTACTGATCCCGCTTGGCTAGGCCTAGTGCCATCTCCAAAGTTGCCAAAACTTATAAAATGCCTTAGCTACGTCAGTTAGACATTGATTTTCAGACTGATTAGACTGTTCCTTTGATAATGATCGCAATTATCCCTGTAGTTTATCCAGATTTCCGATGGTTAACATATATATTTAACTGAACGGTTTGAGACCCGTGTGTGATACGTCGAACACACGCATGCCGCTGGGAACAAACTTTCGACCCCAGGCGGAACCGTGTTAAGCTGACATTGCGGTAGTAACAAGGAGAGATGCCTTGCTGGTTGAACTACGTGTACAGTTGTAATGTTGAGATGATGGCGAGCGAAAATCTCATCCGCGAAAATGATATTGTCATTTAAGAGTTTGTGTGATTTGACATTGAACGTTTGTTAGATGACTTCCAGCGATTATATTTTTTAGTTTTTTTAGGCATGCTTGACATCCTCATTGATAACAGATATGTAGATATTTGGGAAAGGAATTAGGCAAGAAGTAGGCATCCCCAATTTTTACTGATCTGTTTCTTAATGCATACGTGTCGGAATTTCTGCTTGATTTGACAAAGTCGACACAAGGTAATTTGGCCAAGAAGTTTAACTAAAGCTTCAGGTATATCGATGATCCGATATCGTTCAAATATCATCAAATAGCTAATCCTTCTCCAATAATTTTCCCACCTAAACTAGAAATAAAGGCGACCAGGGAGACTACCTCATATTCCATATTTAACATCTTTCTGTAAAGCTTTCAAACAATTTTAAGGTAGACATGTGGAGAACCTTTCTGCCAAGCCTGCACCATATCTATATCGGAGAAAATTCTGACATAAAAAAATCCGAAATCAATCACGTGTTGATATCGGCCACGTTGGTGGTCAAACGGAAGTAGTGTGGCAGTGATGACGGTTGTATTAGTGCGCAGTGAAGCCTTCATAAAATCAGACGCAGTTTTCAATCTAAATTGATTTTGTCTAATTTTATTGCGATTTTGTTGACTGTCCAATCAAAATCGAGAATTTTATGATCATGCTGCCCGTGCAGCATGCTACCCTCGAGTACCTCTAACAGCAGTATACCCAAACGTTAAAATTGCCTTCTTAAGCTCGGTTTTAAATAGTTATTCCATGACGTTATTCCATGGCACGAAGGCGATTATCAAACGCCACAAGACGGCAAATTATCGCCATTCATAACGCAGGGATGTCTTGTAATGCAATTGGTCGGAATTTGGGTAACATCACACTGTCGTAAGCCGTTTAGTCGAGAAACATGCTCAGACCGGTGATGTACAGGACCGTCCCAGTGCGGGAAGACCTCCTGTGACGACACATCTCGAAGACAGGGGCCTTCTTCGTCTCATACGCAGAGAACCCTTTTTAACAAGTACTCGTATGAAACAGCTATGGTTGCCCAATCCTCGCTTCAGCACCAGAACCGTCAGGAACCGGCTGAAAGCAGCAGGACTGAGGGCTGGACGAGTCATAAAGCGTCCCTTGTTGAGAGATCTCCACAAAGCTGCTCGTTAAGCGTTGTGTATTGCTCGACCGAACTGGAATCTAGGAACTTGGTGACGGATCCATTGGTCAGACTTTCTGTTCCACGTCACTGATGGCAGAACGAGAGTTTGGAGGTACCGGAACCCGGCCTACACCCCCAGAAACATTAAACCGACTGTTGCATACGGCTGGGGCTCGGTAATGGTTTGGGGGTGTATCTCTCTTGATTGCAGGTTAGATTTGGTCACCATAAGGGGCAGCTTAACAGGGGCTCAGTACATCCGAGGCGTTTAGAGGCCAGTCATCGTTCCTCATTTTGACAACCACCCACTTGCTACTCGACCTCGGTACTTGGATTACAATGCCAGGCCTAATCGTTCGCGTGCAGTCGTGGATTACATTAGGGCCAACGCAATAACGACTCTATCCTGGCCAGCAATGAGCCCAGATTTGAACCCCCTTGAAGATGTTTTGGATATTCTGAGGCGAGATCCTCCTGTACAAGATTTGCGCCAATTGGAAGCAGCATTGCACCAGGACTGGTTATTGTTGACCCATCAACAGATCCAACGCCTGACTGGAGGCATGAGGCGTAGGGTGGAATGCGTCATCCGTGCACGTGGCGGTTTCTGATCTGTTTCACGTGGCATGTCAAGTAGAGACTCTAAGGAACATTTTCACATGAACCATCAAACGTAACTCGTTTACTAAATCCTGCAGTTCCATACGTTTTTTTAGGTATTGTTTAAGGTCAAACACAGTGCCTGTGTTACCATGATATTTTTGTCAGTTAATTTCAATCACAACTCACCAATATCTTCTTTATTTGGTGTCAAATGTTTGGTCTATCCGATGACATTGGTATCGCCAAGCTCCTGTGGTCAGTCATCCCATGCCATGATTTTTGCCATTTGTTTTGGTTTAGAAATAGGGGTGTGGTAACTTTTTTTGTGTATATTTAAACCAAGCCTTCAGATATTTACATCATGACAACATGTAAGAAATGTATTATAAAACCACACAGGGAAAGAAACCTACTCTTTTAGCGTTATAATGATAAATATATAATTGAGAGTTGCATGGCTACACTAGTTTGACTGAAAGCGTTTGTCCTTATCGATCAAAAAAATGTAATTAACTACCAATGAATATATGATTAGTTGAATGTCGATTGGTTAGGCATTACCAAATGAATAGTTGCTATCCCTTTCAATCAGGAAAGAGTTTCATTGTCATGGTCAATTATATCAGATTTTGTGACGTAAATGTGTTGTCCGATATTTCTTTGTTCATAAGAAGTGTTGTCTGACGGAGTTTCAGCATTGCTGAAAGGATGATCTAGAATCAAAAGTAGCATCTGTATTATAAAACCTAAGTTTCTGTTGTTGACTGTTTTCGTTCCTTCGTGTTAAAAGAGAATTAACTGTTCTTGAAAATGAGATTACATCAAGGTCATGAATTGAATGATCAGCCTGTATATTTCTCTGTATTCATAAGGTGAGTGAGTGAGTGAGTTGGGTTTAACGCCGCTTTTAACATTATTCCAGTTATATCACGGCGTGTCAGCTTAATGTGAGAGGAAAGCCCGAAGTGATGCAGGTCTAAGACGTTTATCACTTCGTTGAAACCCTCGAGCACAAGTATGGTGCTGACAAACCTAGAAACATAATTGGGGCGAACAGGGATTCGAACCCACAATCATAGGTTTCTGGAATGTTCAAGGGACGCAACCCTCCACAGCGAATCGCGGCGCCTTAGACGACAGGGGTCACCCTTGCCCCCCTTAATCATAAGGACCTGATATGTAAGCGGATATACTACAAACTAGGCTTACCCGACATCTGCTCAACTGACCCTATGTCAGTCACAAAAAAGGTGGGTGGGTATGATTTTGTATGATTTGTATGATGTTTCTAGCTCAACTCAACCCATATCATGGCGTGGGATACCGCACATCGGCTTCACACTTTGTACCTGTGTGGGGAATCGAACCCTTGCCTTCGGCGAGACGGGGGAACGTTTTATCCACTGGACTATCTCACCTTACAGTCACTACATGAAGGATGTTCACATGTGTAAGATACTGACAGCAGGTAACGAACTCTAAATCCGAGGTCCATGTGACCAACGGTTGAAGCATGCGCATCATTTTGCTGATCTGTTCGCACATATATACACGGCATTCGTCACCACTCGCCCCTTTCCGTAACCTGCAAGACGACTCTTTCCCCTATCGATGAATGTTATGTGCGAAACTACGACAAACCAATCAGAATGCGCGTATGATTTCAAGTTCTTCGTCAAAGAATCCCTCAGAAATAATTTCTGTTTTTACATGTGTCTTGCATCTAAAAATATACCCAAGACACAGTTAAATGTGTTCAATCGTACTGTATAATTCCGCATGTCCTGACGTGCTTTAAATTGCATCTGAAATATAAACAATATATAGGGAAATATATGTTTTCCATTGCGCAACGATTTGACAATTGTTTTAGGCATGCCCGTTTGCGCTAAGACGGAACCCGGTTGCAAAAATGGCCACGAGAGGGGCACGAGTCGCTATTCGGCTTGTCCCGGAATAACACGAGTTGGTCACGAATGATATAATAATAATAAAATCCATTTCTTCAGCGCCATTTCCGTCTACGTAGTCGCTCATAGCGCCTCACACAGGGTCATAGACACATCTAAAGAGATAAGTCTTTAGTTTTGTCTTGAAAGTGTCCAGAGTTGGAGATTGCCTAATTTCCATTGGAAGGGAATTCGAGAGCACAGATGCAGTGTGAGCAAAAGTGCTGTTGCCAAATGCTTTGAGTGAGACCATAGGGACACTAAACTGGAGTTTATGTGCTGATCTGAGATCTCGTGCTGGCTAGTGTAGGGTAAGAAGTTCACTCAGATAGGAAGGTGCTGTACTATTGTAGCACTGGTATGCAATGCACACGACTTTGTATTCAATCCTAGATCTTATTGGAAGCCAGTGTAATGATTGTAATAAAGGAGTGACATGTGCACGCTTATTTCGTCTACATATTAATCTTGCAGCAGCATTCTGCACACGTTGCAATTTGCTACATAGACCCTGTTTGATATTGATAAGCAGACTGTTAGCATAGTCCAACCTGGATAGGATAAGTGATCTCACGAGCTGATGTGCCGCATCGTATGTCAACATGGGTCTTATCTGACTGATATTTCGAATGTGGAAGTAGCAACTTTTGCAGATATTGTTTACTTGACAATCCATGGTCAGGTTTTGGTCAATGATGACTCCGAGGTCTTTGACAGTCAAAGAAAAGGGGATATCAACTCCATCAACAGTCAATAATGATTCGGATATTGATGCAACAGATAGGCTACTCGCAGTGAGCATGACCTCGGTCTTATCAGGGTTGAGCTTCAGACGATTCTGTGTCATCCGTCATGTCTGGAACGCAGATGTGCACTTTCGCAATTCTGCTATCACCTGTGCTGAGTCACCAGGTGTGAATACTTTCATGAGCTGATTATCATCAGCATAACCATGACGACTAGTGTCAAAAGTGTCTGTAACTTTGCCTAACTGAGAAATATAAATCACAAACAACAGAGGTCCCAATACAGAACCCTGGGGGACTCCATAACAAAAGATTGAATCTTCAGATGACATGCCATCAGTCGAAACAGCCTGCTTTCTGTTACACAAGTATGATACACGGGTCTTGAAAGAAAAGAATAATCAAGAGACGGACGAATGTATATCTGGTCTGTGTTTGCATGTTTGTTCATTAGTTCATTAGTTCATTAGTTCAATTAGTAAATATATAAGTTGAGTATATTCAGTAAATATACACATTAAGCATCAGCAAAACTTTTGTATTTTGGTCTGACATAGTGTGATTATATTATATTTTTATCCTATGGTTATTAGTGCACGGGTGAAACATGAAACCAACCATCTTCAAAATTTGAAATAATGGGAAAATGGGAAATGACTGTACGAAGGAAATCTCATATGTGTGGTTTCTTTACTAAATCAGTGACAAAGCTTATGTCCGAAGCAATCCCTATTTTAACTTGTACCATATGTTCCCGTGTTTTTTTCAGGCGAACAATTGCCTTGCCTTTCCATGTGTTTGTGACTGGCAGCACCGATGGGGCGGGAACTCTCACCTTTTCGTGATCTTACGCCTGGTATCATCACTATTTGACAGTGATTCATAAACACATGCTTATGATATAGTCGGTATCGTTTAATCCACTCTGCCTTTAGCCGAGATTTCTATTGAATATGGAAATGGGTTTGTCTTTTTTATTTACTACCCATCAAGGAGTTTTGATTTTCAAAAACTGTTGATTCTCGTGCGCATATACACAATACTAAGGTAAAACGTTTTGCTTCATATGAGGTTCAATGAAAATAAATTTATTCTGAAATGAAAAAAATGCATATTTCAATACATAGTTATTTAAACATCTCTTCGACTTTAAGTTCATGATTCACAATGTACATATTAATGTTCGGCGCACAATGTGGATGTTTACGTGTTTGTTGAAAGCATGATACTCATACACGTGGCATTTTAATGTGAACAGTAAACAATGATTGTTTAGCTATCAGGTGATCATAAAAAAAACCACTGGCGTTAACCGTGAATAACGCTTACGCATTGCCATGGCGCAAACCGAAGTTACCAGACATTCTAATGGTCATCGAAATACATTATAATCCTATTGAAGACACAATATTCAGCAAGGCAACACTCTAGCCTTGTCACGTGTCGGTCGTCCAATTGTCACGTCGACCATATTCATTTGGTGCATCTACGGAATCGATACCCAACTGCCACATTTACAGCTCGGTGGAAGCGTAATGGTACGGGGTTGCATCACAGCTATTCGGAGAACACATCTCACCAATGGTAACGACAATTTAAATGGCGCTCGCTACCAGGATGACATCTTTCGAGATCATGTTCTGCATGATCCATTTGTTCTGCAAATGCAATGATGTAACGTCACGTTGCATCAGGATATGCCTTCCCACATGTACCACGTGTTGCAACTGACATTCAGAGGCAACATAACATTGCTGAACTGCATAGCCGTTCGCTCGTCATGTCGAAGACCCGTTTTCGATTCCCGACATTGGTACAATGATGTGAAGCCCTTTTCTGGTGTCCCCCACCGTGATATTGCAGCGTAAAACCATACTTACTCACTCACTCAACCCTCCAAGCACTAAAGTGAGGTAACAACATGCGTATTTTTCTTCCCCTATACTGAATTGATGTACGTCGGATACGTCTGATCTGATTTCATTTAGGATACCGTATTCGACGTAATAAGCGCCCCGCTCTCATAAGCGCCCACGGCGATATTTGCTGATATATTGGCTAGTAATCAATCCTAATTAGCACCCCTTCCGATTGTTCAATGTACACAAGACATATTTATTCGCGTATATGCACACTCGTGTGTTATATGCACCCTTAATTATGGGCAATTAAATTCTGGAAAAATATATCTGTCGTACATAAACATTTCAGGCTGTCACCATAAACCACGAAATATATCTTTCAACTCACCAAAATAATATTCTAATTAGAGCCCCCTATTTCTATTTTTGAGAGCGCCCTTTGCGCTTATTACGTCGAATACGGTATATGTTAATATCTTCGAAGGGATGTTTTATCAGATGAGAGTTCACGCTCAGATGGTTATGATGCTATAGAGTATATATATCGCTATGCGAAACAGCTGCTGTCTTGGCTGCTTGCGAGATGGCAACTCTGAACAAACGCTTGAACAGTATGAACAACCAGCTCTACGCATCACAACGTAAACTACACCGTGACACACACACTACTGAGTAATCATCGCTACACGTAACTAAACCAGCGTCATCAAGGCGAACATTTTCTCTAAAATGTTACAGGGCTTTATTAAACCATAAGATAGAATCAGAAAACATCTAAACGGGTTTTACGACCAGAGCAGTGATCAAAATCATCACAATAATCAGATATACATGTACATGGACATGTAATTAAATCTACAGCGTTTGATAACACTCATTACCACGTAGTTGTGTTCGTTAAATCATTATTGGATATCATAAATAAGTCAAGCTTTAAGAAATATCTATCATCTTCTTCACGCTGGACGGCTTCATTCGCTGTTCCTACACGTTATCGTGTAACTCAGGTAGTATTCACACACCATGATGTTGCGAAAGTTCATTTGATGCATCACACATGGTCACCTACTTGATGAAAAGGGCAGTCCATTTTGGCCTTTTCTCAGCCCATTTCTTATTCACGCCGTGACATAAATGAACTAATGTCACTCCCTCACACCAATTAACGATTACACTGATGCATTGCGGTTCTTAAACTGAGGTATTGGGTATCATTGCTTAAAAAGGATAGACTTATCAAGAAACTGTCCGCATGTTATCAGAAATGAACGGGCCACCTTTACTTGATAATGCCCTCATATTGCTTGACGACGGGTCATTATCACGACCGTTGTTAGGTGACGTCAAAGGACAGGTGACGTCACGTTCAATAGTGACGCCATCTGGTTGTTCTATGACGTTTCCATTTGTAAAAGTGGGCCAGTGACATTCGTGTTGCTTGCAGTACATGTTTCAAAACTGATATTGTTGTTTCTTTTTATTTGATAACCAATTCCACCCATTTTAGCTATAATAACGGTATATGTCTTTTCCACTGCCCTCCTTCGTCGGGTAGTTAATGGAAGTCCTCGGGCTCCGCAAATATTAATGCCCTGAAAAATAGCGTTACCCTCATAATAATTGTATTAACGATTAACAGAATCCTAACCTCAAACATTCACAGTGATCTCCGACTATTCATTGGTACAAAATTCAGAAAAGTTGACCGACCTTAGCGAAATTATCTACACGTACATTGCACCACGCAATTATTAGTATGTTGTTTGCTTTGAAATATATTATATGTGGCAGGGGCACGGGTGGCCCAGTCGTCTAAGGCGCCGCGATTCGCTGCTCAGAGTTACGTCCCTTGGACACGCCAGAAACCTGATTGTGGGTTCTAGGTTTGTGAGCACCATACCCATGCTCGTGGGTTTCGCCGAAGTGGTAAACGTCTTAGACCTACATCACTTCGAGTGTTCTTCCCACATTAAGCTGACACGCCGTGATATAACTGGAATACTGTTAAAAGCGGCGTTAAACCCAACTCACTCACTCACTCACTATTATATGTGACCATGAGGGGTACGGAATGGCTATACCGTAACAATAAACAGCTTTTACCTAACAGTCAATGCTAACATCATTTTTCATAACAGATGAAACACACATGTTAGAGTGTCTTATGGACTCGTGAACATGCTATCATGTCATATTTTAAAGCAATTATGTCATAGCTATCAAGGAGTCTCGAAGTGCTTGCTTTTGTTTGTGTCTAACCATCGAAACCCAAAATGCTATTTCAACGTGGCCCCGTTTTGATGAAAATATGTCCTTTAGAGAGATTAATGAAACACCTCAACGTGTGTCATCAGAGGCTTTCAGCGTTATTTGCCTTTTATGTCCAATGGGACCCGTGAAGATCCGGGGTAGAATAGGTCTTCAGCAACCCATGCTTGCCGTAAAAGGCGACTATGCTTGTGGTAAAAGGCGACTAACGGAATCGGGTTGTCAGGCTCGCTGACTTGATGGTTGATCTGGCTGGTTGATGCATGTCATCGATCCCTATTACGTGGATCGATGCTCATGATATTAATCACTGGATTGTCTGGTCCAGACTCGATTATTTTACAGACCGCCGTCATATAGATGGAATATTGCTGAGTGCGGCGTTAAACAACAAACCAACCAACCAACGAAAGTCCAATGGCATTTACTTCGCCGGAAAATCGAGACTGGTTATTCTGTGGCGTTGGACGTTTTATGTTTTCTAAAATGTTTGCACCTGCAAGGATAAAACGGTAGATATAGAATTTTGGTATAAGGGGCGCAAGTTTGCATCAGGATAGAAAATTCAATCTAATCATCAGGCAGTGTCTCAAAACATAACATAGCATAACAAAATTAAATATCTGTGGCCAACATGGCCTTATATCTATTTTTACTATGTTTGCCAGGGAGATACATTTCAAGGCCCAGCAAATGTACTGATGAATCCCCTTCTCAAAGATTAAGCGCAGTGCTAAATACAATCATGGAAGAAGGACAGAATTATTTATGAACCAATTCATTTTGTTTCCCAACCCAATACTATGGTTATCGATAATGTGTTTGTGTGTACGCAGATACCATAGTCTAATTAGTAAGCTATCAGTTCGAGCTGACGAGAGAATATGTTGAGGGGTGTTAATATCATCTGTTAATAATTTACATTATTGTTGTCGTCAGGAAATGTCTTTGTTGAATGTTGTCAAACTCAAGCAACTCCTTGTTTTTGACAATAAACATAATATTAATTTCACTTGTCTGAAATACTTTCTGTGAATATAAAGAAAGTCCCGGCTTGATTGTATTGGGGAATATAATCAAGGCTTCCATGTATATTGTTCTCTGGACAATACTACTAAGACAACACACTGGCGTCAATACTTTCGCCGTTTGCATGCCGTTCAGGTCTACGTTTTATCTTTGAAGAAGATAACGCTCGTGCCTACATTGAACGTATCGTAAATGCCAATCTACAGTAGCAAAACATCAGCAGCATGCAATGGCTAACCATGAGTCCTGGGCCCACTTGCACAAAGCGATCTTAGTGCTAAGATGATAGTAACTCCAATACTTTGACATAGGCTTACAATAGTCGCAGCGCTAAGATCGCTTTGTGCAAGTGGGCCCTGACCTCTCCCAGGAAGACGTGTACGTCGACGCGAAAAGCCAGCCACCTCGTTAGTCGAACAGGGCCAGGCACTACAAGAGGATTGGAGAAGACTCCTTCAAATTGTCATTGGGAGATTGATTCTTACCACACCACGCCATATAAAAGAATATTTTACTGATCGTGGGCCATGACCCATTATTGATCACGTAGTCGCCAACGTTCATTGTTTTCTCCCCACCCCAGTCATCTTTCCTGGTTATTGCAGGACAAAACCAACATGTCCCTTTGATTGTTATCTCACACCTAGTCCTTCCTATTTCTCCTCCATACATTTCCATCAATCTTTATTTCTTTTTAGAGAGTATATCTCTCGTTGTATGGACATTTTAATGTGTGACAGAGATCGGTGACCTTTGATTCGAATCCTTACTCGTATATACTAGGTTTTACCCGTGGACGTCGCCAAAGTTGTAAACATAAATGACCTGTATTAGTTCGGGAATTCTACCTACATCAAGCGGACGACCCTATGAAAAAACTTAGATATTGTTAAAAGCAGCTGTATTATTTGATAGATAAGTAGTAGGTAACCCAATAGTTATTAAGTTTGCCTCTCTTCTAGATGATTTGTTTCGCTTTGCATACGAACCGGATGTTTTGACTACTTTAATCTAATCAAATATATTCTAGCTGCAAAATAACTGTGCTTCGTATTAAGTAGTGTACATATTAAAAACACAAATGATATGTGGTCATTCGTTCGATCTGTTGCAAATGCCCAAAGATTAATCCAACTAAGCTTGCACTACCAGCTTGTTCTGGTTCTGTCCTAGACAACAACAAACTATCAACGCTGAGTAACGCAAGCGTCACTAAAACGTTCCCCTGACACTAATGTAGACCCTTGCACAACCATTAATGGCATTCAGATGAAAACAGATTCATTGACAAAACCCCTGCTTGGTAACAGGCGACAGAGACAGACACACGAAATAAAAGCGGGGTGGTGTAACAACTTACATAACAATGTCAGTATCGGGTGTACCACCATGTGCCTTGATACAGGCGGGACAGCAATGGTGAACTTAGAGAAACCAGATGGGAAATGTTGATCCACCCCCAAACTGACGACTCTCCTAGATGCTTGTAGACAGACCCTTGCATGACCATCAGAGCTGTCCAGATACAACCTGGACAAATCTCTGAGTAGTATACTGTCTGATTCTTCTTTACCTCAGATGCTGTATACACCAAGCTAAGCATGCGTGGTGATGACGTGGAAGCGCAGTTGGGCGTGTCGCTGGATGTCAAGGCCAGATGTTGTGCTCTCTCAGTCGCTTGCCTACGGTCCCGCCACTATTTGGTCTCAATCCAGGAATTTTCCGACCAGTCATTGTGGCAGTGTGACATTGATTCCGTAGATGCACCAACCGAAAATGGTTGTCTTGTTGACGTCTCCACACCAGGAAGACCGACCCGTGATAGTCATGAGTGTTGCCCAACTATATATTTCATCTCCAAAGGGATGATATTGTGTGTCGATGAACATTAAAATGCCCGTCAACTTTGTTGTGCACCATTCCTGTATGCAGCATATCCACGTCCCGTAGACGTTAGTTTTCAACAAGCCGTGGCATTGCATAAGCGTGATTTACGTTTGAACTAAAGAGTTTGTGTTAGAGCACCTGATAACTATACTATCATTGTGTAGTGTTCACAGTCACAAACACATGTGAGTGTCATGCTCCTAATTAACACACAAAAATCCAAATTGTGCAAAGGCATGAACATGTACGAGTTGATCATGACCTTTAATTCAAAGAGATGTCTTCGTGAATATGTATTGAAACATACATTGCTGTAATTTAGTATAAGTATATTTGTATTGAACTTTATATCAACATAGCTCCTTTTTTACTGGTCGTATATATCCCAAGACAAAGACAAATCTTAGATTATATCAAAACTCTGGGTTTTGGAGGTTGTTTGTTCGAATTCCAGATGTGAATACCTGACTTGTAAACTGACAAATCCTAGAATCCAAAGATCTGTTTGATCTAATTATGTGGTTAAACCTGCAGTACCGCTGATGCCATCTCGCTGGAGGATGACAATCAAGGAAGGAAATCAGTCCATCCTCTCAAATTGCGTAAGTGTGTAGCAACTTTTTGCATTGCTTCAGTAATATCAACATCGAGCCGACAAGAATGGACTTTGATATTGAGTCAAACTTTTACAAAGGTGCGACAAACAAATGCAAGGCTATAAACTATCCTCAAGAATTCCTAAAAGACAACTGACAATATTCATAGAATAAACATTTTTATAACACATGTTTAAAACATCTTGTAAGACTACAATTGCGCAGCCATTTTGGAACATTCACTTTCTTCGGTTTCTTAACTGCTTTTCTCCATTGCACAGCAATGTCTTCAAACACTCTAGAAATTCCACGTCCGGTCTTGGCGGAGATTTCATGATGAGTGTAACCAAAATCTACACTCACAAAGTCCCATATATGTTCTTGGTTCTCAAACCACTGATTTGATTGGAGATCAGCTTTGGTTCCAGCAAGCGCAATGGTAACTGGTCCTCTCGTTGAGATGATGTTGTCTTGCAGCTCCATGACACTCTGAAAGGACAGAGCGTCGTCCACAGCATACACCAAGAGAAATGCATCGCAGTTCTGGATCGCATGTTGGTTTGATGCATCAAAGCAGCAGCCTCCTGGAGTGTCCCAGATGTGCAGGTCGATGTCTTCTCCTTTTACTTCCAACGACTTTGAATGGACCTCCCCCGTAGTAACCTGGTACCGGTCAACAAAGACCTGTCGAAGATACTGGTTCAGAATGGATGTCTTTCCACATGCTTGGCTTCCCATCACTGCCACCCTCAGGCTTCGCCTCCCCTTTCCAGATGAATGGATGTGAAACATGTTTCTGAAAATGTTCATGCACAAGTGATTGTAATTCATATCTGAAGTACAATAAGCTTATATAGTATATTTTTTATATATTTATCACACCTTTAACGATACTATGGATACAGACGCATTGTCCAACGTCATGCGACGTTCAGTCAAGGTGACACATCTTCCAACGTGACGGAAGTGACCAGTGGGAGGTACGCGATAAGGGAGGTGAGGTGAATCTGGTTCTTACTATCAGACTGATATATCATACCGCAGTTGAACTTGAATACCCCACCAAGACAATATACTCTTCAACCATGTTGGCGAGCCTGACCCCCCGATCCCATTAGTTGTCTCTTACGACAAGCGTAATTGCATTTTGTTATATACTACACAGCGAAAGACTGAGTTTTGTGAAGTTGAGAAAAGTGATATTTTCATTGCAGTTAGCATCATGCTTGATACTTCACTGCAGTGAACATAACTCTTTGACGGAACTATTGTCATACAAGAGTTACTTCCCCTGAAATTGTCTCCCTTTACCATATGTGCATTGCCCGTAGACAAACTCATGACGTCCTTTTTACATTAGTTCCATGTTGACAAGGCAAAATAATGACAAGAGTCAAGAGTGTTCGTTTCACAAAGCGACATTTGTGTTACTTGACCAGTATGTATTCTTCAACAGCAGACTCGTAGTTTTTAAGAATATCTTTTGGTCAAAATGGTCATGTAAATGTATGATAGAGAATTGTCGTGACCCTAAATATAATTGATGCTTTTGGTAAAATCTTTTTAAGATTTTGCAAACATACTTTCTAAGTCACATATACAAGGGGTGGTGATCCGTCCCTATGCGTTAGGTAGAGAGAATTTACGTTTCAAGGTTTGACATTTGTAATGAAATAATTAAACTTTACAGTATACACCTACACAAAAAGTATTTAACAAATAGGATATTCCATGTGTCTCACGAAATATCACTAATCTCATGACGTTTGGAAAGGAGATATTTGTCCCCGTCACTCGATGAGAGAAACGTGATATTTCACTCGACACAAGGGATATCCTCTATCTATGAATAGTATTGGCTGCTGATGACCTCTTAAATTATCTATTGACGATAGGTTTTTATTCAGTCTAAATGTATAACTTCTCGTCAAGATGTGGCTGAAATACTCCCTATAAAACGTTAAAATTACATCAAACACGTCAATGATTGGGATCAAATTGTAAACAGACCCATGGGCGAGCTCACGCCTCCATAAAATCGTCATACAGTTTTGAAGTCCCAGCTTTGAAATATTCCCAATGAAACGTTAATATTACATCAAACACGTCAATGTTGGGGATAAAATTTTCAACAGACTCATGGGCGAACACACGCCTCCACTAAAACGTCATTCAGTTCTACAGACAGGAAGTCCCAGCTTTGTATTGCTATAGAAACAGTAGGGGGCGACAGTGGCGACGTCAGCACAGCGTCAAGCTGTGTTGCCAACTTTGCAAACAGAGTTTGCCCTGGGAGGTTTTCCGTTATCTATCTTCAAGGATGTGACAATGACCGCCTCTGTGGCCTAGCGGTAGAGCGTCCGTCTGTAGATTCGGGGTTCGATGTTCAGGGTCCGGGGTTTGATACCCGGCCGCATCACACGAAAAGACGTTAAAAGATGACACTTATTATTACGCTGCCTGGCGCTCGGCAATAAGGGGCTATTACTTCACACTCAGGATAGAAAAGTCAATCTAATCATCAGGCAGTGAATGTCTCCAAACATAACATAACATTACAAAATTTAATATCTGTGGCCAACTTCGCCTTATATCTTTTTTTACTATGTTTGCAAGGGAGATACATTTCAAGGTCCAGCAAATGTACTGATGAATCCACTTCTCAAAGATTAAGCGCAGTGCTAAATACAATCATGGAAGAAGGACAGAATCATTTATGAACCAATTCATTTTGTTTCCCGACCCAATACTATGGTTATCGATAATGTGTTTGTGTGTACGCAGATACCATAGTCTAATTAGTAAGCTATCAGTTCGAGCTGACGAGAGAATATGTTGAGGGGTGTTAATATCATCTGTTAATAATTTACATTATTGTTGTCGTCAGGAAATGTCGTGGTATTTTTGAGGAATATAATCAAGACTTCCATGTATATTGTTCTCTGGACATTACTACTAAGACAACACACTGGCGCCAATACTTGCGCCGTTTGCATGCCGTTCAGGTCTACGTTTTATCTTTGAAGAAGATAACGCTCGTGCCTACATTGAACGTATCGTAACTGCCAATCTACAGTAGCAAAACATCAGCAGCATGCAATGGCTAGACATGAGTCCTGGGCCCACTTGCACAAAGTGATCTTAGTGCTAAGATGATAGTAACTCCAATGCTTTGACATAGGCTTACAATAGTCGCAGCGCTAAGATCGCTTTGTGCAAGTGAGCCCTGACCTCTCCCAGGAAGACGTGTACGTCGACGCGAAAAGCCAGCCACCTCGTTAGTCGAACAGGGCCAGGCACTACAAGAGGATTGGAGAAGACTCCTTCAAATTGTCATTGGGAGATTGATTCTTACCACACCACGCCATATAAAAGAATATTTTACTGATCGTGGGCCATGACCCATTATTGATCACGTAGTCGCCAACGTTCATTGTTTTCTCCCCACCCCAGTCATCTTTCCTGGTTATTACAGGACACAACCAACATGTCCCTTTGATTGTTATCTCACACCTAGTCCTTCCTATTTCTCCTCCATACATTTCCATCAATCGTTATTTCTTTTTAGAGAGTATATCTCTCGTTGTATGGACATTTTAATGTGTGACAGAGATCGGTGACCTTTGATTCGAATCCTTACTCGTATATACTAGGTTTTACCCGTGGACGTCGCCAAAGTTGTAAACATAAATGACCTGTATTAGTTCGGGAATTCTACCCACATCAAGCGGACAACCCTATGAAAAAACTTAGATATTGTTAAAAGCAGCTGTATTATTGGATAGATAAGTAGTAGGTAACCCAATAGTTATTAAGTTTGCCTCTCTTCTAGATGATTTGTTTCGCTTTGCATACGAACCGGATGTTTTGACTACTTTGAATTAATCAAATATATTCTATCTGCAAAATAACTGTGCTTCGTATTAAGTAGTGTAAATATTAAAAACACAAATGATATGTGGTCATTCGTTCGATCTGTTGCAAATGCCCAAAGATTAATCCAACTAAGCTTGCACTACCAGCTTGTTCTGGTTCTGTCATAGACAACAACAAACTATCAACGCTGAGTAACGCAAGCGTCACTAAAACGTTCCCCTGACACTAATGTAGACCCTTGCACAACCATTAATGGCATTCAGATGAGAACAAATTCATTGACAAAACCCTTCTTGGTAACAGGCGACAGAGACAGACACACGAAATAAAAGCGGGGTGGTGTAACAACTTACATAACAATGTCAGTATCGGGTGTACCACCATGTGCCTTGATACAGGCGAGACAGCAATGGTGAATTTAGAGAAACCAGATGGGAAATGTTGATCCATCCCCAAACTGACGAGTTTGAGTAACGTTCTCCTAGATGCCTGTAGACAGACCCTTGCATGACAATCAGAACTGTCCAGATACAACCTGGAAAAATCTCTGAGTAGTATACTGTCTGATTCTTCTTAACCTCAGATGCTGTATACACCAAGCTAAGCATGCGTGATGATGACGTGGAAGCGCAGTTGGGCGTGTCGCTGGATGTCAAGGCCAGATGTTGTGCTCTCTCAGTCGCTTGCCTACGGTCCCGCCACTATTTGGTCTCAATCCAGGAATTTTCCGACCCGTCATTGTGGCAGTGTGACATTGATTCCGTAGATGCACCAACCGAAAATGGTTGTCTTGTTGACGTCTCCACACTAGGAAGACCGACCCGTGATAGTCATGAGTGTTGCCCAACTATATATTTCATCTCCAAAGGGATGATATTGTGTGTCGATGAACATTAAAATGCCTGTCAACTTTGTTGTACACCATTCCTGTATGCAGCATATCCACGTCCCGTAGACGTTAGTTTTCAACAAGCCGTGGCATTGCATAAGCGTGATTTACGTTTGAACTAAAGAGTTTGTGTTAGAGCACCTGATAACTATACTATCATTGTGTAGTGTTCACAGTCACAAACACATGTGAGTGTCATGCTCCTAATTAACACAAAAAAAATCCAAATTGTGCAAAGGCATGAACATGTACGAGTTGATCATGACCTTTAATTCAAAGAGATGTCTTCGTGAATATGTATTGAAACAGACATTGCTGTAATTTAGTATAACTATATTTGTATTGAACTTTATATCAACATAGCTCCTTTTTCACTGGTCGTATATATCCCAAGACAAAGACACATCTTAGATTATATCACAACTCTGGGTTTTGGGGGTTGTTTGTTCGAATCCCAGATGTGAATACCTGACTTGTAAACTGACAAATCCTAGAATCCAAAGATCTGTTTGATCTAATTATGTGGTTAAACCTGCAGAACCGCTGATGCCATCTCGCTGGAGGATGACAATCAAGGAAGGAAATCGGTCCATCCTCTCAAAGTGTTCAGCAACTTGTTGCATTGCTTCAGTAATATCAACATCGAGCCGACAAGAATGGACTTTGATATTGAGTCAAACGTTTACAAAGGTGCGACAAACAAATGCAAGGCTATAAACTATCCTCAAAAATTCCTAAAAGACAACTGACAATATTCATAGAATAAACATTTTTATAACACATGTTTAAAACATCTTGTAAGACTACAATTGCGCAGCCATTTTGGAACATTCATTTTCTTCGGTTTCTTAACTGCTTTTCTCCATTGCACAGCAATGTCTTCAAACACTTTAGAAATTCCACGTCCGGTCTTAGCGGAGATTTCATGATGAGTGTAACCAAAATCTACACTCACAAAGTCCCATATATGTTCTTGGTTCTCAAACCACTGATTTGGTTTGAGATCAGCTTTGGTTCCAGCAAGCGCAATGGTAACTGGTCCTCTCGTTGAGATGATGTTGTCTTGCAGTTCCATGACACTCTCAAAGGACAGAGCGTCGTCCACAGCATACACCAAGAGAAATGCATCGCAGTTCTGGATCGCATGTTGGTTTGATGCATCAAAGCAGCAGCCTCCTGGAGTGTCCCAGATGTGCAGGTCGATGTTTTCTCCTTTTACTTCCAACGACTTTGAATGGACCTCCCCCGTAGTAACCTGGTACCGGTCAACAAAGACCTGTCGAAGATACTGGTTCAGAATGGATGTCTTTCCACATGCTTGGCTTCCCATCACTGCCACCCTCAGGCTTCGCCTCCCCTTTCCAGATGAATGGATGTGAAACATGTTTCTGAAAATGTTCATGCACAAGTGATTGTAATTCATATCTGAAGTACAATAAGCTTATATAGTATATTTTTTATATATTTATCACACCTTTAACGATACTATGGACACAGACGCATTGTCCAACGTCATGCGACGTTCAGTCAAGGTGACACATCTTCCAACGTGACGGAAGTGACCAGTGGGAGGTACGCGATAAGGGAGGTGAGGTGAATCTGGTTCTAACGATGCGATAGAGATTATTGTACGTATATAAATTGTGACGTGTTTATTAGTCCGGTCTAATGCCGATTTTATAGTGCTATCACACTTACATATCATGCCGCAGTTGAACATGAATACCCCACCAAGACAATATACTATGTCTAAGCCGACCAGTACTTGTTTTAGCCCCTTAATGCCGAGAGCCAGGCAGAGTTACGAACCCCCTAAGAGGGTATTCAAAGTATGTTAATGCAAGATAGACTTTTAAACGTAGCGTGATCGTCATTTTACATTTTTGGCTAAACTCATAAACTATCGCCAGTGAATAAAGGGATGGTGTAAGTACTGTTGATAATCGAATCTTGACCAGAGAGTCTAGTGATTGATATCAGGAACATCGATCCACTCTTCAACCATGTTGGCGAGCCTGACCCCCTGATCCCATTACTTGTGTCTTACGGCAAGCGTCATTGCATTTTGTTATATACTACACAGCGAAAGACTGAGTTTTGTGGAGTTGAGAAAAGTGATGTTTTCATTGCAGTTAGCATCATGCTTGATACTTCACTGCAGTGAACATAACTCTTTGACGAAACTATTGTCATACAAGAGTTACTTCCCCTGAAATTGTCTCCCTTTACCATATGTGCATTGCCCGTAGACAAACTCATGACGTCCTTTTTACATTAGTTCCATGTTTACAAGGCAAAAAAATAACATATGGTCATTTAATATTAAAGTTAATATCGCCTCTTGCCGTTTGTTATTCCCTTTAAAATATTTCGTTATAAACTGTAATTTGTCATTTAACTCATCAGTCGAGAGTGTTCGTTTCACAAAGCAACATTTGTGTTACTTGACCAGTATGTATTCTTTCGCTTCCAACAGCAGACTCGTAGTTTTCAAGAATATCTTTTGGTCAAAATGGTCATGTAAATGTATGATAGAGAATTGTCGTGACCCTAAATATATTTGATGCTTTTGGTAAAATCTTTTTTAAGATTTTGCAAACATACTTTCTAAGTCACATATACAAGGGGTGGTGATCCGTCCCTGTGCGATAGGTAGGGAGAATTTACGTTTCAAGGTTTGACATTTGTAATGAAATAATTTAATTTTACAGTAGACAACTACACAAAAAGTATATAACAAATAGGATATACCATGTGTCTCACGAAATATCACCTTTCTCTAATCTCATGACGTTTGAAAAGGAGATATTTGTCCCCGTCACTCGATGAGAGAAATGTGATATTTCACTCGACACATGTGATATCCTCTTTCTATGAACAGTATTAGCTGCTGATGACCTATTAGATTATCTATTGACGACAGTTTTTTATTCAGTCTAAATGTATAACTTCTCGTCAAGATGTGGCTGAAATATTCCCTATAAAATGTTAAAATCACATCAAACACGTCAATGATTGGGATCAAATTGTAAACAGACCCATGGGCGAGCTCACGCTTCCATAAAATCGTCATACAGTTTTGAAGTCCCAGCTTTGAAATATTCCCAATGAAACGTTAATATTACATCATACACGTCAATGTTGGGGATAAAATTTTCAACAGACCCATGGGCGAACACACGCCTCCACTAAAACGTCATTCAGTTCTGAAGACAGGAAGTCCCAGCTTTGTATTGCTATAGAAACAGTGGCGACAGTGGCGACGTCAGCACAGCGTCAAGCTGTGTTGCCAGCTTTGCAAACATAGTTTGCCCTGGGAGGTTTTCCGTTATCTATCTTCAAGGATGTGATAATGACCGCCTCTGTGGCCTAGCGGTAGAGCGTTCGACTGTAGATTCGGGGTTCGATGTTCGGGGTCCGTGGTTCGATACCCGGCCGCATCACACGAAAAGACGTTAAAAGATGACACTTATTATTACGTTGCCTGGCGCTCGGCAACAAAGGGCTATTACTTCACACTCCTCATTTCCCTTACGTTGGAAGAGGTATTAGCATATTATGTTGTTAATTTTAATACAATAAGATTTACACCATTTCACAGGAAGCACGGTTACGTTTTTCCGTTAGTATGTATAACCGTACTTGATGCCAGGTGTTAAATAGTTATACCTTCATTCGGGGCGGTCGGGTAGCCTAGTGGTTAAAGCGTTTGCTCGTCACGCCGAAGACCCGGGTTCGATTCCCGACATGGGTACAATGTGTGAAGCCCATTTGTGGTGTCCCCCGCCGTGATATTGCTGGAATATTGCTAAAAGCGGCGTAAAACCATACTCACTCACTCACTATACCTTCATTCATGGTACTGCATTGTTGTTGTGGCCGTTACTGAACGTGTACTGTAGCATGTAATCAGTTATTCCGGGTAACTAACGGTTTGTGTCTGGTATGCCTATATTCTGCATCTGCCAATGTCTGTTCATAATCGTTTAGGGGGCACGGGTTGCCCAGTCGTCTAAGGCGCCGCGATTCGCTGTGCAGAGTTGTGTCCCTTGGGCACGCCAGAAACCTATGATTGTGGGTTCGAATCCCGGTTCGCCCCGATTATGTTTCTATGTTTGTCAGCACCATACACGTGCTCGTGGGTTTCACCGAAGTTGTAAACGTCTGAGACCTTCATCACTTGGGGCTTTCCTCCCACATTAATCTGACACGCCGCGATATATCTGGAATACTGTTAAAAGCGGCGTTAAACCCAACTCACTCACTCACTCACTCATGATCGTTTACAGGCCACCGTTGTGTGGCAGGCGTACTGTAGTGCTGCGTCAGGTAACAAACAAACACTGTTTTTTACACAAATTGTGTGAGTGAGGGTGTTTCTTGTAGAGCGGGCGTTACCACCGAACACCTGGCAGTGATCGATTCATGCTCTTTTTCCCGCTATTTTGCCTTTTATGCCCAACTGAATCTGTTTCAGCAGATTATCGAAATGGATTATCGAGACAGTCATAGAACTTTGTATAAGGACTGGATGTCAGTATTAATTTGAACTAAAAAAGCGGATATTGTAGCCTAATTAAATATTATAACACTGTACTTCAGTAAAGCTGCATGAAGATCCGGGTTAGAATAGGTCTTCAGCGACCCATGCTTGCCGTATAAGGCGACTAAGCTTGTCGTAGGAGGCGACTAACGGGATCGGGTGGTCAGGCTCGCTGACTTGTTTGATTTATGCCATCGATCCCAATTGCATGGATCGATGCTCATGATATATATCACCAGTCCAGACTCGATTATTTACAGACCGCCGTCATGTAGCTGGAATATTGCTGAGTGCGGCGTTTAACAACAAACCAACCAAACAAAGCAAGAAAAGAAATCAAAATTTATTATCGAGACAGTCATAGAATTTTGAATTGGTACTGAATATCTGTTTTACTTTGAACTGTAAAACTAGATTTTTTATTAGTTATAACCAATAGCCTAATTAGATATTACATCAATAACCCTGTACTTCTGTACAAACTGCAGAGAAAGGAAACCTATGTCACAAAGATTTAAACTATTCAGTATGTTGTTTTGATCTGAAACATAGCCTGGCAACCATATTGAATTTTCGAATGTGATGCTCCGAACAAACTTTCACCTCTGATACTGAAGCGCAACATCTATTGTCTGTTTCATCCGTGTTTTTACTACTGTGTTGGTGAAATTGGTTGTGCTTAACAATTTATACAACATTAGCATGTATTGAACTGCTTTATGTAATTGTACACTTAGGTACACACTCCACTGTCAGTCATGTTTTAACACTCCAGTTTTAGCAGATGAAGGGTTTATCATTCCAAAAGCGTAAAATGTCAATCCATATAACGTATGACAAGATAGGTAGGAGTTTCAGTCATTCATATCAACACGAGCAGTGGCCAACCATATACTATACGACAGGGGGAGTAGATATTTACGTGCTGATAAACAGGGTTATAGTGGGCCAGATGTTTGCGGGCAGAAAATGCGGTATCGTGGGTCATCTATCTGTTTGCAGAAAGATACAAGGTGTTATAACGTTGGTTGGTTGGTTTGTTGTTTAACGCCACACCCAGCATTATTCCAGCTATATGACGGCGGTCTGTAAATAATCTGGACCAGACAATCCAGTGATTAATATCATGAGCATAGATCCAAGCAATTGGGATCGCTGACATGCCTCAACCAAGTCAGCGAGCCTGACCACCCGATCCCGTTAGTCACCTTTTACGATAAGCATAGTTACCTTTTACGGCAAGCATGGGTTGCTGAAGACCTATTCTACCCTGGAATCTTCACGGGGTGTTATAACGAGTCAGATATTAAGGTGTATGTACAAGATGCTATTATTCTCAGCAATTAATGAACAGACACATGGCGTTATAGAAGGTAATATGTTAACGGGAAGATGCATGGCGTTTCAGCGGGTAATACCATTCTGGCCAGATTTATGGCGTTATGGCGGGTCAGATGTGTATTGACAAATACAAGGTGTTACAACGGGTCAGGTGTTCACGGAGAGATGCAAGCAGTTGCTATAGGCAACACTCTTGTTGTATACGCGCTGTGTGGTATGTGTCCTTCTGTAGTGTATACCTATTTACTCCCATCCATTCCACTTATTTACATAACCAAATACTTGGTTGGTACACCACCAATCAATAACCTATTCATTATTTGTGAGCGTTTGCGATCTTAGAGTTTGCAATATTGATGTGTACTAAATCTGACTTAGGAGAATGAAGCGTTAACAAAAGACATGTGAAAGAAATAAATGCGTCAAAACTCTTACCATTATCATAAAAGATCGGTGTCAATAGCAGAGACCATCATACCAGAAGCATAAGGCTTGTGGACATCCTTATAAGTATTATTCCCTCCTGAAAAGATGGAAGATGAACAAAATGACTCTTTCATATTCTCAGAACAGAAAGTAGATACATATTGACCCAAAGGCACATTGTACGGCGGTGATTTTAATGCCAGGACTGGACACGGGTGTGATGTATTGTGTCCTATAGATATTGAGATAAATCACATCTACCCTCGACTGGGGAAGTTCCTATTCTCCCCCTTAGAGAAAATATAAACTGCAATAAACAGGCTCGGTAGAGACCTAATCCAAACATACATCAACACACAAAAATATTCTCAAAGGAAGAACAGTTGGCAACCATACAATGAGAATTAACCTGACACGTTCCATGAAAACTCAACCGCTCACCCAATTTCAGACCTCTGCTCGTCTACCAGACTCTATGTACTGAACAGAAAGGACAATCGGACAGTAAGTGCACCAAGAAGATGTTTAGGCCGATGTCGAAAAAAACCCTCTAAGCCTCTGGACACATAAAAACCTCCTCTCTCCTCAATGCAGAATATTGGCTGATAATTATCTGCACTCTGCAGAAATCTTATAACAAACCCTTTTGACAAATCCAAACAACAAAAAGTCTACAGTGCAAGAAAAAAGTAAAAATAGAAAAACTTAACTTAGAAACTAACTTAAAACGGCTTGAAGAACTCCCAGTAAACAGTCTCAAAGAACAATGGAATACATCGCATCTACATCACTGTGTCGAGGAATGCAGTCAGAAAACTGAAGCATTGAAAATCAGGATGCCCAAACATGATTCTAAATGAAATGATCTCCACATGATCAAGTAAACTGGTGGATTACTGCATGTGTTTCTCAAGTTATAGAATCATACCCTGGACACTGGCGTATTTTTCTCGCAGTGACGAACATCCTACATTGTGCCCATCCATAAAAATTGAGATATTAATGACGTAAATAATTACAGGGGCTTAGCCCTTGGAAGCTGTCTCTCTACATTGTTTCTATCAGTAATGAACTCAAGAATCATTGACCATATTGATCAATTCCAAATGTTAACCCGAGACAAGAGTATAGGGCAACGGATTACATATTTGTTCTTCTAACACTCTGTTATGTGTCGATTCCCAAACAATATGTTAACCTAGAATTCTGTACGTAAAATAACTTAGTTTGAAACCAACAGACAACCAACTAGCTGTATACAATCAAGAAATGTCTTACAAAATTTAACTAGGATTACAAATCAATACAAATTACTGCACAGGAATTACAATGGCAGTGCACAATAGTGAGTGAGAGAGGGAGTATGGTTTTAAGCCGCTTTTAGCAATATTCCAGCAACATCAAGGCGGGGGACACCAGAAATGGGCTTCACACATTGTACCCATGTCGGGAATCGAACCCAGGTCATCGGTGTGACGAGCAAACGCTTTAACCACTAGGCTACCCGACCGCCCCCTGGTGCACAATAGAGTGGCAGTACAATCTTCAATGGCAATATATAATTTGATGGCAGTGATCAGTGTCAAATGCACAAATGCGATAATAATGATATATTCATCCAGTTGCTACAGTGGTCAAGCTTCTGAGAGAGACTAGGCGGGGAATCGGGGATGATAAGCGATCCTCACATGAAAGCTGGCTCCGTAGCGATGAACATGCGTGAGAGATTCGTTAACACGCTCTTGGCCCACTATATAATCAGCCCAGCATTCCATCAATATACAGCTACTGGAAATTTCCATACAGTGCCGCAAAAAGTCTAACGGAACTATAACATGAAAGATGTTTCCAAAACATACTATCACCGTCCGCGTGGATAAACCGGAGCGGAAATTTACCCACCCCACTAGTATCCAAATATAGCAATTCCTGACGACTGATCACTGTCAATACACAATGCGATGTGCGTCTACCGAATCCCAGCAGAAACAATTCAAAACAGCTACAATCACTGTTAAACATACAATACACTGCCTTATAACAACCCATACAAAATCTAACCAATGAAATTTACAAAAATTATATGATATAATATTAATATGTTAATTGAGGAGACATATGGTTGTACTTATGCAATTTAAAATCTCGTGTCATGTGACTGAGGGCCAAACATTGACGACAAACGTCGTCACAAACTCCGACAACCCACCACAGGTGCAAAGCTAAGGCATTTGTTCACCTTAAACAAACCAGGGGAACCTACGGTACAAGTCGAAATAGGGATTTGCATCGGACGTTTTTGTTGTCACTGATGTGTGAAATTTAGAAAAATGCACAAGAGGCCTACCATAAAAAGAATTGAAAACTTTACTGAATCGTTGGTTGTTGTAACACTGATAAATAATGACTTACAATCAAGTGTTAAGAAGTGTGCTCTCTCTGTTTTTGTCTCTTAGTATTACTGGAATAAGCCTGGCATATTAAGGGAGGGGAATCTGATTTTATGTCATTGTAAAAAATATGAGAGTTACTTGAACTGTTACGAACCATTTGTTATAATGCTTATAAAAAAACATTATATTATTGTACTATATTATCGGGGTAATATTTGACGATTGTAGTTGGTTGGTTTGTTGTTTAACGCCGCACCCAGCAATATTCCAGCTATATGACGGGTTTAATATAATGATATAATATAATTAATATAATGAGCATCGATCCACGCAATTGGGATCGATGACATGCATCAACCAAGTCAGCGAGCCTGACCACCAGATCCCGTTAGTCGCCTCAACTTTAATGACACATCGATTAGGTTTGATCGATGCTGAATTTGTTTACCCAGTTCGGTAAACAAAGTACCCGTCATTAGCAACTCAAGGACGGGCAACTCTGTATTATCGCAGAATGGCTATTTTGTGGTGAAATACGTGTGGAATATGTGTTTGACATCACTTCCTGGTTTGGATAATGCATAATCAGTATGCATACGACCAGGTTGCGTCACGGGACTTCTTTAAAAACAAATGGGTTCTTTTCTAATCAATTTCGAATTGAGGTAGGGTAAATTCCAATTCAATAACATTCCAGAAACTATCATAAAATATTAACGTGTTTACTTACGAGTAGCCGTGACATACCGCAACGAGTGCTGTATTCGATCAAGCGATGAAATATCAGGCTGAGATTTGCACAAGTAAACAGCCAACAGGGGGTGTGGCCATGGATTACGAGATTTACCGAAACCGCGATAATCTAGAGCCGGTGATAATATAGAGTCCTACGATAGATTATGTTTCAAAAGGAATAAGTTATCGTTGCAGATTAACTGGTGTTATTCCCAACATGGGACAAAATGTCTCATAAATTATTTTTTTGTACTTGTCACATTCATTATTAGAATGACCTGCAAATAAAAGCGACAATACAATTCCGTAATCAGAAAACGTGATCTGCTGAAGACATGACCGAGTACACTATTAATCGTTTACCCATTGAACATGTGTGACTGTTGTGGTTGTGCTTAGTTACAGCAATCGATATATGAGTGATTGATGCACTTAAATCTTCTCTTTGTATGACGTTAGCTTGTTTGCTTTTTACGATGTTAGATGCTATTTTACATACAGCAGATGCATATGAACACTGTTTTTATGGAAAACATAAAATCGATATGTACATTATCAATATCCAGAAAATATGCATTTAGATTATCCGCCGAAACAGATTTGGCGTCAAGAGTTTTGAAAAAATGTAAAAAAATAAATGAATGGACCACTGAAAACAGTGTTCGCGAACAGGGTGAGCATTTCCTGGCCTACTGGCAGCACCCGACACTCGCACAGTTTGAATAAAATATTTATTATCTGACGCCGCAAAAAGTGCTCCTTCCATGCCACAGCGGCATGTTAACACACCAGACAAACACGTGATCGATGAAGCAGAACTCAAGTAAAAGAATAATGCATTAACTGATTTTGTTGAAACTAGTAAAAGCTATATGTTAGTTTTGATCACGTCTGCGTGTACAAGTGCAGATATTCTTCTTCTTATAATTATAAGTAAAGAAAAACGGTTTCGAAATATATTCACAACAAATACAATGTGAAAGGGTAAACACACTCTATAATAAAAAAAACATTGTACGTTTATTCTACCGCGACAAAATTAAACGCTATCTCTTTTAAGTTGATGATTGTACAGAGGGATGCTGAGTGAGTGCAGTGTTTTGTTCGGGTTGTCGATTTGAAGTATTGACATATCAACGAAAGCCATCCAAAACTAACACACTGTATAATTAAAGCATTATCATTTTTCTTAAATCACATGCGCCACAGGACCCGTGAAGATTCCGGGATAGAATAGGTCTTCAGCAACCCATTCTTGCCGTAAAAGGCGATTATGCTTGTCGTAAGAGGCGACTAACGGGATCGGGTGGTCAGCCTCGCTGACTTGGTTGATACATGTCATCGATCCCAATTGCGTGGATCGAAGCTCATGATATCAATCCCTGGATTTCTGGTCCAGACTCGATTATTTTACAGACCGCCGTCTTATTGCTGCAATATTGCTGAGTGAGGCGTTAAACAACAAACAAACAAAACAAACAACATGCGCCGTTTTTTTGGTCCCACCTGGTTTACTGATTCGGGCGACACGTGTAAAACCCGGACTAGAGCGTGCATTGACGTATTCATGACGTTCCTTGTGGTGATTAACACTGCTGTGGGACCAAGACAGCTTGTGAGTACTGTTATGGTACATATTTTCGTAGATGGACATGGGGCTTCTTATATTATGCACATGTATGATTATGAACCATGGTAACTTTGATTAATCTGTATTTGAGCAAACTGTTTGTTTAACATGTTTTCAAGGTATTCAGATCGAATTTCAAATGAATGTAAGTGAGCAACGACGATATTCATTTGGTATATATACCTCTCCAATTGGATCTACCTCAATGAATATTTTGTAAAGCAATCGTGGCAAGTAGTATTCCAGCCACATCAATCAGAGCTTTGTCAAGTTACAACTTCCACGTCGTGTCTGTGGACGCTCTCTGAATGGGGATTCGTGTCCATACAGTTTACAAAAAATACAAAAAACGAGTTCAAGATAAAGTCAGCCCATGTCTTGTCCTCCACACATATTGGTATTTTGAAATGCGTTTTCTAGTTGTGTTTTCATACCTATATGCCAGTAGTTTCCGCCAAAGGTTAATCTCGATTATTTGCCTTGACTGATTTTATATGGCGTAAAAGGCAAAATAGTGATACAAATTATTATATTTATCGATCCCTGAAAATCAGCCACGATCCCAAATGGTAGCCATTAGTGTAAGCATGCACTGCACTATCGGTAGCGCCTATCACTCATATAATTTGCATACAAACACAATGCACGGGTATATATTGTTATTGGTCAGGGAAATGTCAGCAGCAGACACTGTCTAGAAGCCCACAATGACAGCATTTGCAATAGCATTATTTTTATCACTGAAAATACTTTTTGAATTAAGAAATGACATGTCACATGACGAGTGTCAGTCATTGATTGCATCTTTTGACATGATAACATATTGCATTGTGGCCACATGAATCCATAGGTTTAACGGCTAGTGTGTTTGGATGTGTCAGAAATGTCGCTTCAAAACATGATTCCGGTCATTAGTGCAATACAAAGGAACATTGATTCGTCATTGATCACATGTATAGATTGACTCAAAGACACTCTTACTATCAAGCTCCTTCCCAGCGCGTGACACCTACGTTACACTCTCGGTAACATCGCTGCCACCAGTGTGGGCGCGGCCATTACAAGAATCTTGAAATTTGCCCTCTAACCCCATATGTAGTAACGTGTATACTTTTGGTTTTGGGAATGCCATCATATTTCATTTTGAAAAGGTTTACGACTGACCATGTTTTCCAGATGAATTTACTTTGTTGTTTTAATAATCAGATTGGTTCGAGATTGTAGACTAACGGAAAATCAACCAACTTCTCCCTTACATTCTTACTATATCAATTAAAAATGATAGTTTTAATGAAATTGAAATTCGAATTGACAAACAAAGAAAGTAATTTATCAGCGGTAAGCGTATTCGGCGTCACGACAGTCGTCACTTGTTTGTAAACATAACGGTCATTCGGTTGCGAGTTCAACTCCAAGCATGGTTGGGGCCACCTATCACAGTGGGGAGTTTTGACTGGTGGCAGCGATAGTATTAGAGAGCTCCGCGAACGGACTATCGCTGTGAAGAGCTTGTCTTACTAAATGGCCACTCAATTCCCAAACATATTTGAAGTTATTTTGATGCCAGTTTCTGGTCGACACTTTCTTAATCCCGCAGCTTTCATCCAGTAAGATCACTTTTTCGCCTGTGTGCAATGGTCCCGAACAAAACATTTATCATTCATGGTGATTTGAGATCCTTTATAGACGCTTGGATGTTTTTCTGAGGTTCTCCCAAGTCACTTTATTTACCTCCACAAAGACTGTGTCAATGCCAACTTTGCCAATATGCTATGTAGCGCCTCGACACAATAACGTCTATTGCTTGCCATTTGTTGACTATTCTCCTCTACTGTTTCGCCATTGCGACAATTTCCAAGCATTCGCTTTCCATTTGGCGAAGAAAATTGTGCAACGACTTCAAGGAACGTTTGCTGTCAGATACCATCTCAGTATCTCAGTATGAGATCTCAGTATTTAGAAAACAGATTGAATTTTTGTTTTGGGTGAAAAAAATTGTCAACTTGAACACAAAACGAACATGATACGTCTACAAGGATTTTTCAAAGAGCATCATTCGGTTCTTGCTCAAAACTCAAGCTTTCAAAACGTTCAATGCTAGACATGTGAAGGACATTTCCAAGTTTTAAGCATCAGCAATAAACATTAAGTTCGATGCAATTCCTTTTTTTTGACTTGTACAATATGTTGTGTTGAGGTAAACAAGTAAGTCGTCTTTGCATGTGTTTGGCATCATCACCATATGACAGTGATTCATAATATCATGCTTATGAAATGGTCGTAATCTAACAATAGATTTAATTGGTTCCAATTAGTCTAAACAAGCATGTCAAACCAGTGAGAGCGAAGCTTTCATATATGTTCCCCATGAAAGACGTCAATTTTTTCTCATTTTCCGTGCGAAAAAGCACCTGTAAATAGTATCAGACAAACATAATATTTAACTTTATGTTTAATTGCATGCTGCTCAGTAAGATTTTCCTAAAGTAAACACACCCAGTTGTAAAATATTTAATGACATTTGTTACCACCATCGTTCCATTGTTATCTCATAATTAACATACGTAACACCGATACCGTCAGGAGGAAAGTATTGATGCCACCATGACAACACAACACTGTGAAGTCCACCTCCTCACACATACACTGCAATAACTACATTTGGCTTTGTGCATGGAAGCAGTCAGCATGTCGCCTCCGATGTCGTTGTTTGAAACAACGTTGCTCATGACACTGATCCCTACAGCCAGCAGCGCAAATGCAGGTATGAGGGCACCTTTGATATTATATTGTTTTAGTTTAATTGTATTTTCAACACACAATGAAATTGGTTGGTGTGCACAGGACTCAGTTCGAGATCTCTGAAACAAAACCTGAAACTTAGGTAAAAATGTTTGCTGTGTCCATCTGATAATATTGAAACGTCCAATGTCAACTGAGACGTCACAAATTATCGCCATAGCTTTTCACTAGGAAATAGTCATATTTTAATCAGTTATATCTTTATCAACATCTGGTTCATAATCTTACATTACGACCCTATTTATAATAGATGTACTACGTTATATTGTTTGTAATTAATGTACTATTTATAACTGATTTCAATATTGTACTATTTGCTCCTAAGTGAACATATCATCACCAAAACCACCACTAAACATCGTTGACGTCTTTGAAATGCAACTAGTGTATTATTACAAGGGGCCAGCACAATCACCATCACAGCAGCATTTGGTGGTGTGTAAATTATATTAAACAAACTTGACATACCATCCAATTGACATATTCTGAGCTCTCTCAGTTTTAAATTTCACAACCTCACTTCCCAGCAAGATAATGGTGGCAATTGTACAGAGGAATGTCAAAAATTATTTTAAGGAATCAATAGGAATGAATGGTTTCGATGTTAATTACTCTTGCAGTAACGTATAGGCCTAAGTATGCATATGAATTTACACATCCTCCTGGTGTATTGTTAGATTTTTGGGTTGATACTTTGGAGGGCTTCCTCCACACTTTTCGAAATCGTATTTTCTCAAGATTAATATCCAGGGCCCATAACGGGAATAAATATATAACGCATCCTTGGATTGCATGTAACATATCGTCTTATACCATCCTATCATGTACCACCCTCTGTTAGACTGGTCTGTGTCATACCATCCTCTGTTTTACCATAACAAAATTCTTTTTCTGACCTTAGTCTCGGCATACACCATTGCCAGACAGTGCTTAAGCATATGAAATAGTCTTATACCAATAATAGAAGCTGTTAGTGCCTCTTAGTGACCTTAAGAAGCGACACAACTATTGTCAGATTCCGACTATGCCATAATCATTTGCCTGTTAATCACTATGAATTAGTGATGATACCAAGTGTTTGCGACACGGCGAGCCTATCTCCCAACGGTTGCAACCATTACAAACACATGAAAAGGCAAGTCAAGTGTTTACCTCAACAAACAAAGGCGCATATGGCATATGTTAAAGTAGGAAATTGCTTTGGGCATAATTTTGGTCGATGCGCCAACTTTGGATTTGTCCTCCATATGTCTACCAAGTAAGATTTATAAGGTAATATGTGACACTCTCAGGTGTTTTAGATCCTTAGTAAACTTGAAGAATCAGATGCTAGAAATCATTTTGAAATACTTATTATACCGTCCTTTGAGTCAGGACAAATGACAGGATGGTGAAACATGTAAATCAATGATTATAATGCATTCATTCATTCATTCATTCAGCGAGTCTTTAGCGTTGCCTCGCTCTGCACGGTTAATATTTGTGACTGAAATTATTCATGCAATACTTGTATCGGTGTGAACCAGATTCACATTGGTCTTTGTCATCTATTTGATGTGGCTACGGAAATATACTTCCACTATGGTTCTCGTTTATTGACTGTTCATACAATGAGTATCTATACAAAAGGCCCCACCTCTGCTGTACTTTCGTGTCAGCCTTTGAAATTGAAAGTTCACCCAAACCCTATTTACGCGCTGCTTTCAATGTGTTGTATACAATATTTGCATTAACGATGGTACGATCTGTCCATTTCCGCAAAGTTGTATATACCTATGATACTTGCACTCAAGTTTCTAACAAAATCAATCAACAAGAGTGTGTAACAATCGGGTTGACTTCAGCTGTTCAATAGTCAACTTTCTCTTTATGTCGAGCAATATTCCAGCAGCTCGATCTATTGAAGGACAATCGAGCATTCTATTTATAATGAGATGTTAATGGGTAACATATTACTTTTCTACAAAAGTTGTTTGAACAGCGCTACAACAAGCAAATTCGTATACAAGCTTTCAAATGGGTACATGGTAGACGTGGGAGGGACATTTCCAACGTTGGCACTGTAACCAAAATGATGTCCAATGCACCTTTCCATTTTAACGTGTAGCATTTCCGTGTGTTTTTCAGGTGAACAATTGGTTTGCTTCTGAAGGGTGCCACCTTCGGGGCAGGATATGGCCACATTTTCGCAAACATCTTGTATCATCTCTATTTGATAATGATTCATAAATAGAAAACATTAAAACAATGATTTTGAGATTTATTTCAGCAAAACTGGCACCAACAAGTTTCCTCTGCACACTTTCTCATTATGCTAGTATGAAATCATTGTTGGCATCCAGAAATATATTTAAGTATATTGCAAAATCAATCTGTATTTAGAGCTCTTTTAAATTAGAAGATCTCTCCATAACTTCCATGTCAATAATTGTCGTTGAACCAAGGATAGTGATTTTGTAAATTGTACATTTACTAACTGTACCAACCAGAAGATTGAAGACAAGTTTCATGTTCTTTTTATATGCGTAAAATATACAACGTTGAGATCAAAGTTTCCATCTGATATAGATATTACACTCAAAGACAATCAATTAATGGTAAATTTCTTGGATTAGACCAATGAAGATGTTATCAAATCTTTAGCAATGTATGAAGACTAAGGTGAATGTATGTTATGCTATGTTTCTGCTGAACTGAACTGTACTATGAGCCATATGGCCGTTCATACTAAACAAACTGCCTATTTGTATGTCATAATTGAAGTGACAAAACCCTTTCCATATTTCAAAGAAATATCTGTCAAATAGATTGGACGATTCTGACCCTATCACGAGCATGTGTTTATGAATCAGTGACAAATAATGACGATACCAGGTGTTCGCGAAGAGGTGGGCGTATCCTGCTTCGCCGGTGGCACCCGTCACCTTTAAACACATGCTCATGATAAAGTGGGGGACACGGGTGGCCGCGATTCGCTGTGCAGAGTTGCGTCCCTTGGGCACGCCAGAAACCTATGATTCTGGGTTCGAATCCCGGTTCGCCCTGATTATGTTTCTAGGTTTGTCAGCACCATACCCGTGCTCGTTGGTTTCACCGACGTGGTAAACGTCTGAGACATGCATCACTTCGGGGTTTCCTCCCACATTAAGTTGACACACCGTGATATAACTGGAATACTTTTAAAAGCGACGTTAAACCCAACTCACTCACTCACTCACTCATAATAAAGTGAGAATCGTATAATGGACTCTGCTTGTAGCAAATATTTCTTATAATTATGGAAATGGTACATAATACGATACACACCATCACCGTACACGCTCATGTTGATCACTTTCAGTTAATTGACTAAATAAAATGTCATTCCTTTTGTATAACTGGTCTCAAAGCGACATATCTGTGTGAATGTCACTTGAAGCCAAGACATATGACGTTGGCCTTAAGATATTCTACATTGCGGGCAATGCAAAAACGTGACTCTGCCGAATGTCCAATGATAAGAGAGTATATTCAAGATAACTGTCATCGAGGCGCAAGCTGTGCATGTCTCGAGACTTACACTGCAGAAATATCTGAACTGTCTCTCAAATGCTGGCCTGAGGATAATTGTGACCCTTAAAATTTGTCAACTGATGTCGAGCTTCATAATGTTCCTGGAATCATTATCATGGATAATCTGCCTCAGTACTGCTCCATTCAGCCAAGTGATCACAAGGAAGGCACCTCTCTGCAAGACATATGTGATAACGCCACAGAAGACCTTGTGCAAGACGACTTCTCGGCTCTACCTGAGGACCTTCTTGTGAAGAAACTCTATGCGAAACTTAACACTACATGGATAATTTGCAAACGAAACCTTTCATTAGTTAACTTCCAACACAATGAGATAACAAAAGAAGAAAAAATGTTTCACACTGGCACAGTCTTATTGTCAAACTAGCCAGGTATTGTGCAAGTCTAATTTACTTTTTATGTGGAGAATTCTTTCACGGAATAAAGGATTTATTCGCAAGCAAACAACGTCTGCTGAGTGTAAATAAACAGTTGAATACATTTCAAACCTCACCCCCTAACCTGGCTTAGGCGCCAATCAGGTCCAGTGTCCAAATGCACAGCTCTCACACAACGGACACGATCAGTCCTCAAATGCCCAAGAAGGATCAAGTGCTGAGTGACTCTGCTGATTTAAACTGTGCGCTTGATGACCTGTGCAACACTATGTCATGTTTGGAAGTTGTTTTACCCATGTGGTGACGATACAGGTCACAGGAGTGCCGTACACGGTTGAACTCGTTTTATTTGTTTTGATCGGACAACCATGACCTCTGTTACACTATTTTTTTCATTTATAAATAAACCACAAGGCGCCATTCACTGTTACCAAACGTTTCACAATTTTGGCAGAACTGAAGGAATCGCATGAAAGCGAGAGACATTTAAAAACACTTTATCAAACCAAACAAGACAGCCAAATTCGCTTTGCATTGTATATTAGTTATGCATAAAGCTACTACAGTCGATATATAATCGAGCCATACCCATTTGCAATGTACGACTAACACTAGATCGATGGCCCATATGAGCGTGACGCACCCAACCACTTCCACGATTTTCAATTTTCAGTTCAATGCAAACCCTGAAGCGTGGTCATATAATTTGTTTGTTTGTTTGTTGTTTGTTGTCACAGCAATATTCCAGCTATATGACGGCGGTCTGTAAATAATCGAGTCTAGACCAAACAAACCAGTGACTGATATCATTAGCATCGATCCACGCAAAGGGGATCGATGACATGCATCAACCAAGTCAGCGAGCCGTTAGTCGCCTCATACGACAAGCATATAGTCGCTTTTTACCGTGATCAAATGAAGTCCGTTTAAACATATCTGGGCATACGTGGTTAACTCGTGAACTTTCTAAGTTTCGCTAGATCACATACCATAGAAAGTCCACTCGTTTCGTAAAAATGTCATCTAACGAGAATGTGTGATGTATGATATAAGCTGTATTATATATATTACATATATTGAAAACACTTGCGCGCTGACTAAACTTAAATGAAGTCCAAGATTGATAATCTTAAATTCAGTAGCACAATACAAACCTCGAAACAGTTAAGAAATGAACTCAACTCGGTTGTAAGTGACGTTGAGATCAACATGCGTGGTTTAACCAGCGTGCGTGACGACCTTGGACGTGCCATGACACAATGCAATACAGACCTGACATAAAAGACCTGACAGATCATACTTGCACACATGATTAAAGCCATCAACTGTGTCCATGACTGTGTCGTGCAAATGGGGAAAATATTTCCATAATTGATTCTAAAATTCAATGTCTGAAAACCAAGCAGAGAAACTTGTGACGGAAACCTTCCAGAAATGAAGGAATGTGTGTATAAACCTGGTGACAATCATGGTTGACTGTTCAAAATGCTAGCGACTCGACTTATATGGCAATAAAAAAAATAACAGAAACGAGCTTTCAGTTAGTCCTACAGCATGTTCACTAACCAACCTTGTGATGCTGTGAAGTCAACCAAGCCTCGTTGTGAAAATGAACATGTATGTACTTGTAAGAACAACAAAATTAATAAGATAAAAAAGTTGGAAAAAACCACAACCAAACCTGCCCCAAAGCCCATCAGAATCACCATAACCTACCTCGGATATTTCACTCATCAGATTTCCCGCATCAAGAACAAAGCCAACATAGATGGAGAAATACATTGGAGAAACCCTCAGATCCATCAACAAGATAGAGTCAAAGTACATGAGACCTCTCTCAACAAACCTAGGCCTGAAATGATATGAATTAGCGATGATACCATGTGCTTGAGACAAAGTGAGCCTATCTTTCCACGGTTGCAATATTTACAAACACATGCAAACTCAAATCAAGTGTTAACCTGAACAAACGAAAGAGCACATGGTACATGGTAAAATAGGGAAGTTTGGTCATGCGCCAACTTTGGAAACGTCGTTGACATGTCCACAATATACCTTTTGGAAAGCTTTAAAGTGGCCCCTTTAAAATATACCATGTATGACATATTCTACTTTGCTTAAGAGAAACACTTTCTTAAGCGATGAATGTACAATACAAGTACTTGAAAGTAAACATGTCTCTAGAGTTTGACCGTCCCTTTTTAACAACCCACACTAGTGGCTAATTATATCAAATATATTAAGCTACCCGAGACGATCTGGGCTAGAATTGATCTTCAGCAACATTTGCTTGTCGTAAGAGGCGACTGACGGGATCGGGTTGTTAGGCTCGGTAACTTGTTTAATGCCATCGTATTTGCGTTGATCGATACTCATGATATCAGTCACTGGATTGTCTGGTCCAGATTCCGTTATTTACATACATTTAACGAAAATGGTTTTGTCACTGTTATTCCATTAAAGCTCATGTTTATAACTTGAGTATCAGTCGATGGGCTAAATGAACATTTCTTATAACAACATGACATATGTATCATTGTCACTCGAAGTGACGGTTTACAATATCTGAGCTATATGGTGTCGACCTGAAAATATTCAACATTGTGGACAAGACAAACTCGTAATTGGCCGAATGTGCAACGATAAAAACCTTTGGGGTAAAATGCGGAGGACGAACCAGATCAAGCGCTGAACCTTTTCTGACCCAGAATACCCACAGTGGATATGTCCATATACTATGTATCGTTAGGCCGTCTCCGTGGTCTAGTGGTAGAGCGTCCGCCCGGAGAGCGGAAGGTCTGGGGTTCGATCCCCGACCGCGTCATACCAAAAGACGTTAAAATATGGTACTTGTTGTTACCCTGTCTGGCGCTCGGCATTAAGGGGCTAAAACAAGGACTGGTCGGCTCGTATACAGTATACTGTGTCTGAGTAGGGTATTCATGTTAAACTGCAGCATGGTATCTCAGTGAGCTAGCACTATAAATCGGCATCAGCCCGGGCTAGTACAAGCAGCCACACACACACACGTGCATGCACGTCACTATATAAGTGCAATAATCTTGGACGCGACGTTAAACACCATTTCACCTCACCTATGTATCGTTAATGTTGTGGAAAGAATCGCACAGGAATACGTGCACGAAACAAACAACTAACAATCTTATCAGTTGAACAACGGTATTCTCGGTGTATCTTGAAACATTTGTGCCTTCTTTGTTATGGGTTTGAGAAAATTACTTGGTGACATGGGGATAAGTTATGCTCATGATATAATCACTGGATTGTCTGGTCCAGACTCGTTTATTTACAGACCGCCGTCATATAGCCGGAATATTGCTGATTGCGGCGTAAAACAACCAACCAACCTTGCCTACAGCCGCTAGGACACAGGGGCAGGGTATCACTCCAGATCTTTCCGACCTATTTCTACATACAACATTTCGTTGCTCAGAGACGTTGACCTAGTTTTTGTGTAGGAAGATATTAGCACTTTGGGAAAGTGTGAACAATTGATGTGTCAGGCTACAGGAGTAAACATATTGCCATTAGGAAGGTAACTCTCATATAGAAGTATGGTTCATTGTTTAAATAACAAACGCACTCACAACATTGTGGGTTTCAATTTTGACAGTATCTGCATGTGCAGATCGATCTACCTCATTATAAAATAATATTACAATAATGTGGTTCTCACTGGGAAAATGTTAAATATGAACAAATATTAATAAATTTACCACTGTAGATATATCATTGTCAACAGTATAATGCATACCACAATGATTGTGTCAACTTAATATCCACCAAATGTTTCAGGAAATCATTGTTGTGAGAACATATTACCAGTTTTGTTTTCGAAATATGTTTGTTTTCTTCTTTTATATTACATAAATATTTTAACTGAATATTGTGCCATATTCTTTTTCATGATTCTGAAAGCACCTCATGCAAATTACAATTTGCTTCATCTTCCGGGTTACACATGGCTTTATTGCATCAACAGGTAGGTATGCTTCAAAACATCTTTGCGCCGTGTTGATCCTCTAGATCAAAGGTGTCTTGTTATCTTTCACCGTTTGGCTAGGTTCCTATCGCACAAACATATCACTTATGTTGCAGTTGAATCGTTGACTGTAATGGTTTCTTTTCAGGAAATATTCTTGGCGGCAAACCATCAACTGATCCAAGAGGAAATGATGAACTGTCGGATACGTGTATGTTTACTGATGCACAACCAACACCTTACTGGCAGGTGGATCTACAGGGCTACTATGACGTCCACAACATCACCTTGGAAACATGCTGGGGATTATGGGGTTTGTGAAGTATCTACTAACAGCTACTAAAACACTCTTTTTGTTAGCCACTTAGTGACCAGGATTGCGTACACTGGGACAGTTTTGTCTTCTTTTTTATCCCCCACCCCAACGAAGTTGGCGGGGGATATAGAAATGGGTTCCGTCCGTGTGTGTGTGTGTGTGTGTGTGTGTGTGTGTGTGTGTGCGTGTGTGTGTGTGTACTTTCCAACAAAAACTGTGCATGTTTACCAGACACATACTGGACTGGTGCCTCTTGCTATTTAGGAATTTTAGAAATTTTTATTTTTCACGTTTCCATGGAAATAAGTTGGACTTAGGTCCTACAGGGGTGGTGTTCGTTTCCAGAGTGTAACTCAAAAACCGTTAAATACTTTCTTACAAAACTTTGCATGTCTACCAGGCACATACTGAACTGGTGCCTTTTGATATAAAGCACTTTTAGAATGTTTTATTGTTCATGTTTCCATGACAACAAGTTGGATTTAAGTTTTAATATAGGATTGGTTTACTTCAGTAGTATAACAAATAAACTGTTAAATATTTCCTTGCCAAACATTGCATGTCTATATATAAAGCGCATACTGAACTAGTGCCATTGGATATTAAGGAGTTTTAGAAATGTTTATTTTAGAATTTCCATTGCAGCTATTTTGACATGGGCTAAGAGAATGTTGGGTCTGTTATCTGTTTTGGGACCATAACGTGTTAAAATGGGCGGGGGATATAGATGACTTTGTCAACTATACGCTTGTTGTTTTTGTTTTACGCTGCACTCAGCAGCAATCCAGCTACATGACGACAATCTGTAAATAATCAGGAAATTATGTCAGGAGAAGACAGTTAAATGATTGACATCATGAGCACCTATGTACGCAATTGGATACGATATCATGCATCAACCAAGTCAGTGGACTTGAGCACGGAACCTGTTATTTCTGTGAGCGCAAGGGTTGTGATGAAATACAATACAGAAACATATTGACAATATATTTTGGTCGCATATGTACTCAAATGCAACAGTTATTATGGCCTACAAAAAAAAATCAAAAACGAATCGGTCACAACACTCTTACTGCACTTTATGGCATTTTGTCAGATGAAATAAATATTTATGTAGGGAACGAGCAACAGTTGATTTGAAGAGCGTTTCGGGAGTGGACACTATAGAAGTTTCCGGACTGTTGTCAGGGATGGGTTGGGGCGTGGGAGTAAAAACGAAGATGCGTGGTTCAAATCCATGTGTTAGCGTGTGGTTGGTACGGATGTGCCGCCACGTCGTGGTAGACGTTGATGACGTAAGCATATCTGCCATATGTGGACGTCAAGCTACATGTACGTGGTGCCTGGATCAAGCATTCCGATGATTCGCCATCTGTCATTTCCATGTTGGTGTGGCATGATGAATGTGGCATCACATTGATCAATAGTGGTGTTTTTTTAGCTGCACGTTAGAGTTGCATTGCTATGGGATTGGATGCATGGCATTTTCTCAACTGACAGTTGATGCAATTTATCATGAATATTCGTTATTTCTTGGAAAACAACGTCCGATACCAGCGTCATATTGTTGGATGCTTTTCTTTGAGCTTTTTCATTTTCTTTGAATCAAATAAACAATAGATATAAAAATATTTGGGTTCGAAAACAAACAAAAATATACAAATACATATTTTGTGCTTATAAGTGGGGATCTTGTAGTTAAGGCGGAAATACAGGATTCATAATTCGTGTCAGAAAATATTCAACTGTAGCCTAAAAGTAAGGATTCAGTATGGTAAAACAGTACAGCTAAACAAATGTTTGTCTTGTGGTTTAAATCACTGGCAACGTCCAAAGCCGTCGTACACGTTGAGTACAAATCAAACTAGTCACTTTTCGCATACAGTTAGGCTCCTTCAAGAAGCATAGAATATTGTCCACCGATCCTAACCCGTTCTTTGGACTTTCAACACGGTTTGTCAGTTGAATATGGAAGGCACAATCTTTTGACGAAAGCCATGTTATGGTGCTGATCACATAGAATTAATAACTGGATTTATTTGCTCAGACAATTGAAGCACTTTTGACCCACGGGTGCGCATTCCCCTGACCAGTACATCTTCAGGAGTGAAAGTACCAATTTAATTTTGATTATGATCCTTACGAATAACATGATGTTGATAGTTGTCATACACGTACGTATGGAACATGCTTAAAATGACATACATGTATTATTACTTTGATGATTTCTAAACACATTGTCTTAACCTTAAACTGAACTCAGTAGAACCATGCGTTTCTACACACAGGATGGAAAACACAATCAGTTAAGATCCAGACTTACTTCAGCAACCCTGACCAGTGTCCTGGTGCTGTCGGCTTTCTCTATGGAACAACACCAGCAGGTACAAGCGAGTCACAGACTCACGTATTCCACGCTACACCCACACACCCTGTTCGGTACATTCGACTCGTTGCCACAACGCAACCAGATCTTGGTCTGAGGGAAGCATTGGCTATGGGTATTCCAACAACACGTGGTGCAGGTACGACATCATCAAATCATTTTAAAGACCCAGAATATGTAGAGGGAGTCATGGAAAATAATAAATACAAACTTCTTTGGAATAGGTCCGAATACAGCCTCAGACCTATCCATTGGAAACATGATGGGGATCATGGGGTTTGTGAAGTATTCACTAACAGCTACTAAAACACTCTTTTTGTTAGTCACCAAGTGACCAGGATTGCGTACACTGGGACAGTTTTGTCTTCTTTTTTTGTTTTTGTTTTACGCTGCACGCAGCAGCAATCCAGCTACATGACGACAATCTGTAAATAATCAGGAAATTCAGTCAGACCAAGACAGTTAAATGATTGACATCATGAGCATATATGTACGCAATTGGATACGATGTCAAGCATCACCCAGACCAACAAACCTGATCTTGTCCTTTTTGATAAATCCAATATATTTATAAATTGTTTGTTCCTTGTGACATTGATGTGATTGACAAGATTCAGGAAAAACATGCCACGCTTGCATCCCATGTACCAAGTTGTCCGACTGTTGACTTACATTGAGAGAGTACCCGGGTTTGCTGCCATGAATACAACAATTCTTACAATCTGGGTCATGCAGAAGGCTGTAGTGTTGGGGAGGCTTCACTTTCTCCGAAAAGTTCTGGGTAGGTTTGACAAGGCAGCGCTTCTTTGGAGAAGTGCGACGTTGAACAACAAACAAACAATTTACCAACCTGACTAACCTCCATTTGAGTCGACTTGTCTTGTTGACGACGGAGCCATCCAGTCTATTCATCCAATAAGCCCCCATGGTCCCCAGCGAGGTGGCCAAACTTTGGTTGCTGGTAGCTTACAGTGGTGTTTTAAACAGTTGTAAATAATATTACTATGCTTAAGTATTGTTGACCAATTTGCCTTTAAATATACCTCTGTATTTATGACGTTTGTAGATATAAAAACTTGTTCTCGTCACTGTATGGATGAACTAATGCGACGTTATTGTTCACTCACTCACTCACTCACTCAGTGAATGACAGTATGTCAGCCAACCAGGCCTTCACTTTCAACAACAGATATTTCGAGATAGTGTATCAGACAATAAGGGCTTCATTGTCATCACTAGATATATCCAGGCTGTGTGTCAGCCAACCAGGCCTTCGCTTTCAACACTAGATATGTCCAGGCAGTGTGTCAGCCAATTAGGCCTTCGCTTTCAGCACTAGATATATCCAGGTACTGTATCAGCCAACAAGGCCTTCGCTGTCAGCACTAGATATATCCAGGCTGTGTGTCAGCCAACCAGGCCTTCGCTGTCAGCACTAGATATATCCAGGCTGTGTGTCAGCCAACCAGGCCTTCGCTTTCAACACTAGATATATCCAGGCAGTGTGTCAGCCAACCAGGCCTTCGCTGTCAGCACTAGATATATCCAGGCAATGTGTCAGCCAACCAGGCCTTCGCTTTCAACACTAGACATATCCAGGCAGTGTGTCAGCCAACCAGGCCTTCGCTTTCAGCACTAGATATATCCAGGCAATGTGTCCGCCAACCAGGCCTTCACTTTCAGCACTGGATGTATCCAGGCAGTGGGTCAGTCAGTAGTACGCAGAGTACTTGGCTATTATTCTAAGAAATCCAAACTGCAATAAGCGGAATTATCCTGAAAAAGTAGGGAACATATCTTAGAATTAGTTTTCATTCATAACGCTTTCAACTCCCACCCCCCCCCCCCCCCCCCCCCCCTGATTGTAATGGTTTAATTTGTATGATCATTTCCATATTGCGTATCCTATCCATACAGCTCACGAGATTTTACAAAGTCAAGCCAAGTATCAACCTGAACAAACACACGGGAACATATTGTACATACGACAAAATAGGGAGTTGCATCGCGCTTCATTTTGGTCTCTAATGCTTCACGTTCGGAATTGCCCCCCACATTTTAATGATAAAACCGTTTGAAAGGTTTTTGAGTTCAATAACCCTTATAACAAAATTTATTAGCAAGATTTGCATGACACTCTTTGAGATCTTCGTAGAAAGAGTATGCTCGAAAGTTGTGATATGTAGACACCGAAGGCAGCTGCTGGAATATTGCTCGGCATAAGGGAAATTTGGCTATTCAACCGTTGAAGTGTACGAGTATGGTGCCGAGAACAGGGCAACATCGACCACATGCTTCTGAGTCGCCACCACCCCCTCGCTCCTCATTTGTATTTTGATTGAGTGAGTTAAGTTTAACGTCGCTTTTAACAGTATTACAGTTATTTCACGGCGTGTCAGCTTAATGTGGGAGGAAAGCCCGAAATGATGCAGGTGTCAAACATTTACCACTTCGGTGAAGCCCACGAGCACGGGTATGGGGGAGACAAACCTAGTAGGTAAAAGATGTGTGTCATATCATTTTACAAGGGTTCAAAAAAGCATGTCTCGATGAATATAGTTTGTCTTTACACAACACTTCCATGTTGGTATGTGCATTGCTTATATCGTTTACTGATTCACTTTCAGCATCCAGGTTTTCAGCCACTACGGGGAAGAAGGTACAGACTGCTTTGACCTCCATTACGAAGACTATAGCCAGTGAGTGTGCAGTCAAGTGTCACGTGACTGAGTCCTGCCTCGCTTTCGCTTTCAATCCTTCTTTGACAGAAGACAACTGTTTTCTCTCCGACTGCTCGAGCACAACCGACGAGATTGGTTGGACTGTCTGGATCCTAGACCCGGGATCTTTCAACACACAGCAGAACTGTTGAAGCAAGATTTGCGATAGTTTATTTGTGAAGTTATCAATGATAAAAATGTGATATAGGGTACACAGTAATTATTTCATACCACATGCTAGTTTATCTGTCTCGAGAGGCTATTACCAGGGTATAGATGATTGGTACAATATATACCCACATATTTCCTTCATTATATCAAATTGTTTATTCATAGCAAACTGAAAGGCCATAGGCCCATGGTCAAACGTATTAACAAGATATGCGTGTTTCTTCGAACTAACAACGCATGATGTATGTACAATGTATGTACAATGCAATATTTTGTATTGAAACATTTCACTGATTACATAATCTGTTCCAGCTGCTTTATTACATTTCAAATTACGAATATTCTCTTGTATTTCCTCACTGCTGATAGGGGCATTAAATATGTCATCAGTGACAGACACAACCCAATAAGTACCAGTATAAAAATTATTCATCAGTTACTTTCAGTATTCAAGGTGTGTGTATCTGCCTCATAAAAAGGAGATATGTCTGGCTCTGCAATACTGAACAGGTATTTAAAATACTCGTACTAAGTCATATACCGAGTATATCATGAAATATTTCAATCTAGCCTTAAGTGAAATATGTCATACCGAACAAACATAAAGAATGTATAGCAAAATATCATATAGGAAAGACGCCAACTCTATGAGTGTAACAATGTTTTAAGTGGTCTGATTTCAAGTGTTTGTTCCTATCGATCAGAAAAATGTAATTAAGGGTCAAAGAATATACTACTGTTCGAAAGTCGATTATTGTCATTACCAAATGAATAGTTATTATCCTTTTCAATCAGAAAATATAATTAATGTTGTGTCGTGGCAAATTCAATCACATTCCATGACTCAGTTGAGGTATTCGATATTTCTTTGTTCAATATTGCTGAAAGAATGGTTTTGTGTCAGAAGTAGCATGTGTGTGATAAAACCAAAGCTTCTATTTGAGACTGCATTCGTTCCCTCGTGTTTGATAATATTTACAGCATTTGTTCTTGAAAATCAGTTAACAACGTCACGAAGTGAATTCGTAAGCATAGTGTTTTCCTACACACTTGAATGGGTGTCTATCGATTTATAAGGAATAACATGATGCTTCTACAAGAATTGTAGACCGATATACGACAAACTGCGCTTTCCTGACATATGCTGAAATGCTCCAATGATCCTCCGTCTTTCACTGCACAGTGAAGTAATGGTTTCTTAGAGAGGCATTTTAGAGTACTAAGTAAGGATAAGATATGTGGATGAACGACTTCTTTATTACAATCAGGAGCGACGTTTCGGTGTAGGTTCTAACGACGTTATCAAGCAAGTGATATACAGAGTATGGTTGACAAGTATATATACAGGCAAGAGGTATTGTTTATACAGGAGAGTAGGTTTAAGATGTAGTTACACTGGAGTGCCGAAGCCTGTTATGTACACAAATAGGTAAACATATTGACCAGTGTAGTCAATAATATAATCAAAAGGATGAAGCCAGTAACATAATCATAAGGATTATGACTGATTTGGTTCTTTGATGAGTTGATGGTACGCCAGGGGTATGAAATAGCCTTAGTCACGGTTGATTGACGGTTGGAGCCTTGATGTTGGGTGAGTGAGTGAGTTGGGTTTAGTGCCGCTTTTAACATTATTCCAGTTATATCGCGGCGTGTCAGCTTAATGTGGGAGGAAAGCCCGAAATTATGCAGGTCTTAGACGTTTACCACTTCGGTGAAACCAACGAGCACGGGTATGGTGCTGACAAACCTAGAAACATAATCGGGGCGAACCGGGATTCGAACCCACAATCATAGGTTTCTGGCGTGCCCAAGGGACGCAACTCTGCACAGCGAATCGCGGCGCCTTAAACGACTGGGCCACCCGTGCACCCATTCAATGTTGGGTATGACTTTACTCCGCCTTTAGCAAATATTCCAGCTATATCATGGCACGTTTTGCCAATGTTGGGAATCGAACCAGGGCCTGCGGCGTGATGGGCCAACGCCCCCCCCCCCCCCCGCCCCACTCCACAGACACACGGACATATACTCTCAAGCAAGTTCAACCTAGTCACAAGTTCACACACCTTAGCACACAGAAACTTTTCAAAATTTGAAAATTCAGTGAAATTTGTTTCTTAAATTTTAGCAATGTTATATATAGACAATCTGATATCTTTATAGAACTTGCATTCTACAACAAAATGAAATTCCTCCGCTGTGGCTTGCTTGTCACAGAGAGTACATAGTCTTTCTGAAAGAGGAGTGATGGGCTTGGTATATCTTCCACATTCTATAATAATTGGCAGGTTACCACAACGCAATGATGCTAATACACTTCTATATTGCCTTGGTAGAGACATTTTAACATAATGTCATGTTTCAATTTCTTGTTGAAATAATCTATAAGTTCTTAACTTGTTTCCATTTGAATTATAATTGTCATTAAATAGATCTGAATACCTCTTCTCTCTGTCTTTCTTATCCAGCTCCTGCAATGCTTGATCAAGGAACACTGACCGGCTTGTTTTATTACAGTAATGATATACAGTCTGGCCTCTGTTGGTGATAGCAAGCTTTTTAACCATGACCATAACCCTGTAGTCCCATGATGATTTCCGCCTTACTGACCACCTGTGATTGATACCTATTATTGAATCTGGTTTGGTTGTGACAGCTGTATGAAAACATCTAAACACTTCAACTTGAATCTTAGTATGTTGATTTCTCCATCCCATATCACCTCGTACAGCAATATTTGAACTATTTTTCGAACACCCAGGAAAAATCGACAGGCTTTGTTTTGTATATGGTTAATTTCTTTATAAGTGTTCATACCCCACACACTGTCGCTGTAGTTGAGGACAGGTTGAACATAGCTGTCAAACAATTTAGTAAACACTTCATGACTTAAACCACCCATGTTGTTGAACTTGGCTAGCACATCCCCAAGGGCTCTATCTCCTGATTTACAAATTTCAGTCACATTTTTTTTGTAATTACAATGCTCATTCAGCCACATGCCAAGATACCTGTATTCCATACAGTAATCAATATTGATTTCACCACAAGTAAACTGTGAAGGTCCCATAGGAATAGATACAGGTCTATAATGCATACTCTTTGTCTTATGTTTGTTTACTCCAAGTTTCCAATGTTTAGACCAGTCAGCGAGACCATTAAGAAGCTTCTGCATGTTATATTCATCCGGAGCTATGAGCACAATATCATCAGCATACAGAAATAGTGAAATGTTCACGTTATCAATATTAATACCACATTTCAGGTCACTGATTTTATCTGCCAAGTCATTTATGAACATTAAAATGAAGTTGGCGACAAAAAGCAGCCTTGTTTCACACCCATGGAGACATAAACCAATCAGTTCTTTCTGTATTGACCTTTACACAACCTTTCACTCTTGGGTACAGAAACTGAATGGCATTCAGTATAATTTCTTACATTCCAAATTGTTGTTTCAGTTTGAACCATAGTAAATTTCTTTGCACAGAGTCAAAAGCCTTTTTTTCATGTCAATGAAACACACAAATGTTGAGAGCCTCGACATCTTTCTGTTGTATAATATTTTTGTTAAGGACTGCAAATGGTCTTGACAGGATCGTCTCTTACGGAATCCATTCTGCAGTTCTGTTAAGTAACTGTTGCTTACTAACCAGTTACTGATTCTGTTATTTATAACTTTTGCATACATTTTATATGGTACACATAGTAATGTAATGCCTCTGTAATTTGTTGGTACTCTCGGGTCACCCTTTCCAGATTTTGGAATTGGATTAATAATTCCTGTTTTCCAAAGTTCAGGCACAAGTCCAGTTTTAAACATAATGTTAAACATTTTGTGTAATAAATTCACACTCACTGAGTTCTTAAGAATTTGTGCTTTAATATGGTCTATTCCTGAAGTTTTGTTCAGTTTAGTATGCTTAACAGCTTCACAAACTTCTTGTTCACTTATGGGTTGATTAAGAATCATATATATATATACGGTTCTTAAAACAAACAATAATGAAGAGACTAAGGACATATGTTGCAGAGGAGTGTACATATGGTCTATGTTTGCATGTTTTTCTTCTGATATAATGTACATATATGATACGGCTTTCAGTACACTTGAGACCAATACCCTAGGGCGTTCAGGGCGTTCATTTCCAAACTTACGATTCTGATAAGGTTGTGACACAAACGGAAATAGTTCCGGTCTATCATTCGAGTCTCCACACTTGCATAAGGTAAAACTTTGCGTTTCTCAAATGTCGCCCTAGCTAACTGATATAAGAGAATCCGTCCTGTGATAAACTGTAACCAGCGATTCGAGTCTCCACACTTGCATGAGGTAAAACTTTGCGTTTCTCAAATGTCTCCCTAGCTAACTGATATAAGAGAATCCGTCCTGTGATAAACTGTAACTGGCGATTATCATCGACGATCTCTTGAATGTGCTTGTGATGCATCTCCTATATTTCAAACTAGCATGTTTTGTGAACATAGAACCTCCAAACCACGACATTGGCTGCATGCCAAGCTGTGTGTTGCCGCGACAACATGTACAACGGGGACAGTAGTTTCAACATACAGCGCGTTGTCCATCGATGACAGGGGGCAGTCGGGTAGCCTAGTGGTAAAAGCGTTCGCTCGTCACGCCGATGACCATGGGTACAATGTTCGAAGCCCATTTCTGGTGTCTCCCGCCGTGATACTACTGTGATATTGCTAAAAGCGGCGTAAAACCATACTCACTCATTGATGATAGATAAGTATATCTCACAACATGAAAATTAAAGACGAGTATGTTGTTATGAATGTATGCCAGGAGTATTACGGTTTCGTGTTACAGTGTGCCAATGTTGTATTCGTAGTTACTCTCATTATATGAGGACATGACATAACTTTTTTGAATATTTTTGTAAAGGTTACAGTTGTTCATAAATAGGATACAAAACACATTCACATTTTCATAACATGTTTTTGTCAACCCTGAAATAACATATTTCACACGTAACTTTATTTTACTCAGGACGTAACATTATTTGAACTGTGAAGCTCGTTTCATATTCTATAATCATAACCAAAAAGCAACAATTGTTTACCTCTTGATCATATTAGGTTTTTGGCTATTTTGAATGTGATGTTAACACATGCGGAATATGAAATAGGGAGCATTACACAAAAACATGTTGCGTCTCAACAATAAACTGTGACATGCATGGTGTCTTCTAACATAGGTGTTTGAGCGTTGACGTATTGTATCGATGACGTTAGGCCCTCCATATTGATTCCCAGGAAGTCCATACTGGGAGCGGTACTTTGTACGTTCAACATGTAATAAACGTGTGACACATAGAGGATATTTGTGTTCTTGTCAAATAACATGTTTATCTCATTTAGGCGCCAGACTAATATTAACATTCTTTATTTCCTCCAGATGTTATTCCGAAGATTACAATAAAAATATATATTCAATTACACGCAGTTAACACAATAAAAAAGGCATAACATATTTACAATTACACACACTTTATCAAATTCAGATACCTAAATGATGACAAATATACACTAGAAGATATATACCAAAAGGTGCCTTAGTTTGTACAGATAGGAAGCGAATTGTAGTATAATACTTTCCCAGGTGTGTTGATCCAGATTGTGAGTAAATTTTGTTTCAGCCCAAAATAAGACTGATAACATATCTGTTTCGTCTTGCATTTCAAAATCAACATATTTTTGAACGTCAAGTACGTCAATGTGAGAAGAGAAAAACGCATTTCAGCGCTTCACAATGTAAAATAATGTGTTTTTCATAGTCGCAAGCATGCCTATTACAGAGCATGCACTCTTTCGAAAGTTTACTGAGTGATGAGACTTTCACACAGAGTTGTAAAGCAGGTCGATATTCCGGGTACAGAAAAGCTAATTGTCAAAGTGCATGATATGTCAATTTCGTATGAATTCTCTTATAACGGGACATGTTTGCGTTATTTGATACATTTGTGAGCCATGATTGTTCTTCGTATTTGCGTATAGTTTCGTTAACACGATTTCGCCATTTCAATTTTTGAGGGAAAGTACCGTCCTGAGTATATATACGAAGGTAGGGACCCAGATTGTATTTATCAAGTGTTGATTTAAGTTCTCCACAGATTGTCTTTGAATTGACAGGGCTTGTAATGGACGCGCAAAAAATATCTTTTGCAAAGTTATTAGAGATCAAATTGCATAAACGACCAAGAAATAATAGTTTGCATTTATCAATATATGAAGTAATTGTCCAAAGTCCAGGGTTCGAAACAGTAGATTCTGAAGGAGATCTTTTATCAAGACCTTGTACAATGCGTGCAAAATATCTTTGCGTGCCTTCCAACAGAGCGGCATGTTGACCCTTGATGTCATAGAGTAATTCACATCCATTAAGGCTGGTTTTGAGTATCATTCTGAGCTATATTTTCACGCTTGAAATTGGATGAAGATCATAACTATTTAATCCTAAAGATCGTAGGGAGTTAAATATGTTGTCTTGCTTTCTGACAGTACTTTTCAATTCTTGTTTTACAGGACAGATTGTTTGTTAGAAGTATTCCACCATACACCGTAGAGTCAGTTATATATTTGAGATTTAATAATAACTCTATTATTAGCTATTCTTTAATGTCAGCTGGAAAGTTCCACACAGTGCGCTCACCTGTCCATCGTAACTAGAACATGAATGAAATTTCCATAACATACTATCTTCGCCTGTGTATAGCGAACCGGAAGTTTACACACAACATTCGCAACTAAATATAGTAACTCCCAGACGACTGATCATTGTCCAAACACAATGCAATGAGCATTTACCGAATCTCAACAGAAACATTGTAACACAGTTAAAATCATTGTTAAACATAAAATACTCTGCCATATTACTGGTGCAAGGTTTAATGCCTGATCATCAGTTTATGGATGTTGTGTGAAGTTACTTTTTTTCGGAAGAATATAAGCATAACCTTTTATTACCACAACAGTGGTATTGAAAATAAAAGTCTGATAACCGATTTATTGGTTCAGAGGTGAGGCATTGTAACGTCACACTCGTTGACATCGTATGGTTAAAAGGACGAACATGTACATCGCAATGTTATGTTTTGCCATATTCATCCTGCGACTCTTAGAAATACAGTTGCTTGGCGAAGCAAACAGTCTACTCCGGCTTCCATATACGTTAACGCATATTACATATTCCTGATCATCGTAATACCAAGAAGCTTGTGTTATTGTGTTTTTGCTTTTTGTTGTTGCTGTTGTTGTTTAACGCCGCACTCAGCAATATACAAGCTATATGACGGCGGTCTGTAAATAACCGATTTTGAACCAGATACCAGTGATTGATTTATTGAGCCAGGATCGACGTAATTTTGATACGATGACATGCATCAACCAAGTAAGCGAGCCTGACCACCCGATCCCGTTTGTCGCTCTTACGACAAGCATAGTCGCCTTTTACAGCAAGCATGGGTTGCTGAAGACCTATTCTATCCCCGATCTACGGGTCAACATGATTTATGAGTCAGACTGTATTGAGTTCAAGACTGAGACGTCAAACGAGACGGCAGTTGTTTGATTGAGTGTTACCATGAAGGACTAACGTCAAGGAGCGACATGCTGCAGCTGTCAATATCTTACATGATCGATATGACCACGCCACGAGAGGGACAGTCGCCAGATTACATTGACAGTTAAGTCGAATTGATCAGTATTACAGAGCATACAACTATCCATCGTGGCCGAACTTGAAGAGCGAACGGATATATTGCCTTGATATCCAGAAACAGTTACGAACATTTTATACACGTTCATATTCTTGTATTTCAGAAACACGAAAAACTTAAAAATATAAGAATATGAACCTATATTAAATGTCCGAAACTGTTTCTCGATATAAACTTAAGGCAATATATACGTGCCAAGCGCCTTTTTCTAATACATGTATTTGAAAGTCTTAGAGCAATTATCGTGATTTGTTTGTTTGTGTGTTGTTTATCGCCGCACTCAGCAATATTCCAGCTATATGACGTCGGCCCGTAAATAATCTAGTCTCGACAAGACAATGCAACGATTGACAACATAAACATCGATCCACGAAGCCTGTACACCGATCCCGAAAGTCGCCTCATTCGACAAGCATAGCCGCCTTTTACCGCAAGGGTAATCTTCACGGGTCCCTCACTCTATGAAGAATCGGGGGCACGGGTGTCCCACTCGTCTAAGGCGCCGCTATTCGCTGTGCAGAGTTGCGTCCCTTGGGCACGCCAGAAACCTATGATTGTGGGTTCGAATCCCGGTTCGCCCCGATTATGTTTCTAGGTTTGACAGCACAATACCCGTGCTCGTGGGTTTCACCGAAGTGGTAAATGTCTGAGACCTGCATCACTTCGGGCTTTCCTCCCACATTAAGCTGACACGCCGTGATATAACTGGAATACTGTTAAAAACCGCGTTAAAACCAACTCACTCACTCTATGAAGAATCAAACTCCAATGAAACACAAAATGAACGTCATTTTGTAGCTGTACGCATGCATATGGGATTGTTGGTACCTGTTCAAGGGCTAATCAGAGACTGTGAAACACTGGACGTATTGGCCACCACCACACGCTGACATCGGCCAGTTTCCAGCAGGCTCTCCGTGCATTGCAAACGCTCCATCGGTAGTTTATACGCAAACAATGAATAGAATCAAATCAATCACGACTGTGTGATGAGCTTTATCAATAGGATTGGCAGCAATAATGATCCACAGAGATTACACGATATTCATTTAAAGTATCCAAATCAGGAATAACATCCTACGCACGTATGTGGTGCTACTCCTTGAGACACGGGCAAACTATAGGATGTGTGACGTGTTACAAACATGAACGCTCTTGCATAGGATGGTTGTCGTCGACATTTATCTTTGATCTAATACTTGGTATTAACAGTAAATTTTATATTCCATAATTCCATATTTTAATTTAACAGTATATTATTGAAGGTGTATATTCCGTCTCGTTTATTCAATGCGCACCTTTATTTGAGTCAGGCGTTTATTTTCTCAGAGAGGGGTTTTCATTAACCTGTGTTAGGGGTGTTTTTTCGACATCGTTGATGTTTGATGAGGAAACTATACACAATATTCATTTTCGTAGAAAACATCAACGAAAAAAGTCAAAGTTGATCCAGCAAGTCCAACATACAGAACAGCCGCGGTAAAATGCATGTACGTCAGTTAAACATCCGTTAGATATGGAAGCGTACCACAGTCTAACAAAATATTAGCATCTATATAAATAGTACTTTCAACTATGTAGGTAATACTTACATACACGTAGGTGATTCTAACAGCTAGGTAGAAGATGATTCCTGTTACGTAGATCATACTTTCATCTACGTAGAAGATATATACTTCCGCAACGTGTGTGATATTATAATCGCCCGCATAGCTACGTAGACATTGTCTTCTATGGAAGCGTGTTAGTGCCACTGTCTAAAGAAATATTATTTACTGTCGAATTATCGACTCTCGTAACAATTTTCACTAGTAATCGGCAATAGCTCCGATGTTAGACTGTGCCACTAATTCGTTTCCATAGTCCTGTGAAGTTGTCTTGTTGGATACTAGTTTATACAAACATTAACATTGCAAAAATACTGTTAATTTAATTATATGTTTGGGAGCATGTTGGCCGTTTATTTTCATTGAACATATTACGTATTTTAACAAATGCTGCGACCATTTCAAATTGTAAAATATCAGCGCTAGAATATATGCACAAACTGCAACAGTGTACGTTCAGTCCTTCACAGGGTGATTATCAGTATCGCTTTCATATTGTTTTTTATAGTTTGCGTGATTCTCACCCCTTCATATTCGCGTTTTTCCTCATGAACCTAATTTTCGTAATGGAGAAATCATGAGAATCAACAGATTCGAGTGATTTCTCCGTCTTAAGCCATGTTATGGTTAATATAAAATGTCGGTAAATATTTGGAAATAATGACCTTTAGTTGTTTGCTTGTACATGTAGTTTGGAGAACATTTTGCACTCTTCTGTCCTTGTAACGTTGTAAGAGAGGGCGGCGTGGCTCATTCTTCAGTAACTTCGACACATTGAAATGAACCTTTTCCTTATTAAATGTTTAGAGAGTCCCTCGATAAAGACATGTCATGGTAGAAAGTCAAACAAAACGTTAATTATTAATAAGGCCAGGGGTCATATATATCTGAAACGGAACTATTGTCGTTTACTCGTGAAAAAATTGTTAAAAAATGATTTGAGATGAAATGGGGTTTAACGTCGCGTCCAAGATTATTGCAATCACATAGCGACGTGCATGTACGTGTGTGTGTGTGTGTGTGTGTGTGTGTGTGTGTGTGTGTGTGTGTGTGTGTGTGGCTGCTTGTACCAGTCCGGACTGATGCCGATTTATAGTGCTAGCTCACTGAGATACCATGCCGCTGTTTAACATGAATACCCCACTCAGACACAGTATACTGACTCCGAGCCGACCAGTCCCAGTTTTAGCCACGTCGCTATATAAGTGCAATAATCTTGGACGCGACGTTAAACCCAATTTCACCTTATTTCTTCTCCATAGATCATAACATCATATAGGTAGATGAAAGTAACTTCGGCGAAATGTGAGTAGTCACAAGGGTGAAAGTAATCATCGATGTAGATGATATTTTGTTTAGACTGTGGCACTAATAAGCTTCCATAGTCAGACGTGTGAAACAGAGGATCTGAGCGTGTTCTTGCTTTTGAGTTAGAGATGAGGAAACGATTGTTTTCGAAGTTGAATCACCGATAAAAAAAAGTTACACATTGATCTGGTAGCATTTTTATTCAAACAATCCGTACACATATTAATGCACAATTGATTACGAAGAACAATTAAAACAATTAAAATATAAACATGACTGAAATACCCGTTTCATATTTATCACAAAAGTCAATTATTTCCACATTGGGTATGATCGATACCTAAGTTTTAATAGATATGATGTTTATCACACTGGCGTATCAAAACGGCAGCCATTACCGTACCACCGTACCAAATAGTCAGACATGAAAGTACGTAGATAACCTAAAAACAAGTAAAGCGATATATGTACAGCTTATCAGTCAGCTGACCTCTAAGCCTGAGTGAGTACGGTGTTACGCCGCTTTTAGCAATATTCCAGCAATATCACGGCGGGGGACACCAGAAATGGGCTTCACACATCGTACCCATGGGGGAATCGAACCCGGGTCTCCGGCGTGACGAGCGAACGCTTTAACCTGTCCACTAGGCCACCCGACCGCCCCCTGACCTTTAAGAAGGATTGTTGTGTGGTCCTTATAATAAACTCACACATACTATGGGGACATTTTAGATGTTATATTGCCTTTGATCTGGGCATATAAATTGTATTGTTTGCATGTATGAAAAACTGCTCTTTTTGAGGTTCCCGAATTCCCTCACTTCACCTACTGTCAGTATCAAACTAAAATACAATAAGGAAGAGAATTTATGGTTGTCAACTTTTTATTTTGAGGAGACTTGTGGAGATCCGGGGTAGAATAGGTCTTCAACAACCAATGATTGCCACAAAAGGCGACTATGCTTGTCGTAAGAGGCGACTAATGGGATCGGGTGGTTAGGCTCGCTGACTTGGTTGAAGCATGTCATCGATCCCAATTGCGCGGATCGATGCTCATGACATCAATCACTGTATTGTCTGGTCCAGACTCGGATTATTTACAGATCGCCGTCATATAGCTGGAATATTGCTGAGTGGGGCGTAAAACAACAAACCAACAACAGCAAATTATTTTGAGGAGCACAAGAAGTTGACATCTATAAATTATCTTCCTTATGTGTATCACTTCTTAATGCCCTACAAAGACCTACAAATACAATGAAAAAACCAACAGAGTGCATGTCATTTGAACATCGCGACTCAGATAATGATCTCAGGCTAAATAATCTCCATAACCATAGCAACTCTTTCTGCCGATTTATCCAGATATAACACAGTTGAAGAACTTTTAGCTTAAAGGGACCAAAATGCACTTTGGCCCTTTTTGCATATTATTGCATAAATAACATCTATGAGTTCTTGTCTACCTGTAGAAAAAATATTGTATGTTTTCATTGATGCGTTTTTGACATATAGCTACTTATAGACTTTGTTAGATTTTGGCCCTTTTAGCTCTCATTTCCGTGTGTGGTTGAGACTGGTTGTCTGAGAGAGATTTTGAAAGTTTGGAACCTTATTATCATATTTCAACTATTTCAACAAAGTTGGCATTAGTTTAAATCATTTAAAAGTACTTCAATAGCATGTGTTGGTACTTTTAGTGGTAGTTTATCAATCTCACATGGTAAATCTCATGCAAATGCCTTTCCACCCTCACACAAATTAAAAACATAAGTTTATTTCCTTTTTTGAATGTTTTTTTTATAACAACATTTATATCTCTGCTGTCAGAATGCGTTAATGTCTAGGAATTTATCGGTGAAAAAAAAGTTCATTAACATGCATAATATTATGTGTTTTCATCACTTTTCTCAAAACAGACTCCACATGACATTGGCCCTTATGGCTCTAAGCTCTTCATTTTACAAGTACATGACCTGACTCAAGTACATGTAATCTGAGTGGACAATTGTGCATTATGAGCAATACACGAGCTGGTTTGAGAGGGGTTTCTCATCTACCGATATATCATTACTGTATAATGTGACACATGAGAACAGATGCTGAATATAACAAGCTGAATAAAATTACTTAATCGTTGGTTTTCAAGGCGATACATGTTGGAGGGAGATTTCTAGAAAAGCGTGTCAGTCCTCTTATTATCGGTAATTATAACAAAAGTATATTCCCAAGCTTAATTGGGCTTTTGCCTCGATAATCACATGGGGCTGATAGTAGAGATGGCATTGACAAGTAGCTAGTATGGGATAAATACCGTGTTTTCCGTCAGTACATTTTGTAACCATTCTTAAATATGACACTTTTCGTTGTCACAATTGACCAGAGATGTATGTCAAACGTATTGAATAGAGTTGATTTTTTGAAAATGATGTTTCAATTATATAATTTGTGTTGTAAAAATATAATGAATCAAGCTTACACTGTCCTTCCCCGGGCATTGATTTCTGACTGATATGCTTCCGAAGCGGACATTGTGTCTAATTACAGTTTGACAAATTGTTGCGTCCGTTTATGCTGCAGTACTCGCTATGAGATATTAACACATACTATTTTAATTGCACTGATCTGTGACGAAACTATTCTAGTTTCGTGAACATATCTACAAGGGTGGCATTGACGAATAATTGACGATAGAATAATTGAATTAAGATATGCAAATACCATTACGCAGACATCGCCGAATGTCCTTATTTAAGTTTTGTCATCAGCTGTTCCCTGTGCTGTGACATATGCACCCAAAATATATAATGACTTGCAGAGTTAGTTGGCTTTATCATTGGTTCCATACGAATAGGACATTGTGGACTGGACGTTGATAGGATATTATATACTCGACACTGATAGACCATTGTATACTGGACGCTGATAGGACATTGTGGACTGGACGTCGATAGGACATTGTATACTGGACGCTGTTAGGACATTGTATACTGGACGCTGTTAGGACATGGTGTACTCGACACTGATAGGACATTGTATACTGGACGCTGATAGGATATTGTATCCTGGACGCTGATAGGACATGTTGTACTCGACACTAATAGGACATTGTGTTCTTGACGCTGATAGGACATCGTGTACTCGTCACTGATGGGACATTGTATACTGGACGCTGATAGGACATTGTGTACAAGACGTTGTCAGGGCATTATGTACTCGACACTGATAGGACATGGTGTACTCGACACTGATAGGACACTGTGTACTGGACGCTGATATGACATGTTGTACTCGACACTAATAGGACATTGATACTGGATGCTGATAGAACATGGTGTACTCGAGGCTGATAGGACATCGTGTACTCGACACTGATAGGACATTGTATACTTGACGCTGATATGACATGTTGTACTCGACACTGAAAGGACATTGTGAACTCGACACTGAATGACATTGTGTGCTGGACGCTGACAGGACATGGTGTACTCGTCACAGATAGGACATTGTATACTGGACGCTGATAGAACATGGTGTATTCGACACTGATAGGACATGGTGTACTCGACACTGATAGGACATTGAATATTGAACGCTGATAGGACTTCCTGTACAACACGATGATAGGACATTGTGTACCAGACGCTGAACATTGTGTACTCGACACTGATAGGATATTTTGTGCTAGACACTGACAGGACATTAGTTCCTCGTGTAGGATAATGATCAATTGTGGTGAGTTGTCCTTTGACATTAATTCCTTGTACTGACTATTCTAGTTCACAGGACATTAGCTACCATTGTCCAGAACTACTGACTAAGGATATGTCCGCAGGACGTTGAGTTAGTAAGGCTGTGGCGTCTACGACATCGATACACAAAAAAGAGATCGTCGTTTTACGAAATATGAATAAACAACTGAAATCAACTGATGGTGAGTGATGGAGTGCACATGCTGCACACAAAACGACACATAAATGTACAAACAAACATTGATTGCTGTCAAATGCCCAGACAACATTTTGTAAAAAAAGAGATAAGATTACATAAAACCATATGCCACATTTATATCAATATTTTCCGACACGAAACGTATATTGAAAATTTGTAAAAATCCAAACATTGTGGATCCATTTCATCTCTAGCTCAAGTGATGAGTTCTAGCAATGAGTTTCTAAAAAAAATATGTTTCCACAAATATTACCTAAGACACGTTTTGCAACACATCATGCGTTTTGACCGACCACCAGAGCATGTGTTGTTGAGATGAGGATGTAAACACCCAGCCATGCCTTGCCTCATTCTGAAGTTGACTCGTACTCAACATCTCAGCAAATACCACACAGAAAGGGACATTCAGACGGTACGTTGACGTACAGTTCGCAGTAGGACAGCCGGTAGAGGGTGCAGTGAAACGGGTCTTTTGCTGGGCAGTTGGCTGTAACGGAAGGTTTCATATGAATGACACTGGATGTTCTTCAAATAATGTTACTGTTTTTCGTTTTCACGGAGTCAAAAGGCTCTCGCATGAATGTGCAGTAACCAACAGTCAAATATAACGCTGTAACATTGTAAGCCTAGTTCCTCTTCTATGTGGGCGTATATCTAATAGTGTAAGGCTCTGACAGGAAAATGAAATATAACGATGATCCAGTAAATATCTTATAGTGATGCGTTTTTCTTGATATAATCTTCATTTTATTCTTCCGAAAAGACATGGAAGAGAACTTTTTTTGAAACGCATATGGCCGTATTTACAATCTTGTTTTTCATTGATCATTAAATTCAACAATTTTAAACATTAATTCGAATTTACAAATTTAGCTCTTTACGATATAACAATGTAGAGATTGTTGAATATATTACCGGTCTGGCATGTCGTTCCGGCATATGGCGTTTTGCATGTGCATTTGCACGTGTCTGTATCCAAACGTCCACCATTCAAACATTGCTTTCCCCCGCATGGTGCTGAAAGTCACAATTTACATAACGTAAGTCTAGTATGAGTCACATGTTTATCTCTAGAGTGAAAATGTCAACTTTTCACGTCAATGGATGGGTTGTTAATGCAGGTTGACAAGAAAAATCAAATATATTCGTTTTGAACTTGCGTACTGATATTACAAAGGCAGACTGAACGTTTTGAATTACACGCCACGACTTGTCATTAAGACTGTAGTTGTCGGGACTTGATAATCCGCCTAGAAGCCTTGTGAACTGTTTGACATGGCTACTGACATCCCTGTTCGAATGACCAGCTGATGACCAAACATAATCCCGTCACCACCTGATGTTATTACACAGTGTGTTATTAAACAGTGGTACCTGAACGAGTTAATTAAAAATAAAACAAAACAATTTGTAACAAAATAATTTGACGAGAAAACCTAATGTTCTATCTCTTAAGTATTTTCTGTCTGAAATTAGTTCGGGATAAATGGTTATATCACTCCAGTAATCTATATACTTTATGTTGTCAGATACATATAGTATTTCATCACTATACTCATGATCAATCGTTGTATGATGTTCCCTAATAACATATTAAACTCCTATCGTATGGCATGCGTCATTTTCTAACATGTGCAATTTTGAAATCAAGTATCTAGTTCTCGAAGGCGAAGTGCAACATCTGTGTATTTGTCCGTCCTGCATCACGAGGATGTGTTGCTCACGGTCACATAGATACCATTGAACATGACAGTCGTGGATACAAACGACATCAGATGCAGCTGTTCTTGGTTCCAGTCATTAACATATTTATCTTTTAAAATCGCATCTCGATTTAATTATCTGACAACACATATTTATTTTTTTGTTTACAACTCAAATGATATACACATACTTATTCTGCTGTTTTGTCATATGATGTGAACCAGTATTTATGCCCATGTAGAATTACATTCACTACCAGACCCCTATCAAAGAATGAGGTCTGATTGGTCCACGTGATCTTGATAATATACTATGTATCCGCCTTGGAGAGATATCATTTTCTCAGGGGGTGAATAAATCCCTTATACCCCACCACGAACAAGACAGGCTGCACGTGGATTTCTAAGAGGCAGAATAAATCCCTTTTACCCGCTTCGATGCAAACTTCTGCACTCTTTTTCCGAGTCAATGGAAGTCACAAGACAACACAAGCTGTTTTCTTTCAATTTTAAATTTGTTTTAATTCTTTTATAATGCCATTAAAACATGTAGATTAGATAAATTCGTTGTAGCAGGATCAGTCGGGGTACATGGGGTTTTGAGGTTTTTAATATTCTAATGTGACCATAAATTGCGCATTTGTGTGTTACACGGCAAGCCTTGGTCTCGAAGTGTTCGCTCTTAACGCCGAAGCCAGGGTTCGATTCCCCTATATGAGTTCAATGTGTAAGCGACCGCCTCCGCGGTCTAGTGGTAGAGCGTCCGCCCGGAGAGCGGAAGGTCCGGGGTTCGATCCCCGGGCACGTCATTCCAAAAGACGTTAAAAGATGGTACTTTTTGTTACCCTGTCTGGCGCACGGCATTAAAGGGCTAAAACAAGGACTGGTCGGCTCGGAGTCAGTATACTGTGTCTGAGTGGGGTATTCATGTTAAACTGCGGCATGGTATCTCAGTGAGCTAGCACTATAAATCGGCATCAGTCCGGACTCGTACAAGCAGCCACACAAACACACAACCGTACATGCACGTCGCTAAATAACTGCAATAATCTTGGACGCGACGTTAAACCCAATTTCACCTCACCTCACCAATGTGTAAGCCATTCCTGCTGCTCACTGTGGTACTTCAATCATTTTGGTAGACAAGTGTAAACTGTTGAAGTGCTGCCTGTACTAATATTTTGGCAGTGTATGGAGTGGAGCTCAATTTACCTAAGGGGTAATCTTGTAACTTGTGGCGACCAACCCGTTTACTTCTCCAACTTGTCAGCTATGATGGTCTGCTGCTGGGAACTTACGGAAGACTACTTTTCCGCAACGGTTAAAAACATACTGAAAGGATTTTCGCATGAAAGTAAGGCTAGATTGATACAAGCACTAACCATCGCATAGTCCACACATGACGGGGCAGTAGTCTGTCTTGATGTTGTAGAACTGCTGGCAGTGATCACAAGTGATCTGACTCCCGCCCATACTGGCACACAGCGACATGTCGTTACCATGGTCCCCATAGTCTCGACACTCCACTGAAACAGACGTGGTTGGAAGACATTATTTAGACAGGTTAACTACAAGGAGATACTGTTTAGGAATACCATGACACGAGATGTTATGTCGAATCAAATCGTTTATAAACTGGTTTTAGAAGCGCTCGTCTTTCTGAACTGATAGATTAGTAGAAACGATACAACTAACATTTGTGGAGAAATGTTTCTATATTGCTCACGTTAACTAGCAATATGATAGTTGATGGACAACATAACTTGACGTAGCCTACATTATATTCCGTTGAAAAACATTGATCTTGTTATATATAAACTAGTGTGTGTGCACAATGCGCTATTGACTAATGTTCTCAATAAATGTAGACAGAGGTTATTCAAGGTATGAGTGATTAAGTAGACAATACAAATCATTTGGCATAACATAATATATGGGCGATTCACTCAAACACTTTATTCAGTCTTGCTTATTTACAGACCGCCGTTATATATCTGGAGTAGGGTGATATCAAAGGTTCATGTATGTACGCAATCTTGCATTTGACTTGGGAACGATAGACACTATCGGCAAGAAAAGATGGCTTGTTTTTCTTTTATTCTCAACATTCGTCACCTTATGTTAATAATGAATAAAACTTCAAAGTACGTCAGTATGTAGATTCATATTTCTTCATTTCTTTTATATTAAACCGTTTGATTTAAAACAAAACATAACAGCAAATGTTAAACATTTTGTTTTGACAACTGACATCACTCTCCGTAACCAAGTAAATATAAACATACAAAACCTTTCCGTAATGAATTAGTGATTTTCCTTTTACCTTTAGATGCTCTGTTTCCTGCATAGACGCAGCCAAACGCTGAAGTGAATTCCCCTGAAGATGGCTGTACTACAGCTGTTGGTTGCACTGGGGATGCTTGGTCCGACGGAGTGATGCGGACAGCTGCTGCTGAAGCAGCTGTGGTATTTGAGGAAGGTGATCCTAAAATATGACACAGTTGTAGTTTGAAGTAAGTAACGTGTATGCATGGTACAAAGTGGGATGTTAACGCATAATTCATGTGTGAATACAATATATATTGAATTATCTGTACTTCGGGAGAGTGTCCAAAGAAGCTCAATGTTTATTTCGGAACTTTTAGTATGATGCTGGTCGATTAAAATGGAACCCACGACACGGGGTATGGTGCAGGCAAACCTAGAACCATAATCAGGGCCAAATGGGATTCGAACCCACGATCATAGCTGTATACGCCGGACACCTCTTCACAGCGAAATGCGGCGCCGGAGCTTACTGAGCCACCATTTCCCCTCATTATTAATACAAAATAATTGTCTCTTCGCTCCGTGATCACATGTCCACTGGTCTCCAACGGTTTTTGCAAAATGGGGAAAACGTGTTACATAGCAGTACATCGATTGAGAAAAAAAAATGTTTGTAAGTGATTACACTTTTGGTTGATAGCATATTCACTCTTAAGAAGAGATTACCGTTTTCTGGGGCAAAAAACATTGTTCATAAAAAATTGGTTCTTCATTCATAGTAGAAAATTTTCTTCGTGATTGTTTGCGTTTCAAAGTTGAGTTTTATCACTGATCATGCGCACGCGAGATGTTCACATTTCCGCATGTCATGCCTCCATGTCAGAATAATGAGATCTGATTTGTCCACGTAATCTTGATAAAATACTATGTATCCCGCCTTGGAGGGGATAAATTGCTTAGCGGGGGGACAAATCTCTTATACCCCACCACGAGCAAGTCAGACTGCACGTGGATTTCTGAGAGGCAGAATAAATCCCTTATACCCTGCTTCAAAGGAAAAACAGCAAGCTATTTTCGAGTCAATTTGGAATTTGTTTTAATTCTTTTACAATCTCATATTAAAACACGTCGGTGAGATAAATTACTTTTAGCATGATCACTTGGGGGACATAGAGTTTTTGACGTCCTTCGTTACGTTTTGTACCACTTATATTGAAGTCCTGGTTAATACCGTAATGTTACGGCGACTTTTGGATGAAAGTATAAGAGACACTATACTTTCTGTAATGTCGCACGATCATCCCTGAATAACACACCAGATGTCTACTTCGTGAGTGTCTGGTTCACTTCACAAGTTTTCTATATTTGTATTGGGTGTTAATACATAGTGTCAACAGCATGGCACCTGTCGCATCAGATCACGTATCCACATGCACCGTGCGACAAGTAGATGTAGCACCCCGAGGACGGTAGCTGTCTAGCTGCAGAGTATGATTTTTGGTTTGGTTTGTTGTTTAACGCAGCACTCAGCAATATTCCAGCTATATGACGGCGGTCTGTAAATAATCGAGTCTGGACCAGATAATCCAGTGATTAATATCATGAGCATCGATCCACGTAATTGACATGCATCAACCAAGTCAGCGAGCCTGACCACCCGATCCCGTTAGTCGCCTTTTACGACAAGCATAGTCGTCTTTTACATCAAGCATGGGTTGCTGTGGAGAGTATGTACACCAACTGATCACGTATAATATATTAATTACATAAAGTATATACTATCATATTTTGTATAAATGGTTTTTTTACCGTGACCCGTAAGCCTTATGACTGGACGTTAATTATACACGTTTTATCCATCTATTATAATCAGTATCTATTGTAACCAACCTATTGGTTTATGATTAATGACAACTTCAACGCATGCTTAGTAAACATTCTATTTCACACCATTAACAATATGTCGGCCGCCTTAATTTGGCTCGAGAAAGATGCGACTAACGGGATCGGGTGGTCAGGCTCTCTGACTTGGTTGATGCATGTCAATTGCGTGGATCGATGCTCATGATGTCAATCACTGGATTGTCTGGTCCATACACGATTATTTACAGACGGCGGTCATATAGCTGGAATATATGAAATATCGTCCCGTTCATGTATATTGGGGTAACTACGTCATGACCTTGATATTTCCTGCCACCTCCACATCTGTCACTGGCGATGACTATACAAAAAAGGAGTAAATACACGTTGTGTCTATACCCGTCGTTATACACAAATTCGAGGTGGGTGAACAAAAAAAACTTAGTTAACTGCGGCTAAACACTGTGTTTTGCATTTTAGAAGGGGTCCTTATAAATACAAGTACTCAGTGATGGTATTGTGGTCGCTCCTGAAGCACATTTGGATTTCTTATCAAAGTGTAAGTTTACTGATCTGCCGACCACTGTTGAAACTGCCGCAAGAGGTGAGGTGAGGTGAGGTGAAATTGGGTTTAACGTCGCGTCCAAGATTATTGCACTTAAATAGCGACGTGCATGTACGTGTGTGTGTTTGTGTGGCTGCTTGTACCAGTCCGGACTGATGCCGATTTATAGTGCTAGCTCACTGAGATACCATGCCGCAGTTTAACATGAATACCCCACTCAGACAGAGTATACTGATTCCGAGCCGACCAGTCCTTGTTTTAGCCCTTTAATGCCGAGCGCCAGACAGGGAAACAACAAGTACAATCTTTTAACGTCTTTTGGTATGACGTGGTCGGGGATCGTACCCCAGACCTTCCGCTCTCCGGGCGGACGCTCTACCACTAGACCACGGAGGCGGTCAACTGCCGCAAGAAGAATAAACATGACGCTAAAATGCATACCTTTAATTTACTTATATGTGCGATAAGATAATAGAAAACGGGTTATTCCTATATGATTTTGAAAAACACTCGCAAAACCTACATTACAAACATTACGTGGTCTTGGTGTTTTCTGGCATGGTGACCATGTGTAGTTGAGACACACGGAGCCTGCACTTAACACACGTGTGAGGAATTGGGTATTGATGCATTTTTAAGACTGAGTATATATCAGTTAAATATATCTGCGTGTTTGTGCATATACGGGGACGTTTGGTAACTAAAATGGGTTAGTTTGGGACGTTTTTTATTTATTACTTTACTTATAAATAAAACATTTAGGAAATAGGCTCGGTTAAAACACCGTGTCACCCTGACAGTAAGACGTCATCAGAATAGCAACGATCGAAGTGATGCTTATATTTCATACGAGGCATATGTTCTTACAAAACGTCAACGCCAACGAAAAATCGATTGTCTGCCAAACAGATTCCAAAGGTCGTACAAGGCAAAATAGCGGTGAAAAGTAAATGAATAGATCATTGAAATTAGGGATTAAATCAGGTGTTCCAAGGGTAAGCTTGTCCTGTTCTACCGGCCACTCACATAATTTCCAGAACACATGCAACTGATTTTTGGTTGCCTAACACGGCACTCAGCAATACACCCTCCGCACGTGCGTCTGTTGGTTCACAAAGACCACGTGACTCCGGGCCATCCAACCAGCAGCGACCACGCCCTGGCCGAGCTAAGGCTCATTGGAGAGGTCATCTTCAAGGACCAATCAGCGCATTAGATAGGTAACCTGCGGGTTTTGGAATGGATCAAAGTGGTCAAATGAACCACTTTCAAGTAATCATTGGATATGGAAAGGGTTTTGACGCTTCATTAACAAAGTCAGCGTGTTACATCGTGGAAGTTGGACGTTTAAGGGATGGCTGAGACGCATTGAGGGTCAGACAATAGGGTGTCTGTTGATGGTGTTATGGTACGGGCATAATACATGTTGATCATTAAGACATGTCAACGCAAAATATGGATCGGGGGTGTTGGGTCCCTTTTAAGCGTATTACTTAGCTGACTGATTATTTCAACATATCTGTTTTAGATCTTTCATATGGATGTAAAAGGCGCCATTCAATCGACATGATGCAATTCACCCCCCCCCCCCCCCCCCCCCCCAGATATCCCAAATGGTTGGCTGGTTTGTTGTTTAACGCCGCACTCAGCAATAGTCCAGCTATATGACGGCGGTCTGTAAATAATCGAGTCTGGACAAGACAATCCAGTGATTGATATCATGAGCATCGATCCACGCAATGGGGATCCATGACATGCATCAACCAGGTCAGCGAGCTTGACCACCCGATCCCGTTAGTCGCCTTTTACGACAAGCATAGTCGCCTTTTACGGCAAGCATGGGTTGATATCCCAAATGCAATCACGCGAGAGTTATATTACAATAGTTGTATAGATTTACCAAACAATTTGGTATGAATAGGGGAAACCTCAGTCAATATATTTACAGGAATAAACATGAAACCAACATGACTTACCACATATCCCACACATGTAGGGGCACAGTTGCGGTACGTTGTAATATGTCCTGCAATCCTTGGGGACTAGGCTACGCCCACAGTAAAACGAATCTTTCGGTGGACAGTTCACTGCAAGCACAATTAATAAATTAATAAAAAATAAGCCAATAGAGTCTGGACCAGACAATCCAGTTATTGATGTCATGAGCATCGATCAACGCATTTGAGATACGATGACATGCATCAAACCAAGTCAGGGAGCCTGACCATCCGATCCCGTTAGTCGCCTCTTACGACAAGCATAGTCGTCTCTTACAGCAAGCAAAGGCTGCTGATGACCAATTCTACCCAGGATCTCACATGGGTATACACACTACAATATAACTTATATCTTAAGTGACCCCGTTTTAGTACCGACACCGCGAACGATTAGCGTTGGGAACATTTTATATACCTACATCAAATTACAATTATCCATAATAATGGTTCCTTCATAACGAGTTCTCTTAATCGTGCGATGTCATTGGTGTCGATACATTTTGAATGAACAGGTTTCTTGTGTGGTAAGTCCTTAAATGGTCAAAATTATTTGTTTTTGATAGACCGGAAATAACGTTAGCAGTTTAAGCCTAAGTTAATCAAGGCCAGAGGGGTGTGTCCTTTTTTGTTCTTGGTCACTGTCAAAGTGACACGGCCTTAACACGTTGTGAGTGAGTTGGGTTTAACGCCGCTTTTAACAATATTCCAGGTATATCACGGCGTGTCACCTAATGTGGGAGGAAAGCCCGAAATGATGCAGATCTCAGACGCTTACCACTTCGGTGAAACTCACGAGCACGGGTATGGTGCTGACAAACCTAGAAACATAATCGGGGCGAACCGGGATTCGAACCCACAATCATAGGCTTCTGGCGTGTCCAAGGGACGCAACTCTGCACAGCGAATCGCGGCGCCTTAGACGACTGGGCCACACTGCCCCCGTAACACGTTGTGGGTGTTAGTTCAACTGGTTAGATTGTACAAGAGGGAATCGACTTGTCTGAACTCACACTGCTGGCACGTAGGGCCCGAGTACGGCTGCTGACACGTGCAAGTACATGTGTTTGTGTCTAAATATCCTCCATTGAAACAAGCCTTCCCTCCGCAGTCTGAAACAGTGAGCATCTATTATGGCTTGGTAACACTCACTACACATGTGTAACGACTACCGTGGGTCTAGGTACATTAAACACCAATTTCGACTTCAAATGTGCATTGCATCAGTGGAACAGAATCGACGCTTAATAAGCCCGATATACCAAGGGAATACCTGTACGTTGTGTGTAATTGGCCCTGGGCCTTGGTTAGCAAATGTTGCAGGTTACTCGATCATAACGTGTATTTGAAAATCTATCAAATAACGAATGTGTTCATTACCTTCTTCCTTGGGTTTTACGCAACATATTAAAACTGAAACTGTAAAAAAATAACAAAATATCCAAACTTGCGTTTTTCAGACAATAGATGACTTACCACAAAGTCCATCCTTACAAGTGTTTGGACAGGAACTGCATCTTGCTCCTCTCGTGTAAGGCTTGGAAATTCGGTTTTGTCTGACAAAGAAATTTGTATAAGGCTGTAAAGTCTGGGGAACACGATTGTTGTTTTGCCGATTTTTTAAAAGGAAACTTCGATGAAAAATCACAACGGGTTTTGGCAAACAACGCGGACATGGAATTCTTTCTGTTTACGGTGGTTCGATTCCCGTCGCGTCATACCAAAAGACGTTAAGATATGGTACTTGTTGTTGCCCTGCCTGAGGCTTGGCATTAAATGGGTAAAACAAGGACCGGAATCAGTATACTGTGTCTGAGTGGGGTATTCATGTTAAACTGCGGCGTATATCATACGGCACGTTGCTCTATCTCAATAATATTGAGCGCGACATTATATTCGAGACTACGTATTTTCCGGCGTCGACGTTGTTAAGTTGGCCCGACGTCGTTACGTTGGCCCAGTCACGCCGCCACCTCCCATTCCCTTTCATTAAGGCAAAAGTTGTCTCACCCTGATCCATAATTGCAAACGTAGTATCTTCCAAATTTCGTGTTGGGGCAATGGGCATAGCCACATCCTATTAGGAAAGTGACGTTCTGAACAATCTGTAGAGAACAAAAGAGAATACACAAGTATCATAACAAAGTACATTTAACTGGCATAGAGAGGGAAACCTGGTTCCCATTCTCCTAGTAATAAGAATCTTCACTTCACGATTGATGTAAAGTTGTGTTTATGAAATGTCAGTGTTGTCAGTTTTTTTTAAAAATTGTTATCATAGACACAACGACAAACGTTAAGCACCACCGCTTGTTAATTTTATAAAAAAATAATGCGCACTGGTGCAAATATCATGCTTGCTGTAAAAGGCGACTATGCTTGTCGTAAAAAGGCGACGAACGGGATCGGGTGGTCAGACTCGCTGTCTTGGTTGATGCATGTCATCGCGTCCCAATTGCGTGGATCGATGCTGATGATTGACCACTGGATTGTCTGGTCCAGACTCGCTTATTTACAGACCGCCGTCATATAGCGTGAATATTGCTGAGGCTGCGGCGTTAAACAACAAACGAACAAAAGAAACAGATATATATGACATTATGTACTGGCGTTTAAAACCTGTATGTCCGATGGAAAGACGTTTCTCGACCAGTCTAGCAAGTTCAGAGATACAATACGGAATTTCACGTACAAGTTTCATTTGTACCCGACCCATGTAAGTATGTGAATACATGCAAAATTGTACCTGTGTGTAGTGTCCGATCTTTTTCCATCCATCTCTTCCCAAATAGCCATTCGGGTTCTGGCCAAATCGATACAAGCTTACTTCGTTATACCACGCCATAATGGCGCTCCGCCAGTTCAAATACCCTCCCGCAATGTTTTGCCCAACCTCAAGTCCATATTCTGAAAAAAGTCAAATGCACGTCAGTCGATTTATTTAACAAACAATATCACAAAACATATCTTGTTCTATTGCAGTCGATTGTTACAGGGGGGCACGGGTGGCCCAGTCGTCTAAGGCGCCGCGATTCGCTGTGCAGAGTTGCTTCCTTTGGACACGCCAGAAACCTATGGTCATGCGTTCGAATCCCGGTTCGCCCCCATTATGTTTCTTCTTTTGTCAGCACCATACCCGTGCTCGTGGGTTTCACCAAAGTGGTAAACGTCTCAGACCTGCATCATTTCGGGCTTTCCTCACACATTAAGCTGACATGCCGCGATTTAACTGGAATACTGTTAAAAGCGGCGTTAAACCCAACTCACTCACTCACTCACTCGATGGCTAAAGTTCGAGGTGTTCATGATTAGACGAACCCCTTTGGATAATTAACAAGATTAAAGAATCTAAATGAATGCGAAAGAAACGTTCCATTACTAAAAGCATATTCCTTAGCACGGGTGCCAGCTGTGGTGTAGGTTACGCTGAATTTTTGGAGAATATAAACACATGTTTATTATGTATTCGGGCTGTTTATAGCCTACGTTTCACATGTTAATGGAAAGAGTGTTATCGCTACAAAGACATGTATGCATCCTATAATTTGCAGACCACTGTGGCGTCATTACCATGACGTTACAATCAAATGACGTCACAACCACCTCGTCACTGGAGCTGATTTGCTCTCAAGACATTGGCCAATACAGTCAGAGACTGAACACGTCGGAAGAAGGATTTAAGAGGACAGAATCTCTCCCGAGTGTCTTTTGATTTCAAATAGTCAGCACTCGTCAATAATTAAACGCCTCGGATTCATAAACTTTTATCGACTATTGTTGATATATTTGATATCAAATGACACACGGGCGAGATGCGCTCAGTGGATGACACATTCATTGCTTGTTTATGATATTTATGGAATTGAGGAGGAGTTAGTGAGTTGGGTCTAACGCCGCTTTTAACAATATTTCCAGTTATATCGCGGCGTGTCAGCTTAATGTGGGAGGAAAGCTCGAAGTGATATCTGAGACGTTTACCACCCACGAGCACGGGTATGGTACTGACAATCTAGAAAAATAATCGGAGCGACCCGGGATTCGAACCCACAATCATAGGTTGCTGGCGCGTCCAAGGGACGCAACTATGCACAGCGGATCGCGGCGCATTAGACGACTGGGCCACCCGTGCCCCCCGTGCCCCCCGAATTGAGGAGGAATATACCGGGTATGCTTTTCATGTGGTCGTGTTCCATCTTGCACTGCCGCGCCCATTTCTCCGACACAGCTGCCAGCTTAGAATCCCAGACCTGCAGTAGAGTACACGATACTGTAAACCTCAGGTATCACAACAAATAGTATACATGAATACAAGCAGACTGGAATCTGTTTCGGAAGATAATCGATAATCGATAAGCGCTGGCGTAGACATTTCGTGTGTTAATGGTTATTTGCAAAACCCACGCAACAAAATCATGACAAACAATTGAAGATTTACTGCCGAAAATCTATAAAATTATAAATCTAATGCGAAGACTGGGAATCTGTTTCGATAGATAATCGATAATCGATAAGCACTGGCGTAGACGTTTCGTGTGTTAATGGTTATTTGCAAAACCCACGCAACAAGATCATGACAAAAAATTGAAGAACTACTGCCGAAAATCTATAAAATTATAAATCTAATGCGAAGACTGGAATGTGTCAGATGACGTGGGTAGAGCGTCCACCTGGAGAGCGGAAGGTCCGGGGTTCGATCACCGGCCGCGTCATACAAAAAGACGTTAAAAGATGGTACTTGTTGTTACCCTGTCTGGCGCTCGGCATTAAATGGCAAAAACAATGACTGGTCGGCTCGGAGTCAGTATACTGTGTCTGAGTGGGGTATTCATGTTAAACTGCGGCATGGTATCTCAGTGAGCTTGCATTATAAATCGGCATCAGTCCGGACTAGTACAAGCAGTCACACAAACACACACACGTACATGCACGTCGCTATATAAGTGCAATAATCTTGTACGCGACGTTAAACCCCATTTCACCTCACCTCACCTAAATGCACCTCACGGTACAGTAATATGAGAATCCAAAGCTTTATCAAATTTATACACTAAACGAATGAATGCTATTTAACGTGATGCCATTTGTCATCTTGTCCATCCCTTGGACAAATAAAGTCCATATATGTTTTTGAAATTATTTAAGAAATCAGGTTATATTTACTCCAATTTATTTTTGACATCAACATGCACTGCGCTTGTGGAGGGAGTTTGTAGGATTGCGTCAACGCCACCCTCGGGAATAAACCACTCATTTCACTGAAAATATATAATCGTATTACTTCGCTGCTTAATGGCTATTAAATGTCAAAAGCTAACCAATCAGAGCACTATCAAGCATAACGGATTCTTACAAGTTTTCCAAGATCAGTAGCGGGCGGTTCTACTCTGCCTCTCAGTTCATTGTGGAGAGTCACGATGTCCTCCTGGTCTTGCGCAGCAACACCGTATGACGTCACTTCCGAGTTGTCTTGCAGACACATGGTATGTCCTCTGATGGCGGCATACTCCGTGGTGCATGTGTCCTAAAATTATCGTACATATTTAATGATTTCAGCAGTGTGTCGCTGTGTCTGGCACACTAGCGCGGCGTTCATATGGCACAACATTCGTGACCAACTCGTGTTATTCCGGGACAAGCCGAAAAGCGACTCGTGCCCCTCTCATGGCCATTTTTGCGACCGGGTTCGGAAGGTGTTGAATTATACAGTATGATTGAAAACATTTAACTGTGTCTTGGGTATATTTTTAGATGCAAGACATATGTAAAATCAAAAATTATTTCCGAGGGATTCTTTGACGAAGAACTTGAAATCATACGCTTTTTCTGACTGGTTTGTCGTCTTTTCGCACATAACATTCGTCGATAGGGGGACGAGTCTTCTTGCAGGGTACGGAAAGGTGGCGAGTGGTGACGAATGTGAGATTGGGTAGGGTGGGTAAAACAGTATTCGAGGACGGTGAGATACCCTTGTGGTTAAAGCGTTCGCTCGTCACGCCGAAGACCCGGGTTCGATTCCCTACATGAGTACAATGTGTGAAGCCTATTTCTGGTGTCCCCCGCCGTGATATTGCTGGAATATTGCTGAAAGCGACGTTAAACTATACTTACTCACTCATTCAAAGTATATCCCGACGTGTTAGCTTAATGTGGGAGGAAAACACGAAGTGATTCAGGTCTCAGACGTTTACCACTTCGGTGAAACCCACGAGCACTGGTATGGTGCGGTACTGACAATCCCAGAAACTTAATCGGGGCGAAACGGGATATTCGAACCCATAATCATACGTGTCTGGCGTGCCCACTGGACGCTACAGTACCATTCGAATTACGGTGCTTTTCACTATTATTATCATTATTATTATTATTATTATTATTATTATTATTATTATTATTATTATTGTAAGTGTTATTACCTGTGTTCGCTTTGGACGACCTACGTTCTTCTTTGGGAGCGTGACGTCATGGGGCGAGTCATTCAGTACACCATTGTGGCCCGGGAAGACGATGTCGGAGACAAGATTGTCGTGGCCATCTCCTGTAATTTACAGAATGGTGATGCTGCAGAAGATACACCCCAGGCAACCTCTTGCATGAGGTGCGGCATCGATGTGCAAGATTGCTACTTTCGCAAATAGGCTCATTTTTATTATAGAATAGAATCAAACGCAGTGTTGTCGATGCGAAAAAACAATCCGATAAACTTGGCATTGCCATCCGAAAATATGCAAATAAGGCCACCAAGCAGGAAATATAGTTTCAACAAGCAGCATTCATTGATTCGATGACTATTTACTCGAAGTTACATTGTTCCTGGGGCGGTCGGGTAGCCTAGTGATTAAAGTGTTCGCTCGTCACGCCGAAAACCCGGGTTCGATTCCCGACATGGGTACAATGTGTGAAGTCCATTTCTGGTGTCCCTCGCTATTGTTCCGCTATTGTTCCGCTATTGTTTAGATATAGGTTTCTTTACGCTTATGTAAATAAACATGGCATTATTTTCTTGCATGCGCTGTTTCTGAAGTATGGTTTGAACTTCGTTTATGTCACGAGTGACATCATATGATGAAGACATTTAGACCCTTATGTGTTTCCTTCTCGTAAATACATTATTTGTATGTCACAAATAACAAAGATATATGTACTTTTATTCCTGATATATGATAACAGGCTTCCACAGGATACATACAAGAGCTATATTGTAGGGTAGATATCTACAACGAGATTGCTTCACAATGCTTTGCAGACCATTGTGACATCATCGTTACCATGACGTCACAATCAAATGACATCACTTATATATCTGCCATAATAGTAAACGAGCCCCCGTGTAATACCAATTTTATGAAACGAGTGAATAGTTATGGTATCTGACGCGCTTTCGCTCGTCAGATACCACAACTATTCACGAGTTTCATAAAATTGGTTTTATCACGGGAGCGAGTTTAGTATTTTATTTATTACTTGCCATTTATAACGTTTTTAGAATGATACTGTTCAGTGTGAATAGGTTGACACCTACACGATCCAGGGCATAATCCAATTGAGTTTAACAGAATAATATTTCAAACACGTCAAATGTTGAAACGTATGAATTTAATACCATGCAACGGTCCACCTTTAGAATTCAGACGTCCGTTCCACAAAATTATCGTAGCGCTAAGGTTATCGCAATTCACATACTTTAACTTAGACTAACGACTGTCGTTGCGCTACAATACGTTCACCTTGTGGAATGGGGCCTTGCACCTCAAAGTTTACAATCACGTCACAATACCCGATGACGTAATTTGTGGAATTTTCATCGGCGCAAAAATGCCATGTGACGTCAGCCTAGCAACAAGGTTGCATAAGGTGTGCATAAGCTCCTCTCAGTGATCTATTAGCTCCACACGTAATGTCGTTGAATAAGCCAAGGGATGTTGAGAGCTTTCAATATTTGTTCGTGAAACGTGTTCCGAGAGTACATAAGCACGCGTTTTGGTATTACACAATGCGTAATACAGCTGTATGTTTAATAAACGGGTGATCTCTTCACGGTCAAGTTACAAATAGCAGTATTCTGTAAACTCAAGACGATAATTAGTCCTGTTTGCAAACTGAATACAGTTGGGAAGAATGATTTTGGATGGTAACTAGAATTTCATCCCAATATATTTTGCTATCAAGTATATGACACGACTCGTGTTGATATAGTTGAAGTCAAAGACACTCGGGTAAGATTCGCTATATATTTACATACAAAAAGAAACTCGGCCAATAATCAGCTCTTACAGGTAGCAGCAGGCGACAATACATATTGACTTGTTTTTCGCAAGTAGTCGTTTATACATACCGATGGCAGTTGGACATTTTGCAAAGACATCAGCACATTTTGGAAAAGTATGAAATCTGTAATAATTTGCAAAATATTATTTCATATTTAAATGGTTGTGATATACAAAAAAAGAAGAATAATGTATTAGGCATGTCTATTCAAAACACCTTCAACAGGACATGCCTTTCTGTTTAGAGCAGCGCTTGTGATTTGATCAGTTTCGGTGCGTCAGTTTAATGAGTCAGGGCCCAAGTATTGGGTTACCACTCGTGAAGGCCGCAGTCCGCGGCTGTTGCTGCCACATCAATGATGTCTGGGCCAATCTAGAATTTGATCATCTAACCAGCCGATCAAGCTCTGCATGGAAAATAAGTAGATCATGTTTGATTCCAATTCAACTTAAATTATTACAACTTCAAATATCACAAAGAGAGACTCGGAGAGAGCGATAGAGTGAGAGTGAGTGTGTGAGAGAGAGGGGGGAAGAGAGAGAGAGAGAGAGAGAGAGAGAGAGAGAGAGAGAGAGAGCGATAGAGTTAGAGTGGGTGTGTGAGAGAGAGGGGGGGAAGAGAGAGAGATACAGAGAGAGAGAGCGAGAGAGCGATAGAGTGAGAGTGGGTGTGTGAGAGAGAGGGGGAAGAGAGAGAGAGAGACAGAGAGAGAGCGATAGAGTGAGAGTGGGTGTGTGAGAGAGAGGGGGGGAAGAGAGAGAGATACAGAGAGAGAGCGAGAGAGCGATAGAGTGAGAGTGGGTGTGTGAGAGAGAGGGGGAAGAGAGAGAGAGACAGAGAGAGAGCGATAGAGTGAGAATGAGTGTGTGAGAGAGAGGGGGAAGAGAGAGAGAGACAGAGAGAGAGAGAGAGCGATAGAGTGAGAGTGAGTGTGTGAGAGATAGGGGGAAGAGACAGAGAGAGAGAGAGCGATAGAGTGAGAGTGGGTGTGTGTGAGAGAGAGAGAGAGAGAGAGAGAGAGGAAGAGAGAGAGGTTTAACGCCGCTACATGCATTATTTCAGCTATATAGCGGTGAGTTAAAGTGAAATAATTATAAAGCCAAATTGCTGCAGGTCTTACTGCAGGACGTTTACCACTTTGATGAAACCCATGAGCTGGGTAGGTGCTGACAAACCATTAAAACCTTACTTACGGCATCTCTAGGGTTCGAACCCAAAACCATAATTCGCTGGCACGCGTAGGCCTAGGGGGGCCTGACGATTTGCGGCGCTGTCATGCTAGTTCAAGACCGGTGCTCGAACAATTCTTTTCCTAACATGAATAATCTATCCGTTTTCAGTTTCAAATTACGACTTCAAACAAGGTGTAATTCTTCATACAATGGGCATGGAACAATGTCTCGATTTCTTCAATATCACACGTTTTCTAACATTTTGTATTCCCGGATAGTAAAGAGAGCTTGTAAACAATAGTGATGCCTTTCTAAACTTTGAAATACACTGTTAATATAACTCCAACATTATCATACAGTACATTTCACGCATGAGACCCGGCCATGTCTAACAAAAAGACGTTAAAAGATGGTACTTGTTGTTACCCTGTATGACACCCGGCATTTAGGATGATTGGTCGGCTGGGTGTCAGTATACTGTGTCTGAGTGGGGTATTCATGTTAAACTGCGGCATGGTATCTCAGTGAGCTGGCACTGTAACACGTCGCTATATAAGTGCAATAATTTTGTGTGCTTCGTTAAACCCCCTTTTACCTCACATCCAGCTTTATATTCTGATTGCAAATGCTTCAGCACAGAGAGTAAGTCTCCCTCTTAACGCATTCAAAAATATGCCGGGGCGGTCGGGTAGCCCGGTGGTTAAAGCGTTCGCTCGTCACACCGAAGACCCGGGCTCGATTCCCGACATGGGTACAATGTGTGAAGCCAATTTCTGGTGTCCCCCACCGTGATATTGCTGGAATATTGCTAAAAGTGGCGTTAAACCATACTCACTCACTCACTCACTCAAAAATATGCCAGTGTCTCCAACCCTCTGATATACCCAGGTATGACCGAATCTATAGGATCATAATACATGTTTGACCTGATCACAAGATGCGAAAGTAGGGCGTTTACGGTCACATATCTGTCTTAACATTTGATAACATTGATAGGGATATTTGTTAGTAGGCATTGTTAATAATAATTTCAACCAGTATTCAATACATGTACAATTTGGATGAAATTGAACAGATGTCTGACACATTTCTCACAGACTACAACATTACGGAATTATTTGCTTACATAAAGATTATACTTAAAAAATGGCCTATGTATTATTTTTAACTTTCAACTATATGTCGCTGGTACACAAACTGCCCCACTAGTAACATCATCTGATATGAAAAATTGAATCGCCGTATAAACAAGTGTCGCTTGTTTTTTCATTTATTATTTTTCAATTATTACCTTTTTTCAGGGGTGGCCGGGTAGCCTTGTAGTTAAAGCATTCGCTCGTCACTTTGAAGACCCGGGTTCGATTCCCGACATGGGTACAAAGTGTGAAGCCCATTTCTGGTGTCGCCCGCCGTGATATTGCTGGGATATTGCTAAAAGTGGCGTAATACGATACTCACTCACTCACCTTTTTAATAGCAATAAGTATCTATAGAAAACGGGTGATTTTCTTGCCCCAAATGGTAGATATCCACTCCAGTTATACTTCCCTAAAGCTGCAAACGCGAAAACGTCGATGTTTTCCTAATGAGTACTAAAGGTTTGGGGTGCTTTTTCAGCATTTTGAAGCGTCGTTATTGCACAGAAAACGTGTCGCATTTGAGCCAGTTTTTTTACTTGAACGTCTCCAACAATAATGCTGCTGCTCTCTGAGCTGGTTCAGTGTAGTGTTGTAGAACTGCAGGATCATATGTCGTGTCGACCATAACTGTAGTGTGAGTGTCAATTGAGGTGTAACATAAATGTAGAAAGTGATTTTTCAAAACACTGCTTCCCCAATATTTGATTTTTCTGCAACACAATGTTGTTTTGTTCATGTGTGCTTGTAAAGGACAAAGAGTGTGTATGGACCCTCACAATCCGTGTGCATTTAAATACCTGGGAATAACTTTGATAAACACATTTCGTGCACACAAAGTGATAAAGTGATAGTGTGCTATATCGACTCCCATGTGAGGTGAGGTGAAATGGAGTTTAACGTCGTGTCCAAGATTATCTTATATATCGATGCGTGCGTGCGTGCACTTTCTTCTCTGTAGATTATAATGTCGTATAGGTAGATGAAAGTAACTTCTGCCTCGATGTGAGTCGTATCATCGAAAGAGCAAGACTACGTGTTTCCTGGCGTTGACACGCTATATTATATTCTTCAATAAATAGGGGGCACGGGTGGCCCAGTCGTCTAAGGCGCCGCGATTCGCTGTGCAGAGTTGCGTCCCTTGGGCACGCCAGAAACCTATGATTGTGGGTTCGAATCCCGGTTCGCCCCTATTATGTTTCTAGGTTTGTCAGCACCATACCCGTGCTCGTGGGTTTCACCGAAGTGGTAAACGTCTGAGACCTGCATCACTTCGGGCTTTCCTCCCACATTAAGCTGACACACCGCGATATAAATTTAATACTGTTAAAAGCGGCGTTAACCCCAACTCACTCACTCTACAATATACAGTTTTAATTAGATTCAAACATGGTTACATCTTCCCTATAGATGATAAACAGACGGATACGAAAATATTATATAAACCAAATGGAACGTTATTGGTATAATTAAATATGTACGTCATTGGCAGAGCTTCAAGCTGACCTGATTTACTCGTGCCCCGACCTTGTCTAAATCAGTGTAATGCCCCATCGGTCAAATAAGACTTTTTGTGTGGAACAGGTAGAGAAGAAAATGAAATTAATTACGTGTCATGTCGCCTAGGAATGCCCAGGTGTCTGAAATAAACTTCAAACAGCCTTTGGTCGAGTTGTATACACGACGACGTCAACATGTGTCGTACGTTACGTGCTCAGGTTCACGGCGGGGGCAAGGCAGGGAGAAAGTGAGTTGGCGATATATTGGCGTAATTGTAACATTGACGTATGTTAAAAGGTTCGTATGTTATAATCTATGTTTCCGTAAGTCGGTAACTCGGGAAAAATATGTTTGGGTTAATAGTTAAGGGGTGTGAGTGAGTTGGGTTTAACGCCGCGCTGAACAAAATTTCTGTTATATCACGACAATCAGCTTAATGTGGGAGAAAAGCCAATGGATCCTGTTCAGGGTAATGCTACTCCGAACACACTACGAGTGATGTTATACGCATACGCACTATGGAGATATGTAATGGCAACGCAGAAGAGGGAAGGGGAGATGGTTTGTGAGGCCAGTCGATGGTGCGTGAGTGGGTATGGTTTTACGCCGTTTTTAGCAATATTCCAGCAATATCACGGCGGGGGACACCAGAAATGGGCTTCACACATTGTACTCATGTCGGGAAACGAACCTGGGTCTTCGGCGTGACGAGCAAACGCTTTAACCACTAGGCTACCCGACCGCCCTCCAGTCGATAGCGTATGCGCTGGTTGAAAAACTGATACTGGTCACTATCTGGCGTTTTGTCTTTCCATGATAAGGGGCGGTGGGGTAGCCTAGTGGTTAAAACATTCGCTCGTCACGCTGACGACGCGGGTTCGATCCTCCACAAAATGCGTGTCCCCTGCCGTGATGCTGTTGGGTATTGCTAAAAATTCACGCACTCTTGCCATGAGATGTGAGTAAGTGAGTGAGTACGGTTTTACGTCGTTTTTAGCAATATTCCAGCAATATCAAGGCGGAGAACACCAGAAATGGGCTTCACACAAAGTTCCCATGGCGGGAATCGAACCCGGGTCTTCAGCGTGACAAGCGAACCCTTTCACCACTAGGCTACCCGACCGCCCCTGAGATGATCTTGAGTATTGTCTAAGACAGCAAATTGAAAAGATAAAAAGTGTAATTTTGAGATTGACATTCACCATTTTATGAAGTATTGTGGTTTTATTCCAACTTTTAAAGACATAGCTTTGAGGGATTGAGATTGAGATTGAGAACAAAAACAACGTATGATCCAAAAATGATCCAAAATGATCTCGATTGGTTCGATTAAACAATCATGATTACGTAAAGTCAAAGAGCATAACAATTGGATATACATGTATCATTGAAATGAACACCAAGCAAGCAACACTTTGGATTCTGGATCTAGTCGGGACAAACAAAATATATCACTAATTGAACTTATGTCCTACACACTATGCGTACATGTTTTATTCAAGTGAAAGTAAGATTGTTTGCCTCGACAGATGTGGAAGCCAAATTGACTAGCCTACATACTTAGACCGCAAAAGCAGCGGGGCTGAGCGAATGCATGTTGATTTACGCCGGGACAGCAATATTCTACCTTATAACAGCGGCCTGTAAATAGTCGACACTTCACCAAGGAAAATAACATGCCTCGATTATCCACCGAAATCTGTCATTGCGGTAAAATGTATCTGGATCAGTGAAAATCACCACTGGCACCAGGTGTTCGCTGTCCGACACAACTAGTCAGCTGGGAAATTTTAACCACCCGTTCCTCATATCCCATGCTCTTTAGACAAACTAGGGGTATGTTGGACTTATTCTGCTCTTGGCCAGCATCGATACACACTTCTCTACAAGTCATGGGCCACTGAACATGTCAACATCGGGGCGGACAAGGAACAATTAATGAGTGTGTGAGTGAGTGAGTGAGTGAGTTGGGTTTAACGCCGCTTTTAACAGTATTCCAGTTATACCAGGGCGTGTCACCGTAATGTGGGAGGAAAGCCCAAAGTGACGTTTATCACTTCGGTGAAACCAACAAGCACGGGTATGGTGCTGACAAACCTAGAAACATAATCGGAGCGAACCGGGATTCGAATCCACAATCATAGGTTTCTGGCGTGCCCAAGGGACGCGACTCCGCACAGCGAATCGCGGCGCCTTGGACGACTGGGCCACCCGTGCCCCCAAATACTGCGGCATGGTATCTCAGTGAGCTAGCACTATAAATCGGCATCAGTCCGGAGTAGTACAAGCAGCCACACACACACGTACATGCACGCCGCCAATAAGTGCAATAATCTTGGACGCGACGTTAAACCCCATTTCACCTGTCCCATGTCCAACGTATCCAACGAACGAAAGCGAAACAGATAAAGTTGGGAACAATGAGTTCAGTAAATTGTTTTTTACACAGCTTAAAATCGCAGCGTCTTAGGATAGTTTGTCAGTCCCATGATCGAAGTGGTGCATTAATACACAACACAGATGTCTTACTACTTATACCTGGTGTGACCCTCCACAAAACGGTTTCCGCCATTTCTGTGAATTATCAAGGCAGTGAGGAGAATACAAACTGGAAAAAAACTGGAAAATATCAAAGGGCGTCGACTTACAAACCCAAAACATTAATGTTCCGACACAGACGTAGGTGAATTCGAGTGATCAATGATAAAAAAAGTTCCAATTTTGAAAGTAGTCCGTCATAATCTGATCTTAAGACACAGCCCTGAAATTGCCACTCACAGATCCGGAATTCGATATCACAAACATGATACCAGTTATATCGTTTTGGCCACACTGTGTAAAACCAAGGGATATCCCTGCAATGAACATAGTGACGTCACTGTTACAAAGACGTGAGGGTCAAATTATATCAATAATCCTTCGGGTCGATACCGTATTTACCGACCCTCAAGACACTGGCAATTCCTGTTCGGAAACGGAATAAGTTCCGAGAATGATTTTTTGATGATAAGTAGAATCTATCTATCGTGTCTTTCTATATAAAACACTCGCATAATGCATAAGCTTCGAGGCAATCTTCGGAATTCTATAATGTCATCGACTCGAGTTGATGTAGTTAATCTTAAAATATACTCGGTTAGATTCTCTCTGAATAGAGACATCCCTGTACACATTTATGAACGGCAACACGGCGTTGCATATAAATAAATACAAATAAACCGGTAGTATACCTTTAACAGCCAACACATTTGACACAGGTTGGCGAGTTTGGCAAGTGTTACTCGTTATAGGGCAATGGACGGAGCCGCTCGAAGGACCTGCTTTGTGAGCGGAATTTTCCGGAATGTCTATGTGCTCATACGCGGTAAAAAATCTTTCATCACATGTGGTTATATATAGCTGAGTCACGCAAAACAGGTAAGTATTCCTGTTTGTGTACACGAGGAAACAAGCTTAAACTAAAGTTGGCTGAAATTGAGTTTTTCTTCTCCCCGGAACCCCGCGGGCACAATAGAACACTTTCCATCAGTGTGACTTACTCACTCTCGACACAACTTAAAACAAGCTGGTGCATTTGACACCGGTTTCAAATTGTTCGCTTGAAATAAATCTGTTTCAGCATTTTCTGAGAGATTCATGATAAATAATTCGATCGAGCTTCTGCAATATAGAATGTACTGTTGTAACGAACATCTTGGTCAGCCCCGGTCGTTAATACATATCGTATGCGTATTTCTTGGTTTTTTTGTTATGCGTCTATTTTCGAATGACGTATCCAGTGTTTGTTTGACTACTATCCCAAGACTTATGACTTAGCTTTTGACTAACCTACGGACTCGTTGTATAGAAGGTGTGCCACACAACATGTACAATGTGGCGCATGCGTAACATTTGTTGTCATGAAATAATTTAGTGAGTGAGTGAGTGAGTGGGTGGGTGGGTGGGTGGGTGGGTGAGTGAGTAAGTGAGTGAGTGAGTGAGTGGGTGGGTGGGTGGGTCAGTGATTGAGTGAGTGAGTGAGTGAGTGGGTATATTCCAGCCATATCACGAAGATGACACATACTACACATGTGGAGAACCGAACGCGAGCTTGCGGCGTGATGAGCGAACGCTATAACCACTAGGCTACCCAACCGCTCAATACAATCTCAACATGTGCTAGTGGTAGAGCGTCCGCCCGGAGAGCGGAAGGTCCGACGTTCGATCCCCGGTCGCGTCATTCCAAAAGACGCTAAAATATGGTACTTGTTGTTACCCTGTCTGGCGCTCGGCTTTAAGGGGCTTAAACAAGGACTGGTCGGCTCGAAGTCAGTATACTGTGTCTTAGAGGGGTATTCATGTCAAACTGCGGCATGGTATCTCAGTGAGCTTGCACTGTAAATCGGCATCAGTCCGGACTAGTACAAGCAGCCACACACACACACACACACACACACACACACACACACACACACACACACACACACACACACACACACACACACACACACACACACACACACACACACACACACACACACACACACACACACGTGCAAGCACGTCGCTATAAAAGTGTAATAATTTTGGACGCGACGTTAAACCCCATTTCACCTAGCCACCTCACCTCAACATGTACCAGGCAATTCATGGATACGTATTGATAAAGTCCTAGCTAATGTCGAGGTAATGCCGATTTAATAGAGCTAGCCCACTAAGATACCATGTCGCAGTTTAACATGAATACCCCACACAGTGTACTGACTCTGATCGCCAGACAGAGTAACCATTTTCTAACACCTTTACGTATGACGCGGCCAGGGATCGAACCAGCAACCTTCCGCCCTCGGGGCAGACGCTCTATCCACTAGTCCACGGAGGTTGTCCATAAATTATAAGAAATTGGACCGAGAATAAGGTAGATTATTTTATCATCAAGGGGCGTTGCTGTCCAATCATTAAAACGCTAAGTAAACTGAATACGAATTCTGTCATTGTAAATAATTTACCCGATCTAACATTACGTGAATATTATATTCCTGCTTTGCGATATTAGAAAACAATCATCTTCTTTCAGTGGCATTTAGAAGTTGGTGTGATGAAGTAAGACGAGTTCTATGGATGAACAACTTCTTTATTATTTTATGTCTGTACTTATTGTCTTCACATACCGTTCGCTTGTGTATCACAGTTAACCGTCGCTGGATGTAGTGTTGACGTTAACGCTTAATGTCAAAACAGTCGTATTTCTCATTCATTTGAGTCTATAAAAATATTCACTGAATATTTACAATTGACCAATATGTTTAGATCAAATAGGCATCGTGAGGAAATAATTGCTGGATTAGTAAATATTAATAAAATAATAATTGTTCACTAATTTGACATCACCGTGGTAAGTAAATACAGTATATATGTATACAGGTAACTAACCTTTTGCAGTTCTGCGTGGTTTGGCGTTAACGCATTGCACAATGCTATAGGCAAGGCACAGAGAGAGGAATACCCTGGTCATCTTGTAGCTCCGGTCCGTCGGGAAAAAGACAAGTAACTGGTTGTTGTCTATTTCATGTGACTACACTTTTATAACCCTTGCCTGACCAGTAACGCTCCATCATTAGCTGTATAGATGAGGAACATCTTTGCAATTTACATTACATCAGCTGACTCAGCCCGGAAACAAAAGGAGACCAACATCGGCAACACATTCGAGTGTTTCCGGAAACATTCGGATTACCGCTCCCATTTGGTCTGTATTAGCTTCTTTTGCTTGATAAACATATAATATATACCGCGTGTGCGTTCAGTCACCGAATCTCATTGAGACGAAAACTATTACGTTTGGCATTTCAAAAGAAATAATAAAGCGTAGGGGAAGTCCATCCCAGTGTATATTAGGTCACCTCGTCCAAACAAACGAGTGCATACAGTACACACGAAGAACTTGCAGGAACCACGGTAGACCATTTAGAGATCAACATGTTTACAAAAACACGTTGTTTTTACCTTTTCATAAATGGCTACTATTAGCGCTTTCCATTTCGGGATGTTTTGATACAGGATGCAGACAGACAGATTGTTTATTTGAGTCTCACCTCACAAAAATAATTACATAGATACATATAAAAGGACATATAAGTTAGCCACCCGTTAAGTGTTACGAGAGCCTTAAAATATATCACTGTATGTACAGCATAAATGTATTGGTGTAAAAGGGGTATGAAAATATACTACCCGTAACTAGCCATATAAAATATTTTTTCTTCGTTGGAGAATTAAATAACAGGTTTCGGCTGTAAAATATACATGATATTTAAAAAGTACCATAAGTTTATCAGTATTGCATAACTCTAGAAAGATGTATTGTAGGTGTTCAGTAAAAACTTCACAAGACGAATTAATCCGGATTAAAACAATCTGGATTACCAAACATTAGGGTATTGGGGAAGAGAGGGGAGGTTACTGAAGTTTCCAACTGCAACAGTTCAGAAGGTAAATTTTGTCGAAAACTCCATTTAACTGTAATTACATATATATCCAGTAAACTGCGTTTATAACGAACACGCTTATTACGAACTGACGGATATAACGAACTGTTTTTTGGTCCCGGCCATTTGCTGTATATAGGGTGTTTATGTGCCCATAACGAACCACGGTTATAACGAACTAAAATTAGAAGTCATCACAAACGTTTATTTTTGACAGACACACTCCTGTCTTCTTTCCTGGTCGTTTTCACCTTTACAATACGGGGGCACGGGTGGCCCAGCCGTCTAGGGCGCCGCGATTCGCTGTGCAGAGTTGCGTCCCTTGGGTACGCAAGAAACCTATGATTGTGGGTTCGAATCCCGGTTCGCCCCTATTATGTTTCTAGGTTTGTCAGCACCATACCCGTGCTCGTGGGTTTCACCGAAGTGGTAAACGTCTGAGACCTGCATCACTTCGGGCTTTCCTCCCACATTACGGTGACACGCCGTGATATAACTGGAATACTGTTAAAAGCGGCGTTAAACCCAACTCACTCACTCACCTTTACAATACAACATGTTCTCTCGTTTGTCATGGTACTCATAGTCCTTACGGTAACTTATTAATACATCAACACTTTGGGCGGAATATTTGAACTATTACACATAATTTGATCCGCTGCAGAGAAGTGTTTGCGCACTGCATTTCATTCATTCATAAATCTCCAACCATTCCATGATCAATAGACCGCCTCCGTGGTCGACCGCCCGGAGATACCAAAAGACGTTAAAAGATGGCACTTGGTGTTACCCTGTTGTTACCCTGTGTGATTAAAACAAGGACTGGTCGGCTCGTTGTCAGTATACTGTGTCTGAGTGGGGTATTCATGTTAAACTGCGGTATGGTATCTCAGTGAGCTAGCAGTGGGCAGTGAGCTAGCAGTCGGCATTAGACTAGTACAAGCAGCTACACACACATACATACGCACACACACACACACACACACACACACACACACACACACACACACACACACACACACACACACACACACATACACGCAGACACGTGCATGCACGTCGCTATATACGTGCACTAATCTTGGACGTTAAACCCAATTTCACCTCACCTCTGAACATGTATCCATTTTTGGCTGAGATATCAATATATCAATCTAATCATTGCCTTTGCATGGATCGTGTATGCTTACAAACAACTGAAACACAGATTTAGATATCGACAGACTGTAAACATACAATCCAAGGCTGCTTCCCGCATTACCGTCAAACTCATTGAAGTGGACGATTCGATTGCCTGTGGAATGGATTTTCTCCTTTCACAAGTAAGTTACTGCATGGCAGATACATGTGCATATAATTTAGGTCAGACCACGTCATACGATGTGTACTTCTACTTAGATATTTACTAATAAACAAAGAAAATGGACCCATTGCTCTTCACAGTCTCAGTGTGTCAAGCCTGGTATCTATTGGCTGCTCCCTGGTCCGTTCACAATGCAAACACGTTCGAATATCATTACAGCCATAATTAAATCTGCCCCGCACAGGGCGCCGAGATCAACGCCAACATGACATTTGCCCCACACAGGACGCCCAAGGTCAACGCCAACATGAAATCTGCCCCACACAGGACGCCCAAGATCAACGCAAACATGACATTTGCCCCACACAGGTCGCCCAAGGTCAACGCCAACATGAAATCTGCCCCGCACAGGACGCCCAAGATCAACGCAAACATGACATTTGCCCCACACAGGTCGCCCAAGGTCAACGCCAACATGAAATCTGCCCAACACAGGTCGCCCAAGATCAACGCCAACATAAAATCTGCCCCGCACAGGACGCCCAAGATCAACGCAAACATGACATTTGCCCCACACAGTTCGCCCAAGTTCAACGCCGACTTGAAATCTGCCCCACACAGGTCGCCCAAGATCAACGCCGACATGAAATCTGCCCCACACAGGACGCCCAAGATCAACGCCAACATGAAATCTGCCCCACACAGGTCGCCCAAGATCAACGCCAACATGAAATCTGCCCCACACAGGACGCCCAAGATCAACGCCAACATGAAATCTGCCCCACACAGGTCGCCCAAGATCAACGCCAACATGAAATCTGCCCCACACAGGTAGCCCAAGATCAACGCCAACATGAAATCTGCCCTACACAGGACGCCCAAGATCAACGCCAACATGAAATCTGCCCCACAGAGGACGCCCAAGGTCAACGCCGACATGACATTTGCCCCACACAGGTCGCCCAAGATCAACGCCGACATGAAATCTGCCCAACACAGGACGCCCAAGGTCAACGCCAACATGAAATCTGCCCCACACAGGACGCCCAAGGTCAACGCCAACATGAAATCTGCCCCACACAGGACGCCCAAGGTCAACGCCAACATGACATTTGCCCCACACAGGACGCCCAAGGTCAACGCCAACATGAAATCTGCCCCACACAGGACGCCCAAGGTCAACGCCGACATGAAATCTGCCCCGCACAGGACGCCCAAGGTCAACGCCAACATGAAATCTGCCCCACACAGGACGCCCAAGGTCAACGCCGACATGAAATCTGCCCCGCACAGGACGCCCAAGGTCAACGCCGACATGAAATCTGCCCCACACAGGACGCCCCAGGTCAACGCCGACATGAAATCTGCCCCGCACAGGACGCCCAAGGTCAACGCAAACATGAAATCTGCCCCACACAGGACGCCCAAGGTCAACGCCGACATGACATCTGCCCCACACAGGACGCCCAAGGTCAACGCCAACATGAAATCTGCCCCGCACAGGACGCCCAAGGTCAACGCCGACATGAAATCTGCCCCGCACAGGACGCCCAAGGTCAACGCCGACATGAAATCTGCCCCACACAGGAGGCCGAAGGTCAACGCCGACATGAAATCATGTAATCCTCCTTGGGAGAAGGTGTCAAGTCATCAAGATGACGTAAAAAACCGGCTAGCACAAAGTCATCCGACGTCTGCGACGTCAAACGTAGTTTCCGAACTCTGCAACAGATCAAGGCTGCTCAAACAAGGTCACATCATGTCCATTTGATGTGGAGGACGAACAAGGTCCAAACCAGTGACATGGTCGTTGCTCATCAGACTTCTGTTTGTGTTGACACATACTTTAGATTTGCGTTTCGCTAAGTTAATATTGAAACTCTACATCAACAACGTCAAAATATCCATGTCGAAAGTCTTTGGTTTGGTAACGTTTGAGTTAAGTTTAGTTTTTGTTTAACATAGGGACAGTGAGGATAAATTATTTGTTAAGGTCAAGTGTTTGGGAATGACCAAACACAATCATACACACATCTCTAATTTGTCTGCTTGTGGTTGCATAATTTCGAGGATTATTTGCTCATTGACCTTGTAAAAAACAGAAACGAAACATTATTTGGGAATAAGGTGTGAAAGTTTTGTAACACGTTTTGACACACGCGTAGTGGATGAAACTCTTCTCAATCATATTTGACGACCATTGACATGATTTCCAAGGTTCGAAGGTATTTAAATGTTAATTTGACTCACGACATCTATACAATCCATCATCATCATCATCATTATTATTATTATTATTATTATTATTATTATTATTATCAGCATGTACTTCAGGCTCGTAAGTTATTATCTAACTGATAATTCCCCAAATCACCCGCGGTCAGATTTGCTAGAATTGGAGAACACGTCCAGTACACGTAGGGCCAGCCGTTGATGACGCCTTGCCTACTTGAACACGCCAGCTGACGGTGACTGGATACGTTTCATTTAAAAGTCAATATTTCAACATCAAATCATCCTGCTGCTAGCACATTTAGTTAAAAATGTTTCATGTAAAGCCACACTTCTAACGAGGATGACGTTACCAAACTTAAAGTCTCTAAAGGTCCTTTTAACTTTGATGACCACACTTGTAGTCACCTCTGTTTTGTTTATGTCTATTGAAGTGCATCTTTCGCAAGCGTCGATTAATTCCTCTGTAAAGACGAAGCTAATCCACAGCCACCAAACGTTGCCGTTGGATGATTATAAAACATACACGTCTGGAAAGTTGGCAAGGCATTATTTCCTTAACCAGGATTTGATCCGAAGCTTCAACGTCAGTGTAAATGGAAGCGACGTTATTGTGTTTTTGCGCATACAGAAAACCGGAAGTACTACATTTGCGAGACATATGCAGGAACACTTCAATGTCTCGCCTTGGTGTCAGTGCAATCAATTCTTATCCAAACAGTGTGATTGTTATGAAAAATGGAAGTCCAACGTCCTCTTTCAAAGGACAATAACCGACTGGCCCTGTGGACTTCACGCAGACTGGACTTACCTTCACGAATGTGCAGAAGGGGAAATGAACGAGAGACACGGCCAAGAAATAAAGCAAAGGTATGAGTCGTGGACGTTGCATATCATTATGCCATTTTTACATATATTTTGGTTAATACAACTATTGATTGGTGAACAGAACACATACTGAGACCCATTCTGAATCTAAGTTATAAATACAATGTGTGCTTCTATGTTTACACTATGCTGTTTGTTTATGTGATACAGAAAACTACGGTTATAACGAACTCAAAGGGAACGCTAATTTTAGTTCGTTATAACCGTAGTTCGTTATAAGCATATGTACAGGATATATATAGCAAATGGCAGGGACCAAAAAATAAGTTCGTAACATCCGTCAGTTCGTTATAAACGTGTTCGTAGTGTACTGTAGATAACTTTTGCATCGTACGTTGTACATTAGTTTTCAAACATGCCTCTCACATCCAACCGTATAGTTTTAGAGAGCTTAACGTTTCAAGCAAAGTTACAAGTAAGGTAAAATCTCAATGTTCAAGATATTTATCTTCGATGTGTATCTCGAAAGGATGAGCAGTGGGGTCCTTTTGAAGACATAGTATTGACTCGTGATGACCAATTGCAAGGAAAACCGTCAGATATTAGCTCAATGTGTAAACCTATTCTTGGTGTTCTTAGCCATGCTTTTGATGGAATAATACTGAATTCAACATAAACCCCATTCGTTCACTCGCCAGCTCTAAACAAGCGTATGTTTGTGAACGACTTGATAATGTACGTGTATTATGTCTTTTTGTACGCGTATCAAGGTGAGTGGTTAAGTAAATCTGGCAGAGTGTCCGGTGAGGGTTGAAAAACATAATTATATCAAATGTCTTTCCGATTGCGCTCGTCAAATCTACATCATCATCAATACACACACGCACGCACGCACGCACGCACGCACTCACACACACACACACACACACACACACACATACATACATACATACATACATACATACATACATACAAACACATAAATGCGTATACATACCCACAACAGACATTGCTCTACATTATCATGTGGTATTCATTGTTCTGTGTTTATGGTGCATGTGAGTTTGTACTTAAGGTCGATTTACGATAACATGACAATGCTGAAAATGTTTCAGGCATTTGTACGTTACCATGGTGAGAGACCCTCTTCGAAGGTTCGTGAGCGAATGGGAACACGTGGTCAGAGGAGCATCATGGAAAGGTGTTAAACGTATTTGCAATGGTCATGCTGCCACAAAAGCGGAACTTCCTCGATGTTTTCGCAGGAACTGGATAAACGTCACCCTTCACGACTTCATTGACTGTTCAACAAATCTCGGAATAAACAGACAAACCCGGATGTTAGCAAACCTGAGCATTGTTGGTTGTTACAATACTTCCGCTTCCGGTCTCACGTACGATGAAAGGCACTATCTCATGCTGGCAAGTGCAAAAGACAACTTACGGAACATGGCGTTCTTTGGTTTGACAGGTCATCAGGAATTATCACAGATCTTGTTTGAGAAAACCTTCAACTTGAATTTCATCACAAAATTCAAGGATACTCCACCCAGTAAAACATGGAGTGGCAAGGCAATTCTTTCGAATGTGTATCGCAACAAAATACTTCATATAAACAGGTTTGATGTCATGCTGTATCAGTATGCCAAGGACTTGTTTTTCCAAAGATTACAAATGCTGGCTGAGAGAACAAAGGATTCCTCACTTCGAAAATTGATTAACACGAGAATAGAAACGTCTAAATGAGTCAATGTTGATTTCATTTCGGTTTGACAGGTCACCAAGACGTATCACAGATCTTGTTTGAGAATACCTTCAACTTGAATTTCACATTTAAGGATGTTCCAACCAGTGGCACATGGAGTGGCAGGTCCATTGTGTCCATTGTGCAACGTGTTAAAATACTTTTTATAAACAGGTTTGACGTCATGCTGTATCAGTATGCCAAGGACTTGTTTTTCCAAAGATTACAAATGCTGGCTGAGAGAACAAAGGATTTCTCACTTCGGAACTTTATTCTCATGAGACTAGTTAATAATGCTAAGTAATTTAAGGCGAAGCAACATTGACCACATCATTGGTGTCATACGAACATTTGTATTGGCGTCGTATCAGTTTTTAGGCATGGCTAATACACATGAATTATGTCAGTAGTTGTTTCTGTGAATGGACAATTACAATTTCAATGAAACACTCAATTTTGTGTTAATGGGAATTGACACGAAAGCTCACAAGTCGGCATGAACAATTTTGCAAAAGATCAACTATCAACGTTTGTTGTGTCGAGTTACAAATCGACTTTTACCATCATCCTAGTGTTGTGCAAATAAATTAGCTTGGCTGGTTTCTGAACAATATTGCCATTGATTACTGATCAGGTAATGCATTGCTAGTGAAAATTTAATTAAACGTGTATGTTTGCTTTAATTTTCATTACAAAACGTAATCAAAATAACCTATGATATTTTGTCTGTTTGCTTCCTGTTATATCGGACCGCCTCCAGGGTCGAGCGGTAGAGCGTCCGCCCGGAGAGCGGCAGGTTCGGGGTTCGATCCCCGGTCGCGTTAACAAAAGACGTTAAAAGATGGTATTTGTTGTTACCCTGTCTGGCGCTCGGCTTTAAGGGGCTAAAACAAGGACTGGTCGGCTTGGTGTCAGTATAATGTGTCTGAGTGGGGTATTCATGTTAAACTGCGGCATGGTATGTCAATGAGCTAGCACTATAAATCGGCATCAGTCCGGACTAGTACAAGCAGCCACACACATAACACACGTGCATGCACGTCGCTATATAACTGCAATAATCTTGGACGCGACTTTAAGCCCCATTTCACCTCACCTGACCTCCTATCATCATAATGACCCCACACACCCCCATCCCCCCACCCACCCCCACCCGTGTCAACAGCTATTCACTGTATGCCAACGTTTGTTGTCAATATAATAAAACAAACATGTAGACTGTCAGACTAATTTGGATTTTTAAAATTTTTATTATTACTTTCAATAGTCGGGAATTACAACAGTCGTAATTCGTGGAGAAGTATTCATGTGGATGCGAACTATGTATATATATTGAGGAAATACATTTTTGGTGACCAACGAGTTCAACACCAGTGACCAACGGGTTCAACACCAGTTTCCAACGGGTTCAACACCAGTGACCAACGAGTTCAACACCAGTGACCAACGGGTTCAACACCAGTGACCAACGAGATCAACACCAGTGTCCAACGGGTTCAACACCAATGACCAACGAGTTCAACACCAGTGTCCAACGGGTTCAACACTAGTGACCAACGGGTTCAACACCAGTGACCAACGGGGTGGACAAGGTTTGTGTGTTATGTGGCACATGCGTGTAAGGGGAATACACTCCTATGCGGTGGTGTATATAGATAATTAGATTAGCCAATAATGTTTCCGAACAATACATGTCATTTCATTTGGAATTCAAGTTGCATTCTGTGAGTCTCTGGCTCATTTATAAAGTATCAATACCACAAGTCCCCTAAATATACATATTGTACTCATTTAACATGGTTCTACACTACCCCACTTAAACTTCATGCAGTAACGATCGACCGAATTTGCAGGACATGTGATTAATGGTAAGTGCAAGAGAGCATGCCTTGTATAATGTGTTCAGAACATTGCCTTGACCTGGATTTAAGATTTCAGATCCTTATAGTCGAAGAACCTAATGGAAATTATAGAACAAGCGTGGGCCACGTTGCACACGGCTCTGACGTGCGTGGCGGATGTGTTTCACACCTGTGAGAAACAGGATGCGCACGGGTTGCGTCACGCGTGGCCCAGTCGTGTGAAGGGGGATGAACTCCTCCGCATTTTATCTGTGAGTAAGTGAGTGAGTATGGTTTTACGCCGCTTTTAGCAATATTCCAGCAATATCACGGCGGGCGACACCAGAAATGGGCTTCACACATTGTACCCATGTCGGGAATCGAACCCGGTCTTCGGCGTGACGAGCGAACGCTTAAACCACTGGGCTACCCGACCGCCCCACTTTATACCTGTGAAGATCTACGTTACAATTGGTCATGAGCAACTAACGGGATCCGGTGGTCAGGTCCGTTGACAAGTTTCTCACGTAACCAACACAGCAAAGACAGATAGATCAATGCTCATAATATCAATCACTTGATTGATGGAATATTGACTAGGGAGTCGTTAAATAGCAACAAAACCAACCAGAGCATTAAGTCAAGCCAGCAATCCCCTTATGTAAAGAGTTTCTCTGACAAGAAGGAACGGTTGCACACACACTGTGGAGACTGCAATTATAATTAACAACTAAGTACTCTGAATCCTTCAATATGTGCGATCACAGTCAGTAATATTATACATTATTACGACACTTGATATAAGCCGAGAGAGAACATATCTTTCTTTGACAAACTTTAGATTATTCGGTACAATCTATAATGCATAAACGTCGATCTTTGAATCAGCCGTTTGTGTTAATGTAATCCTGTTGCAACAAAAGTACCAAGCATGAATCTAAATTGGCTGGAGCTGATAACACGTGTTTTTGAATGAGTGAGAGAGACAGTCACAAAAAGCAGAAACTGCACACTTCCTGAAACTTCCTGAAGTAATCCATACGACCAGCCGTTGATGGTTTGCGGATATTTGGAAGAGAAAGGACAACGTGATAATGAAAGAGAATGATCTAGGTTTGACGACATGATTTGTCTGACTCGTGAAGATCCGGGGTACAATAGGTCTTCAGCAACCCATGCTTGCTGTAAAAGGCGACTATGCATGTCGTAAAAAGCGACTAACGGGATCGGGTGGTCAGGCAGGCATCGATTCCAATTGCGTTGATCGATTCTCATGATATCAATCACTGAATTGTCTGGTCCAGACTCGATGGTTTACAGACCACCGTCATATAGCTGGAATATTGCTGAGTGCAGCGTTAAACAACAAAGCAACCAATCATGACATGTCTCAGCGTTCATGGCCTCCCCCGGCGTGTAGACGACCTAAGCCAAGGAAGAACACAATCACTTACATCACAAGAATTGGATCAGGACTCACAGTATAAGAAATCTAGAGGTGAGAATCATAAGACTGATATCACAGTGAACTTGCTGCCAGATACATCATTTCAGACTCAGCGAAAACAATACACTCTAAGCAGAATCGTTGGTTCGAACAACAAATTATTCAGAAAATAGACGAAAATGTCATGTAGATAAGAGAGGTAAAGACATGGATAACCAAACAGAGCACTTCAGCGACCCGATCGATGAGGTCAAAGACAGACATTTAGCTGTTTATGACAATGTGAACAAACAAGTGCTTGATATGCGAACCTATGTGAACAACAAAGAGGGAGATCTTGTTAGACTCAACATGTGTTATGTTAGGCGACTGAAACATTGAAAATGAGAGGAACAATGTTTTAGCTGTTGTGACAGATGGTCTAAAGCTAAAGAGGTTGATATTGTCAGAGTGGAGAGAAAACCGGCTGATTACCCTCGTTATCCTGGTGTTTTCAGAGCTGACTGTCACACTGACGATAAAACTCATGAAATCGTTTGTTTGTTAGTTTAACGCCGCACTCAATATTCTAGCTATATGACGGCGTTCTGTTAATAATCGAGTATAGATCAGACTATTCAGTGATTGACATCATGAGCATCGATCCACGCAATTAGGATTCAATGGCATGCATCAACCAAATCAGCGAGCCTGACCCTCCGATCCCGTTAGTCTCCTCTTACGTCAAGCATGGTGGCCTTTTACGGCAAGCATGGGTTGCTAAAGACCTACCCCGAATCTTCACGAAACTCAAAATCTCAAGGAACTTCAAGTATTTATTGTAACTGACAAACCGTTTCAACGAAGCCTATATGAGACGAATTTAAGAACAAGTGCTAACGCAGTTTGTGAAGGGAGACTGAGAGTGAGAGGTTCACGCTTGACGCTGACCCTAGGTTGGTCGATATGTGGAGAATCGAGGTCAGACTGAAAGACACAACATCAACACTGTCAGAAACGACAATGCTCTTGCAGAGGGCGGAACCTGTGAAATGCAAGTGACGGAAGAATGACCAGAGACGAGGTGAGGAGTGGATTTCTGCTGACAGAATTGAACAGAAGAGAAAAAGCAAATGTAGCCTGTGGGTTTTGGTGGGTCGCAGGATTGTCACTAGCCGAATTGGACAATTGTATAAAACCCTGTGAAACAATACAACCCGCCAGTTAATTGTAGCCTTGATTAACTGAACTGAATATGATTATCATAAATTATGTTTGTCTATGTTCTCGCTCATATATACTGCAAAGTTATAGGTCATCCCTCCATCACGTCCCTTCATCCACCCATTCTTCCTTCGCATCACCCCATAGATCCATCCCATTTGTAACATCGCTCTCTTTCATCGCATCTTTTCCCGATCTCACCATCGCTTAGCACTTCAGTTCCATTTCAGCACATCGTCCTTTCACAACATTGCATTGCATCATCTAACAATCTCACCATCTCACTATTGTATTGCATCATCTCACAATCTCACAATCTCACCATTGCTCCATAGTATTGCATCATCTCACAATTTCACATCTCACCATCACGCTATTGTATTGCATCATCTCACAATCTCACCACTGCTCCATAGTATTGCATCATCTCACAATCTTACATCTCACCATAACGCTATTATATTGCATCATCTCACTACCTCACCATCTCATCATCGCACCATTGTATTGCATCATCTCACAATCTCACCATCTCACTATTGTATTGCATCATCTCACAATCTCACCATCTCACCACAGCGCCGTTGTATTGCATCATCTCACAATCTCACCATCGCGCCATTGTATTGCATCATCTCACAATCTCACATCTCCCCATCGGGCCATTGTATGTCATCATCTCACAATCTAACCATCGGTTAGTGCTTGTGTCCCACTGAATCATTGAATTACACCACATCTCACCATAATAAAATCGCATCGCATCATCGATTAGCACTATCACACAATCGTCAAACCACATCATCGCACAATACCGTTGCTTCATTGTGGCATTGCATCGCTCTTCGCTTCCTTGTTTCACTTAACCGCTATGCTTTATTGCATCCTTCATGTGTGTCAATGGCCTTCCTCGACCATCATAGTGTGACTACTGATATGTAATGACGACATTAATATATGTCATTGCGAACTATCTGTGTAAATTTCTACAGATGTTGAAATTTCCTGTAAATCAATCCATATAACAGGTTTTCACACAGGAAACAAAAATATGCTGATCTATTTCGTTTATTGATAGAATAGACAATTTGTGAAATGTTATTTTTTTTCGTTAGTGTTGTATTAACTCATGGATATGACTGTATTTGCGTTGTACGGAGTGGAAAAGCTTTCAAAGTAATTTAGACGCATTGAATTTAGCACATTGATGAGCAGATATGATAGGCAAATTGTGATTGACAGAGCGCTTCAATTGCCATTGGTTTTATAATTTCTAAGCTTTAAACTTTTTTAATAGATAGAGTGCAAACAGTAATAAAATGTTGCAATTATTTGTCGTAAAGGTATAGTAAAATAAAGGCTAAAATGTATTCACGGCTGGATATTCATAATAATTCAAGGGGAAATATCTGTTCCTCGAGTATAAGCTGAACATTTTAAAATAATTTCATCGCCATCATAATTTTGTAAGAGCTCTGCTATTAAAATTTTAATTTACAATTGATAACAACTATTTAGTGATCAGGATTTGCAGGGTCAATACGATTCAAGTACAGCCAAGTAATCACCAAATCCCTGTCTCAAAGACTAACCATAATCCTAAATACAATCAAGGAAAAACTTTCTTTATATTCACAGAATATGTGGATTCTCTAAAACTGGTGTGGTAAGTTCCGGAAACGGCGATATTTCAGACTGTGTCATTCTTCCAAGTTAAACTACTTCACGCAAGCATACACGTATTTTCAATATTTAGTATGTACAATTTCAATGTTTTTTTTCCTACTTCTGTATACTATATCTCTGCACCATGTAGCAACATAGGTAACATTTTACAGTAAAAAAAATAAAATATATATCAGTGCTTCCATTTTAATGTTTGAACATCAACCTTATTACAGGTGCTGGAGCCTTGTTTGCCTGATTAGCTGAAGTAGCACATGCTTGAGTAAATATATTTCTACATGAAACCAAAATTACAAGATGCATGTATTTATTGTATGCAATCACTTCAATATGTTCACCATTAACAGATCACTTTTCATGTTGTGATAAAAGGACTCCACGTCCTTGTCTAACACCACATGCGGTTTCACATAAATAAACTGAAAACGACACAGATAAAGACACAGTCCACCCCAGTCTTTTGTATTCCTCTGAAGTGTTCCACCATAGCCCTGCTCGTTGGTTTCACCGATTTGGTAAACGTCTGAGACCTGCATCACTTCGGGCTTTCCTCCCACATTAAGCTGACACGCCGCGATATAACTGGAAATACTGTTAAAGGCGGCGTTCAACCCAACTCTGAAGTGGTTGTATAGGCCCTCCACCTTTATATGGGCGGAGTTACCTCCACTGTATCTTTCAAATGAAGAGAAATAAAGGTGCAATACTCAACTCGATCTAGGTCTATATTATTTGTGATGTCGTATGTATGTATGTGTGTATGTATGTATGTATGTATGTATGTGTGTGTGTGTGTGTGTGTGTGTGTGTGTGTGTGTGTGTGTGTGTGTGTGTGTATGTGTGTGTGTGTATGTATGTATGTACGTGCGTACGCGTGCGTTAGTGCGTGTGGGAAAACCAGTTCCCGGAAAGGTGGTAAGATAATGACTTTCAGTTGTTGTCATTTTCTGGGATAGTGATAAGATAATGAAATTTAGTTGGATCCGGTTCCTGGAATGGTTCTTATTTTTTTCAAGATTGTTCTTTCGAGGATCCGATTACAGCATGTTACTGTTAGTTCAAACAATATCCATGTACATCAGCGTTGTGTTAATAGCAAGTTAACGTCATACCTGAAACATTTCGATCGCGTATTTTGTCCATCTAAAATCTATTTTGTAGAAATCAAAAGATCAACATGTACTTGAGACTTGAGAATACATGTTCGTATCAAATATAAGAAAATTGAATGAAATCTAAAAACAATATCAAGCATTGGAGTTTGAACAACCTGATTTTCAGGACATACATACATTTAATGTTAATATCTTTTATATCACTTCTATAATAAGTTCTCGTTAATTTAAAAAGGTACTAGTGAGTGATGTGGACTGTAATTAGGCAGGGAAATCAGGATATGTGGGTATACTCAATTATTTAAGGACTGAAGTTGTATTAGTTGACGTTCATCAGATGATGAAGACAGTGCCTTGCTTCATGGTAAATTTGCTCACGTGATCATGAGCTGATGAACGCCAACAAACTCAACTTCAATACTTATATTAACAGATACATAAATCCTAACAAAACAATCCATTAAACATCAAACTTTAATTATCTACGGCGAACTAAATCAACGCGGAGAGTCGTGACGTCGTGATGTCATCCATCCCAAACATTCAAGTTGGAGTGAGATCCCTTGATTTTACAAACGGCAGAAAATGGCGGCTACGGCAATTATATGTCATTCGCTTGAAATAAAAGTTGCACTCAATAAAGCTGGCGTTGGAAAGAAATCAAGACCCGGCTGATGCTGAAAGTTGATATTAACGTTCTGTGAACTTTGGGGATGTGTTTGAGTCATACTACGGCTGCTGATGATTTGGATTACCGCTGGCCAACTACCTCCATGATTTCACTAAAATAAAACTAACAGAAGCAGTCCACATTCGCCGCCACAAGCCATCAATCAACAGAGATTAAGGATATTTCATCCCACCCGCCTACTATGAACTCATCAAGGAATAATCACTTATCCTGTTTATTGGCTTCAAGTCCCTATTGGCTTCCACCTATGTGTTCTCTGTTCATCGTGTTGTGACAGCATTATCAGCCAAACATCTTCAACACCGAAACTGAAAAGTAAATATCTACCACTGGCCTCACCCAGCTTCTGCATTAAACGATAGCACTGTCTAGGATATCTATTTTCATCCATACAATGTTGTTATTGCCGCTAATACTGACTCAATATTCGCCATGTCACTAGGGTTGCTGCTTGTCAAACGAAGTTGTCGTCCAGGTCTTTAGCAAAACCCGTGTATAAATATCTTCGGGTTCAGAACAAATGAATCAAACACTTACCTACCAAACTACTCCAAACTTTACTTAAACTATACAACCTAGTCTACCTAAACGGACAGGTCCCATCCTCATGGAAGGAAGCTCTAGTAATCCCAATACCTAAACCAAATAAACCAGCAGATCAGGCAAACTCCTATAGGCCCATCTCCTTAACCTCAAATCTCTGCAAAATAATGGAACTTATGACTAAAAATAGGCTACAGCACTACCTAGACCAAAACAACATCATAAATCCTGACCAAAGCGGCTTCACTCCTGGCCGATCAACTCTCGATAACCTTGCCCGACTAGAACAGGATATAAAAACAGGACAGCTAAACAAGCAATATACCATAGGCATATTCCTCGACTTCTCTAAAGCTTTCGATATGGTATGGCACCACGGGCTAATACAAAAACTAAAAAAAATAGGACTAAAAGGTCAAATAATAAACTTCATCCAAGATTTCCTAAACAATCGCAAAATTACCGTGGGTATAGACCATACACTATCGGACCAGTGTCCCCTAGAAAATGGCACTCCCCAGGGCAGCATCCTCAGCCCAACCCTCTTCAATATAATGATAAATGATCTATTCGAGGGCTTATCCCCTAAACTTAACACTTCAAAATTCGCGGATGACGGAGCCCTATGGATCCGCACTAAAAGCATTAAAATGGCAGAAAACTTAATCCAAAAATCTCTAAATAAAATACAACAATGGGCAGACAAATGGGGCTTCTCCCTTAACTCAGATAAAACAACAGGAGTAGTATTCAAACATAAAAACATGAAACCTGCCTACCCAATCCTCCAGCTAAACAACCAAACAATCAAATTCCAAAAACAAACAAAATTCTTAGGACTTATTTTCGATCAACACCTCACCTGGGAGTCTCACGTCCAAAACCTAAAAACTAGATGCAGCAAAGACCTTAACACATTAAGATGTCTCACCGGCTCTAACTGGGGAGCATCCAAAGATACCCTCCTCTCACTATATACAACACTAATTAGATCAAAACTAGACTACGGCTGTGCCATATACAATACCCTAAACAACTCTCTTTCTAAAAAACTTGACTCAATACAATATCAGGCTCTCAAACTAATTACACGCACCCAACATGGCACCTCCTACACCTCACTTCAGGCCCTTACAGGAGAAATGCCACTAAATCTACGCAGGGAACATCTAAGCCTTAATTTCTGGGCCGCGTCCCAAACAAACCCTCTCATCCAAAACCTAATTAACCAAAACATTAGCCCAAGAAACCAAGCTCTAGCTCGCAAACACCCCCTACTCACCCCAATATCCCAAAGAATAACTAACTACCTCAATGAACACCAAACTCAAAATCTTAAACAAAACTGCAAAAAATCAAATATCTTCACCCCTAAACTCAAAATACCCCAAATAGACACAACGCTAGCTAACCAAATAAATAAACAAACCGACCCAAACATAGCTAAAACCACCACACTTGCATACATACACGAAAATTGGCCAAATTGGTGTCACATATACACTGACGGATCTTCAGACCCGATCTCCAACCACACAGGCTTCGGAGTCCATACTACACAACCAGTTATATCCACACAATCTTACCGACTCCCTAACAACCAATTTATATTCACGGCCGAACTTATGGGCATGGCCTCAGCCCTGCATAACCAACAATCTAAAACCAACAAAAAAATCCTAATTCTCACTGACTCCCTTAGTGGACTACAAGCCCTCCAAAACAAAAATACCAAAAAACGACCTAAATTAATAAACCAAATACTTAAAAGCTCCAACGACCTAACAAAAGCAGGCAAACAAATAACCTTCTTGTGGATCCCCGCCCACGTAGGAATTTACGGCAACAAAAGCGCCGATAAAGCAGCTAAATTATCTCTCAAAATACCAGAAATAAGCCTAAACCTACCCATCTCAAAATCAGAAATTAAAAGTGTAAACAAACAAAAAATAACCAAAAAATGGCATAATCAGTATCAAAACTCAAATAGCCAAATCAAAAAAGTGCTCAGAAAACCACTAGCCAAACCTAAAACCCTACACCCCTCTAAAGAAAATTGACAGATTAATTACAAAACTCCAAACAGGACACACTAACCTAAATAACCACCTAAAACAACTTAAAAGACACACCACAGGCAACTGCCCCCACTGCAAACAACCGGAAACCACAGAACACGCACTCATTCACTGCACCCACTATCAAACACACAGAACCACACTACAAACCACCCTCAATCTAAATAAGGTTCCTACTCTAGATGAAATACTAAACCCTCAAAATAAACTAGAAAACTTCAAGGGCCTAGGCGTATTCCTAATCAAAACAGACCTAATTAAGCGCATCTAAAAATTAATTAATCTACCAATCCAAAATCCAATAAACATACAAACACCCACCTCACCCGGCTCCCTTAGTTCCCTCCTCCACCCACCTCGGCAGTTATTCCAAATTTAAAAATTTCAAAAAATCAATATAAGCAACCCCTAAAAGCCCCCTCTTGGGTTGCACACACCACTTTCACCCTTCTCGGAATACACTAAATGGTCCGGCCAGGCCCGTGTGCGAAATACGCTGTAGTCGGAAAGCGCACGTTAAATCTTTTATATCAGTCAGTCAACAAATGAATTAGGACTTCCTAAACATTCGTAAAATAACCGTGGGTATAGACCAAACACTATCGGACCAATGTCCCCTAGAAAATGGCACTCCCCAGGGCAGTATCCTCAGCCCCACCCTCTTCAATATAATGATAAACGATCTATTCGAGGGCCTATCCTCTAAAGTAAACACATCGAAATTCGCGGATGATGGAGCCCTCTGGATCCGCATTAAAAGCATTAAAATGGCCCAAAATTTACTCCAAAAATCTCTTAATAAAATACAACAATGGGCTGACAAATTGGGCTTCTCCCTTAACTCAGAAAAAACAGCAGGAATAGTATTCAAACATAAAAACATGAAACCCGCCTCCCCAATCCTCCAGCTAAACAACCAAACGATCAAATTTCAAAAACAAACCTAATTCTTAGGACTTATTTTCGATGAACATCTCACCGGGGATGCTCACATCCCAAATCTAACAACTAAATGCAGTAAAGACCTAAACACCCTAAGATGCCTAACTGGCTCTAACTTGGGAGCCTCCAAAGATACCCTCCTCTCTCTCTACATATCACTAATTAGATCAAAACTAGACTACGGCTGCGCCATATACAACACCCTAAACAACTCTCTATCATCCAAAACTTAATAAACCAAAATATCAGCCCAAAAAAAACAAGCTCTAGCTCGTAAACACCCCTTACTTTACTCAATATCCCAAAGAATAACAAACTACCTCAATGAACACCAAATTAAAAATCTTAAACAAAACTGCAAACAATCAAATATCTTCACCTCTAAACTTAAAATACCCAAAATAGACACAACACTAACTAGCCAAATAAATAAACAAACCGACCCAAACATAGCTAAAACCACCACACTAGCATACATACACGAAAATTGGCCAAATTGGTGTCACATTTACACGGACGGATCTTCAGATCCGACCTCCAAACACACAGGTTTCGGAGTCCATACCACACTACCAACTAAACCCACACAATCCTTCCGACTCCCAAACAACCAATCAATATTCACGGCCGAACTAATGGGCATGGCCTCAGCCCTCCATAATCAAGAATCCAAACAACACAAAAAAATCCTAACACGTACCGACTCCCTAAGTGGACTGCAAGCCCTCCAAAACAAAAATACCAAAAACTGACCTAAATTAATAAATCAAATACTTAAAAGCTCCAACGACCTAATTAAGGCAGGCAAACAAATAACCTTCTTGTGGAAACTGCCCACGTAGGAATATACGGTAATGAAAACGCCGATAAAACAGCTAAACTATCCCTCAAAATCCCAGAAATAAGCTTAAACTTACCAATCTCAAAATCAGAAATTAAAAGCGTAAACAAGCAAAAAATCACAAAAAAATGGCATAACCTTTATCTAAACTCAAATAGCCAAATCAAAAAAGTACTCAGCAAACCACTAACCAAACCAAAAATTCTCCATCCATCAAAAAAAATCGACACAGTAATGACTAAACTCCAAACAGGACACACCAACTTAAATAACCATCTAAACTTTTTTAAAAAACATACTACAGGTAACTGCCCACACTGCAAACAACTAGAAACCCCAGAAGACGCACTCATCCACTGCACTCACTACCTAACACATCGAACCGCATTACAAACCACCCTCAATCTAAACAAGGCTCTCACTCTAGAAGCAATACTAAACCCACAAAATAAACTAGAAAACTTCAAGGTCTTAGGCGTATTCTTAATCAAAACGGAACTAATAAAACGCATCTAAAAACACTATAATCTACCAAATCAAAATTACATAAACAAACAAACATCCACCATACCCAGCTCCCTTAGTTCTCCTCCCCAACCCCATCGGCACCTATTCCAAATCTCAAAATTCCAAAATTCTATATAAGCAGCCCCTAAAGCCCCCTCTTGGGTTGCACACACCACTTTCGCCCCTTTCGGAAACACATTAAATGGCCTGGCCGGGCCTGTGTGCGAAATACGCATCGATCGGAAAGCGCACGTTAAATCTCCAAAGTAAGTAAGTAAGTAACAAATGAATTGCAGTATGAAGTGTGAACATTGTCAACTTGGTGATTCGTTAAGGACGGCTGATATATTGATTATAACTTCACATCTGTGACACGCTAAGTTTACTCGACAGCTGCCAGAGACAGTTAAGGTCTCACACATACTGTTCGCGAATAAGTCACATAGTAGAAAGCCGTCATCGAAGATGAAGTTATCGAGCTTGAAGAAGTTATCTGCCATTATGGCGTTGATGACAATACTATGTATAGCCACCTGTTCTTTGTTCGTATCTTTTAAAGTGTATCTTTTCCAAGGGTCACGTAAGTCCTATGTGAAGACGTCGACGCAGCAGCCTCACAGCCTGCAAATCTCGCCATATGACGATTACGAAACATACACTTTTGGAAAGCTGACAAGGCATAACTTCTCTGTGCAGGATTTGATCCGAGACGTCAACGTCAGTGTCACTGGAAGCGATGTCATTGTGTTTTTACGCGTACAGAAAACCGGAAGTACTACCTTTGAGAACCATTTGCAGCATGACTTGAATTTGAAAGATTGGTGTCAGTGTAATGCAAGTAAGAACTTATTAAGTCAACGTGATTGTCAGAAGAAATGGAGGTACGATGTTCTCTTCAAATTTAAAGACAACGCGTGGCCATGTCGTCTTCACGCAGACTGGACGTACTTTCACGAATGTGTAGATGGTGTAATGAAGAAATATCGTAGGGGACAAAGTAACCAAAGGTATGAATCGTTAGTCCATTATGACTTATGTTCATTTTGGTGAAGACACACCTAATTGGTCGAGAAATACATCCAAGATGAAAAAAAATTGCTTTAGAACTTGTTTTCCTACATTGCCAGTGCTACATGTACGTGTGATTATACGTTTGCTTACTGTTGGTTGGTTCATTATATGGGCGAGGAGTAGCGACATTTTATCAGGAGAAACGCTAAATTGAACACAAAAGCAGGATCTAGATCCAAATTGGAAACACAGCATCTTCAATACAATCTACTTTGAAAGAAATTAACTCTTTATAGTTCATAGAGGTTTTGAGTAAAGACCAATAAAAACCTGTAAACACAAAATGGCGATTTATGTGATTAATAATTATTTTCTACATATGAATTCTCTTCACAGAGATGGAAGGTTTGTAGCAACTACTTCAAAAGTCAGCATAACGTGGGAGTTAAGTCTTGCAATGTTTAGTTATTGTCCACGTTTCACTATTATCACGGTAAATAACTCAATAATTTTTCAATTTGAAGTTAAGATGATTTTCCATTGGACGAGATGACCGCGAAAGTGACGTTAATGAGTTATAATTTCATACTTTGAGGTTTACACTGTTTCATTCATGCTGATTGGATTAAGGGGTAGTCACGTGATCTGATATTTGGAGTTCACACACCTGTGAACGGACAGAAAAAGTTCACACGATGTGAACAATTTTTTGTGAAATTGATCGTGTGAACTTTTGACGGAACTACTTTCCGGGGTTTCCCCGAATTCTCGATCGTTGTTTACGATCAACTCGATTTTACATTTATCAGCAATATAATTAATTTAGTATTTTTGCCTGCTATTGTAACATTTCAGCGGACTTATAAATAGATAAATGCTTTGGTTCTGGTGATTGTTTTCGGCTAGCTGCTACATTAAACAAAATGGATTGTCCTTTCAATACTAACAACGCAAGTAAAGAAAATTATTTCTGTAAAATTACTGAGGTGAACGAAATTGAATTATTGAGCGATTTTGACTTTGATGCCTTGTTTTCGGAAACGACAGGAATCTAGCAACAGTGAAAACAATGTCGTATCCTGCTCAGATATGGCCGCTGACACAGAGCAAACGCGACTGCTCCTGATCAATCCCAAACTAAAACCCGATTTACTATCGTATCGGGAAAAAATCTAAGATTTTAAGAAAACATAATACATAAACATAAATTTTTAAAAACAAAACAAAAAATCTTGCCTACCTGTTTTACTGATTGGTCATCGGGGACGAGAAAATACCCCTAAACGGAATAAGAAATCTACTATTCCGGCTTCTGAGTTGGCCGACCTTCTCCGTGCATTCTAGGCCGAGAAGCGGCGGGAGAATGTCATGAGGAGAGACGGGGCACAGATCTAGAAATGAAACGGGTATCAGGTCATACAGTAGGTTCATCTCGGGTGACAAGAAACACCAGCTAAGCAAAGTATTTCATCACACTCGACAAATCCCAAACTCCAAATATAACATACCCTGACATTGAAAATTATCACAAAACACACAAGTTTCAGAGCACTCGGTTCAATCCCCACCAGTCCAATCCGCGTCGTCCGAATTGGTTTGCGATTATCCAAACACATGCAACACATTCACAAATCGGTGATATTCCCAATTTGCTCGTGTCATGAGAGGGCTCATGCGTCGGTGTGTTTTCCATAACTGCTCCATAAACGTCATTTTCAACAGCAGTAATTATAATTTTCATCCTCAAGCTCCCATTCGACTCGAAATGCACCTCTTTACAAACTTATGTGACGTCATATATAAATCCGCGCTTGAAGGTTGACCTCGCCTCGGTGCATATGTTTGTTCAACTTCCTGTAACCTATTTTTAAGATTTGATTTATCCCAAATATTGTTTGTAAATTTTTTCAGAGAACGAAATTATGTTGACATATTTCTAGATTATGTTGTATATATTCAAAGAACTATTTTTCTTTGCGTAACTGAGTATGAGTGGGAAACGTATGTGACCGAGAGCCGGCAAATACCGACAAAATAAAATTGTTGCAATGTTCTTCGGCGAAACCAGAGGACTTCAAATTTAACCATACATTGTTACGATATTATTCCAGTTTAACCAGCGCCTTTAAATCGTTCACACTTCAATGAACCTATCCAAACTGACGTTCAATTCTTAAATGAACGACACAATTTGACGTTCATACGGCTTCCACGAGACTGTATTCTTTAAATGAAGTAAACATTGACGAGCTACTTCCACATTCCTGGGGGAACGCCCGGGAACTCCCCGGGAAATACATATAGAAGCGTATTTTCTGATTATTTAGATCCTTTAATCTTGAACTCAGCGTTTCAGCACATTGACAAACCTCAGAGAGTTTGACTGCCTGATCGTTACGACCCATCCTTGTGAACAAAACGAAGAAATGTACATCCAAACTATTGGAATAGTTTATATTTATACGATATTAATGCAATCCTCAAATCGTATTGTGATTACATTGTACCCATTGTGATATTGCTAGAATATTGCTGAATGTGGTTTCATATCCCTGATTGACCAATTAGAAACGAATGTATATCATTTTAGACAGCTTAAGATTTCAAAACGTTGAGGTGAGATGATGGGTTAAACATATTTTCGCATAATTTTTAACGACGTGCATGCACCTGTGGTTGCTTGTGTTAGCCTTGATACCGCACTCAAACCAATTATATATGACAGACGTGTTCATGTATTATTCCATAATGCCGAGTGCCAGGTAGTGTAACAAGTAAGATATTTAATGGCGTTTGGCATGACGCGACCTGTTGATCGAACCCTGTACGTTTTGAACAATGTAGCAAGTAAGGCAATATCGCAATTCATTTTTGGTGATATCTAAACACATTTATGTATGTTTGCATCCTACTGCCCTGGGTAATGATGAGTAAAACATGCACATCACCGTCATTGTTCGTTATCATTTTGTAGTGTGTGTACTGTAGTGTTTTGTATTGGTTTCAGACATTTGTATGTTACCATGGTGAGAGATCCCCTTCAAAGGTTCCTCAGCGAATGGAAACAAGTGAGCGACAGGGCAGCAACATGGATAGGTGTTAAACTTATTTGCAATGGCCATGCTGCCACAGAGGCGGAACTTCCTCCATGCTTTAGCGAGAACTGGTTAAACGTCACACTTGATGGCTTCATGGACTGTGCATCAAATCTTGGAATAAACAGACAAACACGGATGTTAGCCAACCTGAGCATTGTTGGTTGTTACAACACTTCCGTCTCCGGTTTCACGTTCGACGAAAGACACTACCGTATGCTTGCAAGTGCAAAAGAGAACTTACGAAACATGGTTTATTTTGGTTTGACAGGTTATCAAGAATTATCACAGATCTTATTTGAGAATACCTTCAATTTGAATTTTGTTAAAAAATTCAAGGATACTCCACCCAGTAAAACATGGAGTGGCAGAGTCAAATTGCCCAATGCGCAACGTGACAAAATACTTCATTTGAACAGGTTTGATGTCATGCTATACCAGTATGCCAAGGACTTGTTTTTCCAAAGGTTACAAATGTTGGCAGAAAGAACAAAGGATTCCTCACTTCGAAAATTCATTCACACGAAAATAGGGCACATTATCAGTGGTCCGAAAAGGGAGCCAACTCTGCCCGCCTAATCGAAAGTTCGAGGTGGGTCCACCCTCGAAACGAAATTTACTTGTTGCAGGGAATATGTACTACGTCAAAAAACCTGTATTAACAACTACTTCTTTTTCTATTTTGAATGAGTGAAAATGGTTTTACGCCACTTATAGCAATAATCCAGCAATAGCACGGCGGGGGACACCAGAATGGTACCCATGTCAGGAATCGAACCCAGGTCTTTGGCGTGACGAACGAGTGCTTTACCAACTAGGCTACCCGACCGCCCCTTTTATTTTGAAATAAGTTTTGTGACTTCTTTTTGGATCAGAATATGCAAATGAGCAGAAACAACAATTCACTTCAACGAACATCGCAAAAGTGGGACTCATTAATATCCATGATATATTCTTTTTTATGGAACAAGCCCCCAGAGAAGTTGCAGGCAATCATTGATAGCCTTGTCTAATGTCTGAGTTCGATTCAGGTCTAGACATACACTACTGCCTAAAAGTTCATTCAACTAACACGCGTTGAGAATGCGTGTAACACGCATGTGACACGGGTGCTCAACGGGTTGCACACGGGGTGAGCACCCGTTGGACACGGGTGTGCAGCGCGTGTGCAACCCGTTGCACACGCGTGTGCCATGCGTGTAACAGTTGAAGTTGGCATATTTATCAAATGAATGGTGAGATAAAACAAAACAGTGAGATGTGAAATTTGAGTTAATGAGCGGCCATTGAGCTGTGTTCACCAGACCGTAAATACAAGGTCGGCCCGTCTTAATTAGTGCTTACTTACTTACTTACTTATATTGGAGATTTAACGTGCGCTTTCCGACTGCAAGCGTATGTCGCACACGGGCCCGGCCAGGCCATTTAATGTGTTTCCTAAAAGGGGAAAAGTGAGTTTGTGCAACCCAGGAGGGGGCTTTAGGGGTTACTTATATAGTAATTTTGAAATTTTGAGATTTGGAAAGAATGCCAAGAGTAGGTGGGGGACGAACTAAGGGAGCTGTGTGTGTTGGGTGGTTATCAAATAAGGTAGTTTTGGTTTTAATATTTTATTTGGGGTTTAAATGCGACTAATTAGTCCTGTTTTTATTAGGTATATGCCTAAGGCTTTGAATTTTTCTAATTTATTTTGTGGATTTAGGATTGATTCTAGTGTAAGTCCGGTTTTAAGATTTAGGGTGGTCTGTAGTGTTGTTCGGTGTGTTTGGTAGTATGTGCAGTGAATGAGTACGTGTTCTGGTGTTTCTTGTTGTTTGCAATGTGGGCAGTTTCCTGTTGTGTGTAGTTTAGCTATATTACGGTGATTATTTAGTTGGGTGTGGCCTGTTTGTTGTTTGGTAATTATTCTGTCGATTTTTTTGGATGGGTTTAGTATTTTGGGTTTATATAGGTTTTTTTTGAGTACTTTCCTGATTTGGTTATTTGAGTTTTGGTATATATTTTGCCATTTTTTGTTAATTTTTTGTTTAGTGACACTTTTGATTTCTGATTTTGAGCTGGGTAAGTTTAAGCTTATTTCTGGGAGTTTAAGGGATAATGTTGCTGCTTTATCTGCCTTTTCATTTCCAAAGATTCCTACGTGGGCGGGGATCCAAATGAACTCTATTTGTTTACCTACCTTAGTTAAGTTGTTTGAGCTATTGAGTATTTGATTTATTAGTTTGGGGCGGTTTTTAGTGTTTTTATTTTTGCGGGCTTGTAGTCCACTGAGGGAGTCGGTTAGGATGAGGATTTTTTGGTGTTTTTTAGATTGCTGATTGTGTAGTGCTGAGGCCATGCCCATTAGTTCGGCCGTGAATATGGATTGGTTGTTTGGGAGTCGGTAAGATTGTGTGTCTTTGGTTGTTTGTGCGATGTGGACTCCGAAACCTGTGTGTTTTGAGATCGGATCTGAGGATCTGTCTGTGTATATGTGACACCAATTTGGCCAATTTTCATGTATGTATGCTAGTGTGGTGGTTTTAGCGATGTTAGGATCGGTCTGTTTATTTAGTGTATCGGCTAGTGTTGTGTCTATTTTTGGTAATTTAAGTTTTGGAGTGAAGATATTGGATGATTTATTGTTTTGTTTCAGATTATTTATTTTGTGTTCGTTTAGGTAAGTAGTAAGTGGAGTAAGTAGTGGATGTTTCCGGGCTAGGGCTTGGTTTCTAGGGCTAATATTTTGTTTTATTAAGTTTTCGATTAGTGGGTTTGATTGGGACGCGGCCCAGAAGTTTAGGGTAAGTTGTTCCCTACGTAGTTTAAGTGGCATTTCTCCTGTTAAGGCCTGGAGTGAGGTGGAAGAGGTGCCATGTTGAGTTCGTGTGATTAGTTTTAGGGCCTGATACTGGATTGAGTCTAGTTTTTTAATGAGAGAGTTGTTTAAGGTGTCGTAAATGGCACTGCCATAGTCTAGTTTGGACCTAATTAGTGATATATAGAGTGAGAGGAGGGTGTTTTTAGAGGCCCCCCAGTTGGAGCCGGTTAGGCATCTTAACGTGTTTAGGTCTTTGCTGCATCTGGTTACAAGGTTTTTAATGTGAGCATCCCAGGTGAGATGTTCATCGAAGATTAATCCTAAGAATTTGGTTTGTTTTTGGAATTTGATTGGTTTGTTGTTTAGTTGGAGGTTTAGGGTGGCGGGTTGCATATTTTTGTGTTTAAATACTATTCCTGTGTTTTTTTCTGAGTTTAGGGAGAAGCCCCATTTGTCAGCCCATTTTTGTATTTTATTTAGAGATTTTTGTAGTAAGTTTTGGGCCATTTTAATGCTTTTAGTGCGGATCCAGAGGGCTCCATCATCCGCGAATTTTGATGTGTTTACTTTGGGGGATAGTCCCTCGAATAGATCGTTAATCATAATATTGAAAAGTGTTGGGCTTAGGATGCTGCCCTGGGGAGTGCCATTTTCTAGGGGACATTGGTCCGATAGCGTTTGGTCTATGCCCACGGTGATTTTGCGGTTTGTTAGGAAACTTTGGATGTAGTTAATTATTTGACCTTTAAGGCCTATTTTTTGTAGTTTTTGTATTAGCCCGTTATGCCAAACCATGTCGAATGCTTTGGAGAAGTCTAGAAAGATGCCTGTAGTATATTGTTTGTTAAGTTGGCCTGTTTTAATATCCTGCTCTAGTCAGGCGAGGTTATCTAAGGTTGAGCGTCCAGGAGTGAAACCGCTTTGGTCTGGATTTATTATGTTGTTTTGTTCTAAGTAGTGTTGTAACCTGTTTTGGGCCATTGATTCCATTACTTTGCATAAGTTAGAAGTTAGGGAGATTGGTCTGTATGAATTAGCCTGGTCAGCTGGTTTATTGGGTTTGGGGATTGGTATGACCAGGGCTTGTTTCCAAGGTGATGGGACCTGTCCGTTTAGATATATGAGGTTATAGAGTTTCAGTAGAGTTTGGAGTAGTTTGGGTGGTAGTTGTTTAATTATCTGGTATGAAGTAAGGTCTAAGCCTGGGGCTGTGCCCTTTTTCCTATTTTGTAGGACGTGGAGTAGTTCTTCCATTGTGAAATGGAGATTAATTTCTAGGTTATTATCTTTTGGCTCTTTGGTAAATTTGGTTTCTGCTTTTAGTTGTTCCTGGAATTTTTGGTTGAAGTTGCTATTGCTACTGACGGCCGAGAAGTGATTTGCTAGGTTATTAGCTTTTTCAGTGGGGTTTGTTGAATTGTTTACGTTGGGAGTTTTTTTTATGACGTTTAATGCCCCTAATGGCGTGGATTTTGAGCCAAACTGTTCTGGCGTCTGTATGATGGTTAATTTCTTCGCAAAAATTTTTCCAGTCTCTTGTTTTAGCTGTTTTAACTAAGCTTTGTACTTTGTGATTTAGTTCATGTGCTATCTTTAGGTGTTTGAAGTCACGTTTGGCTTTATTGAATGCGGATTTGCGTTTACGCCTAGTTTGTTCTATCTCCTCGTTCCACCAAGGAACCGAGGGTTTGCCTATGCTGGTTGTTTTGAAAGGAATGGAGTTTTTAGCTGCGTTTATTATATAGTCAGTGAGATTTTTACAGTAGATTTCGGGGTCGTTACTTTCTAGGTCAGCTAGGTTAGCCTGGTTGCAAATGTCCTGAAATTTGTCCCAGTCGGCTTTGTTGTAGTGGAATTTAGGTTCCTGGTTTGGGGCTGGTGATGGGATGTTTACGTCTCCTATAGTTATATTTATGGGGAAGTGGTCACTACCTAGTGGTACCCCGTGTACTTCCCATTGAATACTTTGGGCTAAATCTGGGGTGCATATGGTTAAGTCGATAGCCGACATTTTGTGGTGTATTTTGTCGTATCTAGTAGGTTGGTTGTTATTTAGTAGTATTAGGTCATTTTGTTCTATCCATTCTGAGATGAGTTTTCCGTGTTTATCTATTTTATCTTCTATACCCCAGGTAGGGTGGTGGGCATTAAAGTCTCCGAGGAAGATTGTAGATTTATTGCCTATTTGGAGGAGGGTGTTTAAATCCTCAGGTTTGACCTGTTTTTCTACCCAGTGGTATATATTTATGATATTAATTTTTTAGTTGTTATTTGTTATTTGGATACCGTTTGCTTCTAGGTTCGGTGTGTTTATTTTTAGTTCTTTGTAGCTTAAATCTTCCCTGACGTATATGATTAAGCCGCCTCCGGCTCTACCTGGGTTTGTTTTGGCTCGGTCAGTTCTTATTGAGTTATAGTTTGGTAGGGTGAATTTAGATCTGGTAGAGAATTTAGTTTCCTGTATACAGACTATGTGTGGACCTTTGTCTCGTTTGAATTTAGCTTTTAATTCCTGGCCGTGGGAGGCTAATCCGTTGGCGTTCCACTGAAATATATTTAGTCCTTCCATTTTGGGGGATGAGAGGTTATTAGTTTGTTTTGAGTTTTAGGTTTTGTTTAATTGGTAGCTTCCCTAAGTTGGGAGAGAAATAACTCAAAGGAGAGAGTTGTGAGTTTTAGTTTTTGTGCTACTGAGTGAAAAGCTTTAGTACTAGCATTTGGTAAGTTTTGCTTATGCATGTAGGCTAGGAGTAGTGTGAGGTTATTAAGAGTTTTAGTGCTGGTTAATTGAGGATTTTTGCGCCTGAAGTTTTTGTTGGTTTTAGGGGCTGAGAAAGTGATTTCATTTATTTCCTCGGTGGAAGAATACTCGTTTTTGTCGGTTAGGTTGGTTTTTATTGTTTGAGTTTTCATTGGGGAGGCCTGTGGAGGTGTTTGTGCTTAATTAGTGCTCGGTTGCTAGACTTTTATGGCATGAACCATTCCACTAGGGTCCAGTCTAGCCATTGTTGCTAGCCGACAGTAGAACAGTAGTGAATTTAGATGCGAGTTTATTGCTAGGGGAGCCCCCGTGTTGACACGATTGTCGCGGGTTGGTAAATGTTCGCCATTAATAAAATGATTGTTTGTGGATTTGCGAACATATTTATTTGCCCACACGAGTCGTTCCATTTGATTGCAAATATAACGTTTTGCGTTCGCTAAATTTATGCAAATTTATACTTTCTGTTTTGTATTTTGAAAGAATAAATAAAAGAAGGTTTTGTGTGGGGCACTTTTATACTAATTATAAGAAGATGTTGTAAATGAATATGAACAGCCATGCTGTCTGACTGTTGATAGAATTTGAGATCTTCACAATCACCCGGTGTGACCATGTAGACAGAATCTCGTTAGGGTTTGTGATTTTTACATTTGCCCAATGACCATAGTGAGTATTGCTGGGAATACCAAACGTAACAGTTTCTTATTAGAGGTTGTGAGTACCTATACCACGTAGATAGGATATCTTTAGGATTTTAATCCTTCTTTGAGAGGCATTTAGAAGTTGGAATACTACGTTAGGATAAGATTTATGGGTGACTTTAATCCTTTCTTTCTCTGTGGGTAATCCTTTTACGTTGATTGGAGGAAGTCACTCAACCAGGTCATGACAGGTCGAGAGTTTACTCACTAACTACTGTGAGCATTTTGGGCATGACATCTTTTCTTGTATAAACATAGAAACGATGCTCACTCACTCACTGTTAATCTTCTGCAGTTTGCTGGCAAAGTGGTGATAAACCTCAATGTCAAAGACGATCAAACGTAGTTCGAATCCTTGTTCTCCCAAATGGGGACATTTTCATAAACTTGGCAAGTGATGATGAATTGTAATATTAATATTATTATAGTTTATGAAATTATTAATAAAACTTTAATAAAATTGTGCTTCACTCTCACGAAAAATATATTGTCTGTGAGTAAATTTATATGTCACGTTACATCGGCATTTTTCAGTGATACTGGGACTACATGAAACATGGCTGGTTTTACATTTCTGATACAGGTGCTTGACTGACTGAGTAGTTCATGATCAATTATATATGTTTAAATCAGTCAAGTTTGCAACAATAGATGAATAAGTTATGACTGACTTTTCCACTAGTAAATAAAGTTCTTTGGTGTGACCTCTTTTATCCCTGCTTACGTTATCCTAATGTTCAATTTCAGTCTGCCTCACCAAGCGTGAGAAAGCATTGTACATGTGCTGATAAACCACACTGATGCAATTAAGCAAATGAATATTTGCTATGGGCAAATATCTATTTTATATGTATATTTGTGGATATGAAGCATTCTAGTTAATTGTGGATACACTGGGCAGACAGAATTGTGTTTATTTCCAGGCCATCCTGATCGTCGTTTACTACTGTAAGGTGTATGGTTGGAGGCAAGATCAAAGGCGCCGCACAGCATTTATAAGATAACAGACGGGGTCGTCCGTTTCGCTTTGAACAACAACCCCACCCTGTCTGTAGGAGTTATATAATCGGTGCGCAAATAACTGTGTCATGTCCACTGCCGGGCTGATGCGGTGTCAGTGTCAGCGATGAACATCAATGCTCAAATTATAGACCCGTAGCACTCACAAGTTGCTTAGCCAAAATATTTGAAAAGTGTATATTCAATTCTCCGATAACAGAGACAATTCAAAGGGAAAACAATTACAATGGATACTATAGCAGTGATAATACTGGATACTATAGCAGTGGTAATAGCAAGTCAGAGATAATAATATTCACCTAGCAAGAATAGTGGTCAGGCTTCCAAAATATGCTTCTAGTTGGATATCTGATCTGTACACAACTGACGGTCTTGAAGGAATATGAGAAGCGTGATCCATGAACTTGTCCACCTATAATAGTGGAGTGGGTGAGTGAGTGAGTGAGTTGGGGTTAACGCCGCTTTTAACAGTATTCCAGTTATATCGCGGCGTGTCAGCTTAATGTGGGAGGAAAGCCCGAAGTGATGCAGGTCTCAGACGTTTACCACTTCGGTGAAACATAATAGTGGAGATTGTGGAGGTATCTTTGCTTTTAATGAGCATCTACTTGGATTGCTCTGAATTTGATGTATCATCCTGTTAAAGTTTGTTTGTTGTTTATCACCAAAGTTACAGGACAGTCAAGAAGAGACAACTAATTCAGCCAGACTGACCACCCGATCCCGTTTGTTTCCTCTTTCGACAAGCATGGGTTGCAAGACCATCCCTTAGTAAGTGAGTTAGATAATTATAGTCACATCGGCAGTAGTTCAGCCCCGTCGAGATTATGAAAGCTTATCCATAAATAATAAACACATTGATACAAAACAATGCAAAATATAATGGGCTGTACAACAACTAACACTCTCTGCAATAATCAAACTACCAATTTATTAAGCAACTACCTATGTACATCAAAATTTATCAATCAATTCTATTTCATTACAAAATGAGAACAACTATTAATTAAAAAAAACGAAACCTTGAAACAGTTATCCCTTGTGGTGAACAAATCATCAGTCAAGCAAAACATGCTTGATTGTGACTTTCTCATTACAAAGCATACAAAACCGGGGATCCTTACGTTTATGTGGCAGTGTAATTTATTGTTACACAATGTTGTAATTGTACCACATTGTGTTTGTTGAGATTCTGAAGAAATTCATAATATTGTGTTTCGACAAACATTAGTTGTCAGGAATGTAGTAATTGTAATGTAATGCAAGCAGTAGTGTGGAAGTTACCATATTTAGATGAATGTTTGGAGCCAAGCACAACCTAGAATCTTCCGGAACAGGTAGACTCGTTTAGCAATGTATAGAAAACTTCTGAGAGGTAGTTAACGATATAAGGGAACACACCATGCCTCTCGAGTCTCACGTGTTATCTCACATTTCATCAAAGCCATCGGTTAAAGGATCATTGTTTTCACCTTGTATATCCAGCATAGGTCTATTTCGAAAGCTTGACCACTGTTACTGCTTGGTGTATATTATAGCTAAAATGGATAGACGTATCAATACAACGCCCGCATGTTATCAGAAATGAGCGGGCCACTGTAACTTGATAATGCCCTCATGTTACTGGACGACGGACCATTATCACGCCCGTTGTTAAGTGACGTCATAGGATAGGGATGGAGACGTAACGTTCAATAGTGACGTCATCTGGTTTGTTCTATGACGTTTCCATATTTGTAAAAGTGAGTCAGTGACATTCGTGTTTATTGCAGTAAATGTTTCAAAATCGACATTGTTGTTTCTTTTTATTTGATAACAAATTCCATCCATTTTAGCTATAATAACGGTAACGCTATTTTTCAGGGCATTATCATTTGCAGAAGCCCTCGGTCTTTCCAACTGCCATCCTTCGTCGGGCAGTTAATGTAAGACCTCGGGCTTCTGCAAATGATAATGCCCTGCAAAATAGTGTTACCCTTATATTATTAAAGATTATTAAAAACTATTGAGATTGAAAACTGGATAAGCTCAAACAAATTGATTCACAGAATGTTTGTTCTATCAGTAAAACACTTGGTAGATCGTGTGATCTTTTTAAGCAAATTAGACTTGTTCCACCCTTCTCTAAACGTGATGTTGAAAAGTTGACCCTTCATCTTGAAAAGGTGGCTAACAGTTTAAAATTGCCTTTGGGTCAGTTACACCAGGCTGCTACTCTGGCTGATGGTTGTTATGCTATTTGGTGTAAAAATACGGTGTACGGGAGAAACGAGTGAGTATTTTTTTACGCTGCTTTTAGCAATATTCACGGCGGGGTACACCAGAAGTTGGCTTCACACATTTTACCCATGTCAGGAGTTGAACGGGAGAAAGGGAAAGCTTTGAAATTATATATACTAAATACTGTAAATATGTTTTGAAAATTGCATACAGATCTTTAAATATTGCTGTATTGGGTTAACTAGGAAGAATGTCAATGTCTGAAATGGCGCTGTGTGAGTGTTAAGCATTACTCTATAAATAAACCCTTCAGACCAATATCCAAATCACTGTTATTTACAAATTTTAAAGTGATCCTGATTTTACTGAGAGTTTATTGAATTTATGTGAAGAAGACGTCGATGGTGAGTACCATATGCTATTTGTGTCGGCATATATTAACTTAAGGTACATATATTTTCCCTTGTATTGTTATTTATATCCTGCTATGAATACGTTTAAACCTTAATGTTACAATACATTTACAACACATTTGACAGCACCTTATTACAGCTAACATTTTATTTTTAAAAATATGTGTTTAAGTCTATAAAACCAGTGGCAAGTGAAGGGCTCGATCATCTGTACTATTGGCGACTTCGTCAGACTGTGCGACATATTGTCTGTTCTGTTGCCTTACTATAGCTTCCTTAGGATAACTGTTCAACTGAAGCATGTCGCTAAATTGTAGGCATCTATACTATTTTCACAATATATTCCACACAGTAGAGCAATAATACATTCAAATCCACGTGTAACAATAACGAAAGTAAATAACATTTCACAAATTGTCTGTTCTAATTTTGTTTTTACTCCCTTTCACAATGCAACAACCTGTTGCCTGTATTGATTTACAGGAAGTTTAAACACGAGAACAAAATTACACAGACAGGTATCAGTGACATCTGTTTAGGTCGACATAAAATGTTAGTTGTCACACTATGTTGGTCGATATCAATGGTCGATATTTTATAACTATAAGCCTGATTTTTGTTTAAGAAATTGTACCTAACATGAAGTGTTGTTACTTTTCATTGCATTGACCGACTGTGATCGGTCATAACGAAAGACTTGGAGAGCTAAGTGTATGATTATCACTGCACCCTCGACACTCGACGAACACTATACAGACGGATTGTGTCCTAACCGCCTGTAACGTTGTATCGGTACGTAGGCGTATCTCTACCTTGACCTGATGCTCTTGCTTAGTTTTGTGTGCTATCCAACGCCGCATACAGGAATATTCTAGCTAAATCCCGGCCATAGGTCTGTGGATAATCGAGTCTGGACCAGAGAATTCAGTGGTCGATATGATTTAGCATCGATCTATGCAATTGGGGCAGATGACATGCATCAACCAAGTCAGCGAGCATGACCACCCGTCCCCGTTAGTCGCCTCTTTGCTGGGTTATTCAAGACCAATTCGAACTCGGATCTTCACAGATATAGTGCGTAATGTTTACACGCCGTGTGTACCCCGTTGGTCACAGGTGTAAACAAAATAAAAGCAACAAAACCCTTTCCATATCTATAAGAAATATCTGCTAACAACAAGTCGATAGTACCACTCCGACAAAATCATGATCATGTGTTTAAGAATCATTATCAGGTAACAGGTGTTACTGAAAGCGTGAGCGAATCCTGCCCCATAGGTGGCACCCTTCACAAACACATGCAAGGGCAAGTCAACTTTTCATCTGAAAAACAACACGAGAACGTATGGTACAAGACAAAGTAGGAAATTACATCTGACATAATTTTTGTCACAGATGCGTCACCACCAGTGAGCAACGGATTCAATACAAGTGACCAACGAGTTCAACACCAGTGACCAACGAGCGCCACGCATTTATGAGAGAATGATATATTGATCAAACGTGGACTCGGGGCAAGCTGTTGTTGGATGTTGCATCAAAGATAGCAATTTTCGTTAAACTCGTTATCATATTTACTCGCTGACGCCTCCCTTACAGATATATTTGTTTGAGATTATGAGTGCTAATCCGGCGAATTGCTTATGTGATTTAACATTAAACGCCAGTTGGATGACTTACACTGATTATATTAATAAGGTTTAAGAGGTGTTTCCCTGGATCGTATTTACTTTATAATGGCTTAGGTCTCTTTGCCTCGGCTCAATAACCGTGACGCTTGAAAGAGCATCATTTTAAGACAGTGGGTTGTAATATCATTGAGGATGCCTATGGAAGAGAGGGTTGAAATGCCGTACCACAGGAAGTGATCTGTAAAATGAAATGTTGAGGACGTTGTGCCTACTGCCTTTGCGTGACATAGCTAAACTAAATTCATTCGTAGTTCTCTTTAGCATGTGAGACCCCGTTTACGCTTCCCGAACTATCATACATCATGTCATAACATTTTCATCGCTATTTATTATGTAATACCTCTCCTAAATACTTTATAATTGTAACCTGTGCATATATAAACAATGAAAATCTACCACATTTATCACACACAACAACATTTGCCGTGTTGATCGAAACACCCCAAAAATCTTTTGTACTCCTGTGCAGCGTGAGGCAATTAATACCTTTTTATGCAAATTGTATGAATGGCGGGTGCTACCGGTAGGGTAGGAAATGCCTTTCCTTTTTGCAAAAACTTGGTTTCGACACTGATTTTCAGTGTTCCATTTATGCAAATTTCACAGCTGTTTTTCACTGTAAGCCAAATGGAACCTCTTTCGGCTGGTAATCTAGCCTAGTTATTCTCTTGCATTGGCAATTTATATTTACATGCATAGGCGTATACTCTTTCCATAAAGTCTACCAATATATGTATTTCTTAATTATATATCATATACAAAGTTAGTATCAGCAAGAATAACTATCAAGTAAACACAACGTTGTCACTGTTGTAATTCAGGAACACACAACTATTGAAGACAATAAACATATTTAGTAAATAAAATATAATAAAATTGGTAACCCAACATAATTACAACATATTAGTATGGGTCACGTTGACACGTTGTTGTTCAGTATTTTACTATTCTCGTGTGAATCGAAGTGAGGAATCCTTTGTTTTCTCAGCCAACATTTGTAATCTTTGGAAAAACAAGTCCTTGGCATACTGGTATAGCATGACATCAAACCTGTTCAAATGAAGTATTTTGTCACGTTGCACATTGGACAAATTGACTCTGCCACTCAATGTTTTACTGGGTGGAGTATCCTTAAATTTTGTGATGAAATTCAAGTTGAAGGTTTTCTCAAACAAGATCTGTGATAATTCTTGATGACCTGTCAAACCAAAGAAAGCCATGTTCCGTAAGTTCTCTTTTGCACTTGCCAGCATGAGATAGTGCCTTTCATCGTACGTGAGCCCGGAGGTGGAAGTATTGTAACAACCAACAATGCTCAGGTTGGCTAACATACGGGTTTGTCTGTTTATTCCGAGATTTGATACACAGCCCATGAAGTCATGAAGGGTGACGTTTCTCCAGTTCTTGTGAAAGCATGGAGGAAGTTCCGCCTTTGTGGCAGCATGACCATTGCAAATAAGTGAGGTACGTCCCCATGTTGCTCCTCTGATCACGTGTTTCCATTCGCTCATGAACCTTCGAAGAGGGTCTCTTACCATGGTTATGTACAAATGTCTGAAACATTTTTAAGCATCGATATGTTACAGTAAATCGATCATAACTACAAACACACACTTTCACCATAACAGGAAAATATATGGAACTATAGTGTGTGTGTGTGTGTGTGTTGTGCGTGCGTGCGTGTGTGTGTGAGTGTGTGTGTGTGTGAGTGTAAGTGTGTGTGTGTGTGTGTTGTGTGTATGTGTGTGTGATGACTTACAAAAAAACACCACCAGCACATTGGACTGTTTTATTGTGTAATCTGGTGTAAGCTTGGGATGAAGATGACAATTTACTTTGCCTCAACCACACTCCTTAATATGATTGTTCCTTATTTTGGATACTCGTGAAAGTAATTTTCTTCTCATCTGAGTATTACTATAATTATGTTGGCTTCCATCAAAGTTTCTATTTGCAATAGAAGTTTAACTTATGCTTAAAAAATATCGATGATCTGATATCGTTCAATAACCACAAAGTAGTCCATTCCCGATCACTGATTTACCCGCCTGAGCTAGAAATAAAAGAAGACCAGTTCATAAAAAAAATCAGATGGACAAAACACTCTCCACAGGACTGTATGACAAGAGGGAGGACTTCGACTTTTCCAATAGTCAACGTTTCCTTTGTGTTCAGCAATATATCTGCAGCTTACAACATCTACATTTCACAACTTTTGAGGTACAATCAAGAAGGCGCTTTCTACCAAGATTTCAAAGTAGGGTCATTAGATCAGAAGTTGTTTGGTCAAGATTACAACATTCATTGCCTCAGTAGTTTGTTTTAAGAAAAATGGAGGACATTTACAAATTTGACGCATCAGTGACAAACATGATGTTCGATTCAATCCCTTACCACATGTTCCCGTGTTTGTTTGAGGTGAACAATTGAATTGCCTTTGCATGTGTTTGTGGTTGGTGTGATGGGTTTGTTATTTGGAATGCAGTCTTATTCCAGTAATAGCATGACAACATGAGAAGTGTACCCTTGCAATTGCCCATCACGAGCCAACACTATCACCTCGAGGGGTCTCACTGTTCCTCATTTTAGAATAAAGATAAATAACTTGAAAGATTTTACCTCACTTTTAAAATTGATTGAAATCTTAAGTCCTCTGAAACTTACAGTACTGGTACGCAGTTAATGTGTATGTAATATACATGGGTGACAACGTATGTGCAATTAACCGTGTAAAACGTTCAGTTCTTTGTTGTTAATAAATATATATATATATATGTTGATAATGTAAAGGTATGCATAGCCTTTATCATAAAATAACCATCATATTGCGAATATAAAAGCACACAATTTATATATAACGTAGAATACGAATGTATCTTATCTATTTTCAGTCATAGGCCAAGACTTGCATTCACCAAAATGAATAAATGTCAACATAAGCAAAATAAAAAACCCATACCTTTGCTTTGTTTTGTGACTGTGACGCTTGTTCATTGTCCTTTCTACACATTCGTGAAGGTAAGTCCAGTCTGCGTGAAGTCCACAAGGCCAGTCGGTGACTGTCCTTTTGAAGAGAACGTTGGACTTCCATTTTTCATAACAATCACACTGTTTGGATAAGAATTGATTGCACTGACACCAAGGCGAGACATTGAAGTGATTCTGCATATGTCTCGCAAATGTAGTACTTCCGGTTTTTTGTATGCGCAAAAACACAATAACATCGCTTCCATTTACACTGACGTTGAAGCTTCGGATCAAATCCTGATTAAGGAAATAATGCCTTGCAAACTTTCCAGACGTGTATGTTTTATAATCATCCAACGGCAACGTTTTGTGGCTGTGGATTAGCTGCGTCTTTACAGAGGAATAAAACGACACTGTAGAAAGAGGCTCTTCGAGAGAAATAAACAATATATAGATGACTATAAGCGTGGTCATCAATATTAAACGGACAGTCAGAGACTTTAAGTTTGGTAAATTCATCTTCGTAAGATGTTTATGTTAAATGAAGAGCTTGTAACTGAAATGTGCCAGCAACAGGATGATTTGGTGATGAAATATCGACTTATTAATGAAACTTATCCAGTCACGGTCAGCTGGCGTTTACAAGTAGGCAAGGCGTCATCACCGGCTGGCCTCACGTGTACTGCTCTTATGCTTCATTTCTAACATTACCGACCGCGGGTAGTTTGGGAAATAATAAGAAGAAGAAAGTGGGACAAGAAAAATAATCTCATAAAACAAAACAAATTGTTTGAAGCTAATACAAACTATTTACACCCAATGGCAGTGATGAGAAAAGAGCCACCATGGATTCCAGTGAAAGGTTTAGGAAACAGTTGTGGTCTATACCCGGCAACTGTAACCTCGAGGAACCATGGGTAGAGGAATATAATGAATGTGCACACGAAAAAAAAATCACCATTGTTGTGTTTCATTACACCTGATTGCCTGTAAAATGTAATTGAAAAGTCCAAATATAATACGTCGGCAGGCCCTGATGGTATTAGAAACCGATTTTGGAAACTGTTCCCTTGTGTCCAAACAATATTACTTCACTGTTTTAATTATCTTGTGGACACAGGGGATGTTCCACATTGGTTGTGCAGAGGTCGAACAATACGTCTCACAAAGAAAGGTGATTTGACTGATCAAAAAAAACTTTCGCCCTATTACTTGTCTGAATACACAATCCAAACTAGTTACAGGGTGTCTTACATATATTGTGTCATCATACTGCGCATGCAATGACATTATTTACTTTGAGCAGAAAGGAACCAGAAAGGGATGTTGGGGTTGTAAGGATCAACTACTAGTTCGGAGATTGATACTTGAAGAGGCAAAAACTTACCACCGTAACCTCTCAATGTGTTGGATAGACTACAGAAAAGCTGATGCTTCTGTACCTCACGAATGGATTTTGAGGTCACTGGAATGTATTGACCTGCCCGAGCGACTACTTGTCTTACTCAAGTCTTTAATGAATAGCTGGCCAACTCAAGATGTATTCGCAGGGGCAGGTAGTGACTTCGGAACCCATTTCTATTAGAAGAGGAATATTTCAGGGCGTTTCTTTTAGCCCTTTGCTTTTCTGTTTGTCACTAAATCCTTTAAGCTTTTTGTTCAGCAAAAGGGAAGAGTATCACCCGGGACCTCCTCTGCACAGATCCCCAACACCCCTTAACCATATCCTTTACATGGATGACCTTGAACTTATTGCCAATGGAGGATCTACACTCAAAATCTGATTGTCAAGTCCTTTTCTAATGATATCGGCATGTCCTTTGGATTCGACAAAAGCAACATTCTTCATTTGAAACGTGGCAAGGTAGAAGAGGGAGGATCAGTCAGTTTATTTGGGGGAGGAGTTATTGGCCATATCGTGGAAGGTCAGGCCAACACGTACTTAGGGATGCAGATTAGGGGCAAACTCCAGAATGCCCATATCAAGGACAAACTTCGAGCAGAGTACACATTGTAGACTTTGATGCCCAGCTTTGGCACAGCCACAGTATTCTAAGCGACATGATGTTTGTGGTTTTGACACAGAGGTCCATCCATGGTATGACCCAGAATATGCAGAGGGCGTCATGGAAAATGATAAATACAAAATCCTTTGGTAAAGGCCCGTATACAGCCTCAGACTCATCAAGGCCAACAAAGATGATCTTGTCCTTTTTGATAAATCCAATGAAATCATTTATATAATTGAATTTTCTGTCCCTTTTGACACTTATGTGTGGGCAAGATTCAGGAAAAACATGGCAAATTTGCAGACCTCGCTTTCGAAATTTCACGCTTGCATCCCATGTACCAAGTTGTCCGACTCCCCATTGTTCTCGGTGCCTTAGATTTGGCACCTCCCAATCTGTTGACTGACATTGGGAGAATACCCGGGTTTGCTTCCAGGAATACACCCCTTCTGACTATCTTGATAATGCAGAAGGCTGCAGTGTTGGGGAGTCTTAACATTCCCCGAAAAGGTCTGGGTTGGTTTGACAAGGCAGCGCTTCCTGGGAGAAGTCCCATTCGCTATGTGGGCTGCGTGTAGAGGGGGAAAGGGCCCTGAGCTGATGATGAGCCTAACCAGTCTGACTGTGCCAGGATCACTCAAACCCTCAAGTGGTTTACAAATCAAATGTACAATATCACAAGATTAACAAAACAACACACATAACTTCACAACAATTATAATGGCAGTACACAATAGAATGGTAGTACAATATTCAGTGGCAACATATAATGGGATGGCAGTGGACAGTATCAAATAAAAAATTACTATGGTGATAGCAAATGTGATAATAACATATATTTACCCAGTGACGACAGCGGTCACTCCTCCGTGATATGCAGGGAATCAGGTATGATGAGTGATCCTTACATGAAATCTGGTCTTGACGTGATGAGATGCGTAAGAGATTCATAAACACGCTATTGTCCCTCTGTATACAGGCTAACAAGCTACTGGAAAGTTTTACACAGTGCCCACAACAGTCAAGCGGCACTGTAACATTTTACATGTTTCTGTAACATACTAGCATCGTCAGCGGTATAACGGAACGGAACTTCTTGACGACTGATCACTGTCCAAACAAAATGCAATCAGCGTCTGTCGAGTCTCAACAGAAACAACGAGATGGCATGATATACAATAGGTACTGACTTCACGATTTTTCAAGCATTAGTTTATACGGCATGACATGGTCTGAATCAATCTTCCAATGACAATTTGAAGTATTTTTTTCCACTTGTCTTGCAGCGCCAAACGTAGCGAATGGCCTTTATTGTCGGCGCACACGTCTCCCGATTACGTCCCACGCGTACTCTATGGACCATTGCCTTCTGGTGATGTTTTGCTGCTAGATGTAGCGAGCTACGATACGTGAACGGTAGTTACGAGCAGTATCGTCTTGAAAGACAAAATGTGGACAAGCAAGGCGAACAAATTAAAAAACTATTGGCGCCAGTATGTTGTCTGGGTGGTACTGTCCTGTAACCTTTCCCTGAATAATACGCACGCATAGGTGTCTTGGCACTCATTGTAACCATCATTCGAGCCCCTAAGACACTTTGAGCATATTGCCTTCCTCTCTCGGAGTTCTACCAGTTTTAGGCAACAGTAAAGCACTTAGCTTACTGTAGATAATGAAAATCAATAGTACTAATGCCTCAGAGCTATTTGACGACCTTTCTCTGAAGCGTCAGGTGAATAAACACACACATTCATTCTATCTTGCTGGTTTGGTTTCATGATGTCGCATTTGCGTATCTTTGCTTACATCATTAAAAATTATCACTATCATATACAATGCTAGTGTCATGTACTTAAAAGTTATATTTAATACCTTTAGGAGATGAAATGTAAGTGGAAAATGTACGTATTACGAATGGGGTATGTTATTCATAATTGTAATTTGATATGAACAGGTTAACTGGTTAACTAATAATCAATCCATTTTATCTTTAACAGAATATATTATTTTTATATATATATACACGCACGCACGCACGCACGTACGCACGCACGCACGCACGCACGCAAGCACGCGGTTATATTTCCAAATGTCATTTTAATATTGGATCAACGTAGTTCAGCAAAACGTTGATTGTTTTATCTAACATTATTATTTTCTTATAAAAATTGGTTATCTTGACACGTATAAGCGGGTATTTCCAATATCACCATATTTAGATAAACCGGTGTACAACGTATATGCATGTTGGATGGTTCCAATATATCCTATTTCAGCCTAACTACACATGAAGCATCGTCCACCATTCCGCGAATGAAACGTTCCCGTTAAGAGTCATGTGATTCCCCAGCCAACATTTTTTTAAAAAGTGTTTTTTATACGTATGGGGCACTGATGGTCAAGTCCTCTAATGAAACCTGTGCTCGCGGTTTCGAATCCCGGTTCGCATGGATTATGTTTCTAGATTTTGTCAACACAATACCCGTGCTCGTGGGTTTCACCATAGAAATAAACGTCTCAGATCTGCATTACTGCGTGCTTTCCTCCCTCATTAAGATGACATGCCGTGATATAACTGGAATACTCCTCAAAGCGGCGTTAAACCCAAATCACTCACTCACCATTAAAGTATGACATAATTTGGTTGAAATGAAGTAGTCTTTAACGATTCATATCTCGAACAATATAATTGTCTCTTAATGTTTTATTCAAGACATTTATTATTATTGGAGCTTCATTTGAAACAGGGGCGGTCGGGTGGTCTAGTGGTTAAAGCGTTCGCTCGACACGCCGAAGACCCGGGTTTGATTCCCGACATAGGTACAATGTGTGAAGCCAATTTTTGGTGTCCCCCGCCGTGATATTGCTGGAATATTGCTAAAAGCGTCGCAAAATCAAACTCACTCACTCATTTGAAACATGTCAACAGCATTTGAAGTAACACGATTCCATCTTCATACGAGCTGTGTTACGCAGTGGATATACAGACAGACTACATCAGCAGGCTGTTCCCTATCGGGTATCTAGGTGCTGGATTGCTTTCAAACATCAGATTGACTGTCGGAGAGGTGATAATTGTTGTATTCGTTTGGCTGTTCAGCACATATTCATCAAAAGCATTTTAATTCATTTTACTTAAATGTACAATTAGGTGACATATTATATATTTTTCACACCAACTTTCAAGGCTATGTTCAAAATGTTTCAATCCAACATGCGTCTAACGCAGATGGCAGATACAATCACGGTCAAATGGCGTGGGGGAGTAGAGACGACCACAGCCATCTGTTCTTCACACTTCACGATGACGATTACGTTAATACGTTGTATTGCTTGCGTCTTCCTTCTTATTGAAGTCCTATATTCTTCTTTTTTTAACAATTTACATACGTTTTGATAACTTTGATAATCCAATTTGTTTAATGAGTGAAAATATATACTACAGTTAGAGGTCATCACGTATCTCATAGGGTATTGATACTCTTCAAAAAAAGAAAGGCACAGGTAGTATGAAGTTCACTGAACTTGACTACACGAAAGATCCGGTATATAAATTGTGTATATGTTATCGGAAAATGTTGGTGGCCTGATATTCGACAAACGGTGCATCAAAACGCAGCCATTGTCGATTTGCAATGTATTAAACGTCTTTGTTTTCACACTTGTTAAAAAATGTCATGGAGGAAAACAGTGAAGCAAAATGCACGTGCAAGTTATGGCATTCGTAACGCGTGGTATTGGCTATAAAAAAGCCAGCCGACTTTGCTGCAGGCTTCAATGCAGGGTTGGAGTACACAAAGACTATTCAGAGACAATCAATTCAATTAATTAATCATTGCTACTACCAGTGCAAACGAAGAATGTTTATTCTAACATGTCATTGTGTGTATATACGCGAATTCTGATTGGCAAGCGCATCCTGTTTCGACTCCAATCGTAATAAACGCGAGAATGCGAGATCGCAACACCTGACCAATGTCGCTATCTCGCGATCTCACGATCTCGTGCATTTGTATGGCCTCAGACCACAGTTATCCCCCCTAAGTTTTACCATGAACCGGAAGGGAAATAGGAGAATATAGTGCCCTGTTCAAATGGGCTGTTCAGCCTGTGGCAATTTTTTGGGAGTGACTTGTGATAGCTTAAATGAAAGATAAGACATTGTAGTTTGCTGTCATTTTTTTGTAAGCTCCAATCTGTGAAGGTATTGATTCCAGCTTCCCATGATTTGACCCCAAGTTGAAGGCCGCTGTGTGTCTTTCGGTTCGAAACTTCCGGTGAGCATTGTTGACAGTGGTTACTGCGGAAGCAAGCTGGTGGATGCTGGCCGAAACTTTGCGTTTTAAGTGACAAGTGGCAGGTTGGTCAGCATGCAACAGGAGAACAGCCTACGACTGATAATAATTGTGGTGGGCTGTCATGTCACTGTAGATAGCAAAGAAGGAAATTAATTGTGGTCTGAGGCCGTATCGGTTGCCTTTTCAGTCATATGCAACTCTTTTCAAAAACGCGAGATTGCGACACTTGACAATTTTGTGTCAATTACCTATACAGTAATAAGTAACTATTTTGAAGAACGCGAGATTGCGAGACTTGACTTAATGTCGCGATCTCGCGTTTTTCTGCCAATTACCAATTACCTATTACCTAGTGGCTCAGTCGTCTGAGGCGTCGCCATTCGCTGTGTAGAGTTGCGTTCCTTGGGCGTGCCAGAAACCTATGATGGTGGGTTTCGTCCCATTTCAAGCTGACAAGCCAGGGTATAATTGAAATGTAAATACTCTTCAAAGCGGTGTTGAGCCAAACTCACTCACTTATTCAGAGCCATGTCGGTTCTTCAGGCTAGATATTGGGGGTACTTTTTCAGTATAAACATGTTATTGTTTTCTTATCGAACTATTTAAGGTATCTGTGTACAATTGCTGTCGAAGGGTGCGATTCAAATACATCATGCGTGTTCAGTAGGGCTACGTGCTCGGAGTAGGACCACACATATTAGCGATATTTCTATTTCTAGGAAGTTTGAGGCAATAGAATAATGTAAGGTTGGATGTTTTGTAGTCAGGTGGGAAAGGATGAAAATCTATTAATTTATTTTGTATGGCCTAAAGTAGCTAATATGATGTCGCGTAAAAACATCTGAAATCTCATTTTAGCCGAATGCTAGAACTTCGTCTTTTGAGAGTTTTGTTTTAATTAATATGCTCGCCGTGTATAATATTGCCTCATGGAGACAATCACTGTAACTGACGCAAATAGGTGCAATACTGCTGATGTGGCTTTAACCAATATTTACTCTCTCACTGACAGTGATATTTCATTTCCAGCTTCCGGACACTTTAATGTTTTCACTATCACTAGACATTCATGCACACAATTTCTTTTGTTACATTATATTGAGCATGTTGAGGGTTTTAACTTATATTAAAGTACATAGGGAACTGTACCAAAGGGAGAGGACTCTACTCTGCTCTACATGGGACTTTGTGTATGTAAATTACATAGCATTTTCAAGCTCAAGTCATTTCTAAATGCTACTTGGAGAATGAAGAATGAAAGAAGCATGACCACCAGACTACTAATGTGCGCATGCGCCTTGACCTTATGATAGTACGCATGAGCACGGACAACGTCTAAAAAACGAGAACACGTGAACGCGAGATCGCGCGAAAATGAAATGTCGCATTCTGGAGAATGCGAGATCGCGAGAAAGTCCCTTACAGTATTCCTTAAGCATTAACCAATAATTTGTCATTCAACATTTTTCAAGTTCGAAAATGCCGAGATTCAGCACTGCCGATGGGAACATCGTCAAAGGACGTATCCAAAGACGGGAATTGCAGTCTTCTGTTGCACGTCACTTCAACGTCCACCACAGCACCATTTGCCGCCTTTGTGACCTATACACACAGTTCAATTTCACTGAGGGGGCATATCCTACACCCCGAGACCTGAGTTGGTTGTTGTTCATGGAAATTTGTCAGCAAATCGCCACATGAATCAAATTCTTCAACCTCACCTTCTTCCAATCATTGACAACCAGAAGCTTTTTCAAGAGGACAACGCTCCTACGCACACAGCTCGTGTCACGGTAGACTACCTTCATAATGCCAACATCAACAATTTTCTGGCCGTCGAGATTTCCAACGCAATCGAATACCTCTAGGATCAACTCGATCGAAGTGTACGTCAACGTCAGAACACGCCGCAGACACTCCAACAACTGGCCAACGCGTTACAAGCATAATTGCGCTGAATTACAAAGGACAGAATTCGTACACTTATCCACTCAGTGCCGAGGAGATTCAGAGCCGTGATTGCTGCCCGGAGCGGAGCCACGAGATATTGAGTTCAGCATATCTTTGTGGCCTTATGTGACATGAAAATGAACAGTTTTCAATGCCATTGCACAGCGACAACATATGACGAACAAGCTCCAAAATTTCAAATTTCTTTGGTTTCTATGATATTAAGTTAAATATATCGACTTTTTAGGTACAATAAATTTATAAACAATCTACCTGTGCGTTTTTGTTTTTGGAGAGTGTATGTGTGGCTGTTCAGTAAATATTCATCACAGCAGTTTTCGTGTGTGTTTGTGTGTTTGTATGAGGGGGCACTTGTCTAAGGTGGAGTAATTCGCTGTTCGGAGGAGTTTCCACTTGGTCGTGGTAAACTTGTAATCTCCTGCCAGAGGCGTCTATGCTTGTCGTAAGAGGCGACTAACGGGATCGGGTGGTCAGGCTTGGTGACTTGGTTCATGCATGTCATCGTATCCCAATTGCGTAGATCGATGCTCATGATGTCAATCACTGGATTGTCTGGCCCAGCCTCGATTATTTACAGATCGCCGTCATATAGCTGGAATATTGCACAGTGCGGCGTTAAACAACAACCAAACAACCGACCATATTATGATATCACTTGCCATAGTAAAGTTCCTCACTATAACAAAGCGATATCACGCAATTCTGCACAATCCCTCAGCATATTTACAAAGGTCCCTACCCAGGTCCCTACCATTACACAGAAACAATCCCTAGCTGTACTGCTACATGCATGTATATAGCGCAACAATTCAACAAATAATAAATATCCCTGTGCGCTTGAGAAACTCTTAGACTGTTGAAACTGAAATGCTTTAAGCTGAGACTTGAAAATGGAAATAGTGGAAATTGTTTATGTAAATGACATTACTGATAAATTAGACTTAAAAATGGAAATAGTTGAAATTGTTTATGTAAATGACATAACTAATAATTAGACTTTAAAATGGAAATAGTGGAAATTGTTTATGTAAATGACATTGCTGATAAATTAGAGTGTATGACAAGACTGTTTGCCGATCGTACATCGATTGCCATGCCATCCAATGATAACAGTGTACTGGAACGTTCCTTAAGCACAAATTTAGCAAACGAAAGTGAAAGGACAAAACTTTAGCTGATAACATATAATCCCGAATAATAATTTTTCAACGGAAAAGAAATGAGCTCTGTAAATTGTCATAAGCACTTTGTTGTTATACTTGAAGCCAATGGCAAATGGTCTTGTCATATAGATACCATAATAAAAACAACTTTCAAGATGATTTACTCAATGAGAAAACTCAAACATCTACTTCACAGAAATACTATTAACAATATATATAAAATGTTCATAAGATCACACTTTGAATGCGCATGTAAGGTATTGGATGGTTGCACCGAAGGACAAAGTGAGAAATTGGAACAATTACATTTAGAAATGCGCGCATTGTAACTGGTCTACCTAAATCACTGCAAACACTAAAAGGTCGGGTGTTTTTTTCGTATATGGGCAATGGACGGAAAAACGACCAATAATTAATTAAAATTGATTAATTAGTGAGCGTCCAGAAAATGTACGGAAAAAAACTTCGAGTTTTTCAAGCGAAAAATAGACGGAAAAAACGATGCTTTTTGCTTCGCCTTGCTAACGACCAATCACATTGTGTCTATCCCCCGACGCACGTGATGCCCTTTAGGAAGCACAAGGTTTAGTATTCCTGGCTGCGGTTGCATGCTTTTAAAGGAAGCTGACCGATCATTAATCTGCTGAGCTAGTCAGTTCAGACAGTCTGACTTGACAGTCGCTATGTCAGCAATTAGGCTGCTTATATAACGACGTCAGCTGGCCAATTATTATTCTGCTGAGTTGCACGACTATTCAGTGCATTTGCTCACAAAATGCCAATGGCAAATAGTGTTACATTCGCCCTTTTCTTGTGAGAAACTTTGTCATTACAAATTTTCAATTGTACTACATTCACGTGGTTAATGATTCAACATACTTCCATTATACATCAAGACATCTAAGTATAACAAATCATAATTACAATATCGATCGTCTAGAAGAATCAATTGATTCCACATTTAATCCATACCCACAAACAATAAAACTACAATCATGATACTACAGGTGAGTACTAATACTGTTGTAGAATAGGTCTTCAGCAATCCATGCTAGTCGTAAAAGGCGACACTCGGGATCGGGTGGTCAGGCTCGCTGACTTGGTTGATGCATGTCATCGATCCCAATTGCATGGATCGATGCTCATGATATTAATCACTGGATTGTCCGGTCCAGACTCGATTATTTACAGACCGCCGTCATATAGCTGGAATAGTGCTGAGTGCGGCGCTAAACAACAAACAGCAAACAAATACTGTTGTCAATTTTTCAGCGTTATGTATAGAACATTCCACCATTCTCACATGAGCGTTGATTTGGTCCTTGTAGTTTTGTTCTGGGCCGTCACACACTGGGACATGTTTCCGTTATGTCGGCCATGTGTTACAGCATCCAGTTTTGGAAAGAGATTTCCAAAAACTTGTGATGCATCTTCTCGCTGACCCGTGGTAATAAGAGGTGCAGAGGGTAGTTCTCCTGACAAACTTGAGAATGAGGTTCCTGATGTCCTTCTTGTATTTGTGAGAAGTCTAATGAGAAAAGCCACCACAGAAACTGCCTTTGAAAAACAACGACTTGAAGTTGTTTCTCTTTGTCATGCATTGATGCAAGCTTCAGCTCTACACCCTTATCTGTCTATCACCTTTGATGCTCTCCACTGGCCTTTTCATCCATTCTGGAGTGGCACGTGGAGTGATATGACCATAGAACAGTCACTGATGAGGGCTGGAAAGACCAAAGGTGGACTTATCAATATCACTCACAGGGAAGGTGCAAGAACAAAGTGGCTGTTGTCAGCACATGTCACTGCTCAGTATACTGACTCTTTGAGATCCTTGACGAAAACAACCAACAGCTAATGGTCAGATCAGCATCGTGAAATGAATGTAGGACGAATCAGTCAAGACTTCAGGGATATGCAGATAATCCTAGGCTATCTAAGGACCCATAACCCATTTCAAGGTGGAGAAAATTCCCAGCTGAGAAACCTTGCCACAGGCCTGATAGCTGATGATCGAGTCAACGTTGACAAGCTGGTCAGAATTGCTAACTCCATTCAAGACAGCATCAACGAGAAGAAGTTTGGAGATGTCATATTAAAGAAAAGCAACCAAGCTGTTACATTTGCTGTGATGAAAAAGGCAGTGAATTTAAAAGACGGTGAAAAAATGCATATGTCTTCTGCTGAGATGTACCAACGTCTGTTGTCGATTACCTATGTTTCAGGACCTCCACCTTCATCTGCGTTCAGCTTTGAACTTGCAGCTGTTTCATCAGCTCTCTTCCATGAAGATTGCACTATGCGAAAATTTCCCAACACATCATAAAGTTGAATACGAACATTGTCGTTACTAGTGACATCGTCCCTGGAATTACAGTTGTTGACGGATGTGCTGTTCTTCAACTAATGAAATGGCCCAAAATAGGCACCCTTCACGATGTGTGTCGTGCTTACACCAATACATTAGCACACAAGGAAACAGATGGATTTCCTCTTCTGGTAGTGTTTGACAGTTATGAAGTTCAGACAACAAAGGAACAAGAGCAGAAGCGTCGCAGACTAATGAAGGACACAGATGCTGATGTAGTAGTAAACCCCGAAACCCCTGTACCCTCTGACCAAAGCAGTTTTCTTGCCAACAAGAAGAACAAACAGAATACTATCAGTCTATTATCTGAATACCTTAAGGATTCTGATATCTCTATACAACATGCAGGAAGTGAAGGGGATGCTGACGTTGTCATTGTTAGAGAGGCAGTCAAGTTATCTGACACACACAACACAGTACATGTTGTTTCAGATGATACAGATGTTCTTGTCTTGCTGATGCACAATGTCGATCCCAAATCTGATGTATATAAAGACAAAAACACAAACAATATCAATACAATAAGCACAGCGTTCAATTGGTTATCATCAGTGCCAATTGTTGCCTATGCTGTTTCTGGATGTGACACTACATCTTCTGTATTTGGCTTTGGTAAAGTGAAGAATATGAAGTACCTTTCTTCATCACCTGAACTTCAAACAGCAGTCAAAGTGTTTGGTGAGGATGAAGTGCCATTGGATGATGTGAAGAAAGCAGGAGAGAGGTATGTTTCTGGACTATACACTGGTGGAAAGTATGGAAGATCTTTAGATGACGTGCGATACCTGAACATCATATCTACTAGATATATTCCTGTTGAACGCATGCCGCCAACATCAGGAGCTTGCTACTTCCATTCATCTGCAGGTCCACACATGTCGTCATCTTGAAACGTTACATGACAAGGAAAGGTTTGGGTTCAGAAACACTCATGGACATTTACTTCCAGTGATCACTGATAAAGACCCTGCTCCACCAGACCTACTGAAGGAGATTAGATGTTCATGCAAGAGCTCCACAAGACTATGTACTTCTTGCAGCTGCTTCAAAATGAGAATTCCGTGTAGCATCCGTTGCAAATGTGAAAATGCGTGTGAAAACGGAATTCTTGTTGATGACAGTCTTTAATTGATTCACAGGTTCATCTGCTACAACAGGAGGTGTGAACAGCATATATACATGCACAGATTGTGAAATTGTTTGAAGAGCTATCATGTTGCTACCAACTACTGTATTGTGGATACAAGTTCATTTTAATCGTCAAAAACTGAGATAAAAAACCCTTGACATTTTTATGATAATGGGAGCATGTCTACCTGACATTGGATATGTCACCTTGACTTAACTTGGAATGGACCTTTTGCTGCTTCTAAATATTTACTTAAATCATTAAGTTGCTGCAAACATTCAAGTAGGAATGAAGAATACCAACATTTTGACATTTGATGCAAGTATGTTTAAAGGGAGACAACTCAAGTATGGCCTTGCCACACATCACCTCGTTAACTGTTGATTTTCTGAATAATTAATCCCAATTCAATTTTCTATCATCATAGTCTGTATTTGCTCACCAAATATGGCAAATAATCACCATTATGTGTTTAAAGACATCCTGATTAAAGCCTCCATGAAGAAACCATTTCCCCCTTTTTCTACCATATTTGTCCCGAGAAATAAAATGGTTAAAAATATATTTGCCAGAGGTTGATTTTGGTTGGGTTTGGTATGTTGTGACAGAATATGTATATGATTCATCTTAACATAAAATTTGTCTGTTATCAAAAATGTCTAGGTGTTTCAGTATTTCTACTGGCCGTAATTGATATTCTGCCCTAAGACAAAAATACCTTGTTAATCTTCCTATGCCTACTCATTACAGTAATTCTCACGTAATAAATATTCTTAGTAATTATAATGAGCAAACATTATTTCTAGTTTGTAAATTCTTATATTATGCTCACAAAATAAATAATGATAAATTCTGTGCCCTGTAAATATCATGCTCACATGTCTGTATTTTGGGCCATTGGCCTTTTACTGAATAAACATGTCTGTCTGTCTGTCTATTTTATCATTTATGCTCCAGGTAGGATGGTGAGCGTTAAAGTCTCCTAGGAATATAGTGGATTTGTTGCTTATTTGGTGTAGCTTATTTAGATCCTCATGTTGGACTTTTTGTTCTACCCAGTGGTATATATTAATGATGTCTATCTTTTTGTTATTTAATGTGATTTGAATGCCGTTAGCTTCTAGGTTTGGCGTGTCTATCTTTATTTCTTCGTAATTGATATCTTCCCTGATATATATTATCAGTCCTCCTGCGGCTCTACCGGTTTTTGGTTTAGCTCTATCTGTTCTAACTGAGTTATAGTTCGGTAGTGTGAATTTGGATTTTTTGAATACAAACAATATGTTGGCCTTTGTCTCGTTTAAATTTAGGTGTTGGTTATTTATAAGAGTTTGAGATGAAAGGGTGTGTTTGAGTGTTGTTATTTTAAATGATTCAGGGGCTTTGTGATTAATTCGGTGAGAGTGATTTTAAGAGGCTTCTTTATATACCGCGATCTGAGACATTATAGAGTGGTATTTAGGTAGCTATTATAGCTATAATCATAACATCGCTAAAACCACCACACTAGCATACATACATGAAAATTGGCCAAATTGGTGTCACATATACACAGACGGATCCTCAGATCCGATCTCAAAATACACAGGTTTCGGGGTTCACATCGCACAACCAACCAATAAAACACAATCTTACCGACTCCCAAACAACCAATCCATATTCACGGCCGAACTAATGGGCATGGCCTCAGCACTACATAATCAGCAATAAAAAACACAGCAAAAAATACTCATCCTAACCGACTCCCTCAGTGGACTACAAGCCCTCAAAAATAAAAACATTAAAAACCGCCCCAAACTAATAAATCAAATACTCAAAAGCTCAAACAACATAACTAAGGCAGGTAAACAAATAGAGTTCATTTGGATCCCCGCCCACGTAGGAATCTTTGGAAATGAAAAGGCAGATAAAGCAGCAAAATTATCCCTTAAACTCCCAGAAATAAGCTTAAACTTTCCCAGCTCAAAATCAGAAATCAAAAGTGTCACTAAACAATAGATCAACAAAAAATGGCAAAATACATACCAAAACACAAATAGCCAAATCAGGAAAGTACTAAAAAAACAACTAAATAAACCAAAAATACTACACCTATCCAAAAAAATCGACAGAATAAATACTAAACTACAAACAGGCCACACCAAACTAAACAAGCATGAAATACTCATATCCCCGCCAATATGACATGTTGGGTGTGTGCAATGCATAAGCTCCTGTGAATTATGTTCGCTGGGCCTTTTTGTAAAGAAATATAGTACGTTTTTCAAGATCTGCTCCGGAAACAAGGACTATCGCCATTTTCAGTCTAAATCAAAGTCGTTGCCCTGGAAACTCAAAAAATATATTTTTTTAAAAAATCCCAAACTATCAAAAGGCACATAACAGAGACGAAGTGTTCACATCACCCGACCTGGAAATAGACTTTGACTTGAAACGTCAGTGTCCTAACATCTCAATTTTGGATATTTCTAACACCTCTACCAGGATGAGTACCGAAAGTTTAGATGTATCTGTCAATAGCCCCACCTCTGATTCTCTTACTTCTGAACTGGTAAAAGCTTCGACAAACACGGAAGTTCTCACAGCAATAAGCCCTAAAGTTGCCGAGATGATAAGGCCAATGTTTCGTCAGGAAATAGAACAGATCATTTCTCAAAATAAAATTCTAGAGGAGAATGTGTCCCGTATGTCCACCAAACTTATCGAGCATGAACAGACAATAGAGGCTCTCACCAATAACCTAGACCGAAGCGAGCAGTACTCAAGGAGGAATAATGTCAGAATTTCAGGGTTGTCCGAGTCCGTAAATGAGGACACTGACCAGTTAGTGTTAGACGTGGCTAAGTCCATTGGGGTTAATCTCAACCCTGGTGACATCGACATTAGCCATCGTGTTCCCAGACGACCAGCCACCCCACAGGACGATCCACGATCTATAATTGTTCGATTCGTTAGCAACGCCTAAAAAACGTGCTGTCCTCAAATCGAGATCGAAACTTAAATTTGTGAAAACCCCTGTAGCCCGTAAAATCTTCATTAATGAAGATCTTACTGGACCCCGAGCAGCGTTAGCTCGAAGGGCCTGCCAGCTTGTCTTTGATAAGAAAGTTGAGGCATCATGGGTAACCAGTGGGGTCATCCTCATAAAATGTTAGACGGGACGGTCAGAAAGGTCGCCAACAGCACTCACTTCGATGAAGTGTGCGAGTCTACTAAACTCAAGATGGTGATTAGTCTAATTCAAGACAAAGAAACGTCAGTACAAACATGAGATAAAATGTTTGAGATATTCATAATGCCCGTGTACGATCTCGTGAACTGTTGATAAAAATTACGGCTCTATGCTTCATAATCATATATGCCAACGTAAGTACAACTGTACATGAAATCGTTGTTTACTGTTACTCTGTGTCTGTAGATCTTCACAGGTGATATCGATAAACAATATGAACTTCGTGAAACATGTTAATGTTCGTCAAGATTTAGATACACAATGAACGATGATATGCGCTCGTGAAGTCAACGTCTTTCTTCACGTCTACAGTCAGTGACATATCAACGCTTGATGCTTACAGTAAACGTGCTGTGAATGTTGTGAAGCACGTGAGTGTGTGGCATGCACGAGCATTGTGTCCGTGCTTTATTTGCTGTGTAACGGCTCTGTCTACTACAGACAGAACAACACGTCCTTACGTTTGATCGTCAATACAGCTAAACTGAGCTTATCCCAACGATAGCATGAGCCCTTTTGTATTGTCTTGTATGGTCTGTATACATTCAATGAGCTTGCTCGTTTTTGTATCCCGTTTCCTTAAAAAATGTGCATGGTTTATTTTTTGTTCATTAACGTCGCTTAGCAAAACCTGGTTAGCATACATGCATAATGCATAGTGTAGCACTTATGTAGCAAATGTTAGTACAAACATGAAATAAATTGGTTGTGATGTTTATATGCCCGTGGCGCGTGTGCGTAGTATACGGGGGATGTGTTTGTAACATAGCTTACAAGCATTATGTACCGTGTGAGTAGCATAGCAATCATACAGTGTAATGCGTGGAGTATGTGTGCAGTATACATTCTCTGGAATGTTGTATGTGTGTGATGTGTTTGTAACATAGCTTACAAGCATTATGTACAGTGTGAGTAGTATAGCAATCATGCAGTGTAATGCGTGGAGTATGTGTGCAGTATACATTCTCTGGAATGTTGTATGTGTGTGATGTGTTTGTAACATAGCTTACAAGCATTATGTACCGTGTAAGTAGCATAGCAATCATGCAGTGTAATGCGTGGAGTATGTGTGCAGTATACATTCTCTGGAATGTTGTATGTGTGTGATGTGTTTGTAACATAGCTTACAAGCATTATGTACAGTGTGAGTAGCATAGCAATCATGCAGTGTAATGCGTGGAGTATGTGTGCAGTATACATTCTCTGGAATGTTGTATGTGTGTGATGTGTTTGTAACATAGCTTACAAGCATTATGTACCGTGTGAGTAGCATAGCAATCATGCAGTGTAATGCGTGGAGTATGTGTGCAGTATACATTCTCTGGAATGTTGTATGTGTGTGATGTGTTTGTAACATAGCTTACAAGCATTATGTACCGTGTGAGTAGCATAGCAATCATGCAGTGTAATGCGTGGAGTGTGTGTGCAGTATACATTCTCTGGAATACAAGCACTGTAACGTATGTTGTATGTGTGTAGAAGATACACGTATGTAACATACATGTATGTGTGAATGTTCAATATTACTTTTATAAGTAAGTGTATACATGCGTTTACTCCTATGTATCAGGGTGTGTGTGTATACAGGTACAAGTGCGTGTATTTGTTCAATTGTTAATGGTTTGATGTATTCATGTATGTATGAAAAAACGGCGAGGGTATGCGCTTTGGGTGTGTATGTACATTTTCACGTCAAGTGGGAGCTTAAATTTGCTCAAGCTGCCCGTCTCCCGATTGCAAGCATCTCCCCAGTCTCTGTAGTTGACCTTGCTCCAAGGTTGTGCTGAATGATAAGTCCATGGGTGTATAGTAGTTCTATAATTATATTAGGCAGGTCTGGATAAGCGCAATCACCTCATGCATGTTGGAAGTTCTGAAAAGTCTGCACTGCGATATTTTGTTCCATAATAAGAGTTAACGAACGTGTCATAGTCGAGTGAACGTGAACTACCTGATGATTGTGTTTTAAACGTAGATAGTTTCTTAATCAATTATTAGCAGCAACTGTTGTCTAAGTTAATCAGATTTCTTTCTTGTTAACGCAAACTATAATATCACAATTAAATACATGCAACAATTTTGTGTTCTCTAACAGATACCCAGATGAACCGATTTTCTGTTGAGTGCTGTATCAATTTGACAATTTTGTATCTGTTATTCGTCGATAGCTTGGGAAAGGGTGTTGTAGTGAATCCCAAATGCTGTGTGTACGTTTATTGTTTCCACGTTCATGGGGACATTATCGTTGTACTTGTATGTGGACGCCCCGTACATTCGTGTGAAAAACAAGAAATACACCACAAGGGACATTTTCGCCTTCATGCATGTTTGACATTACGCCCATTTTAAGTGTAGAGAAAATACAGCTTAAAATACATCGGTACATCGGCGATGAATTCGGATCAGAATTGGTCCCTAGAAACTTAAACATTTAAGTGCGAGGCAACACACGATTAAATGGATCGACTTGTTTGCGTGTCAACGTGCTCCGATGGCGTGAATCGTTGTTTTTAGTATAGCTCTTATAAGATGACTGCCGTCTTATATCTGTAATATTGCTCTGCGTTTAACAGCACACACACACACTTTTTCAAACTGGAGAGCTGTAGCCATTTCGAATGCAGGCTCTGCTCATTTGTCGTTCAAACCAGCTCACTCACTCTGTTTCTACTTACTTACTTACTTACTTACATTGGAGATTTTACGTGCTCTTTCCGACTGAGAGCGTATTTCGCACACGGCAAATGTTTCGAATATTTAGCACAAAATATATATGGACGAGCTGTGAGTTGAGATATCAGATTTCCACAATAAGTCGAATAAGAAGGATAAAGGACCCTCACTGGGCAGCTGCTTGTTCACTTAAGAAATTCATTAGCCATGTTAGATGATATTGTCATAGCGACTGATTTACGACAACCATTGTCTGAAAGACATTTGTTTCCAAAGGCTAATTACCCTGTAGCCATGACATGCTCACGTCTCCATGAATTTATTGTCACTATGTATTAGGTGCTAATCTCCGTTGTTAATCCTCACCAACATTTCATTGTATATTGACTGTCAGCCAATCTCGGCTACTATATCACTTTCCGTTAATTACTGTTATTTATAGTGTGACATTTATTGCCTTAACTGTTCATCCACTGAGCAGTGTCGGTTCATCAGCCCCAGAAGTCGCAAGTCCAGAGCAACGTCATTGTCTGTCTATTGTTTTTCATAACTATATATAGTCTGGAAGTTAATTTAAGATACCGACGTTTACTACAATATCTAAAAACCTATTGGACCTACTCCAGTCAAAGTTGGTATGAGATTATTAAACAGTCATATCGGTGCATGAATAAAAATCTGTCTTTTTAGCTATCACTATATTTCATCAACAACCAGACCTGTTCGTCACGGGTGAGGTGAGTTAGTTGGGTTTTAACGTCGCTTTTAACAGTATTCCAGTCATATCGCGGCGTGTCAGCTTAATGTGGGAGGAAAGCCCGAAGTGATGCAGGTCTCAGACGTGTACCACTTCGGTGAAACCCACGAGCACGGGTATGATGCTGATTAACCTAGAAACATAATTGGGGCGAACCGGGATTCGAACCCACAATCATAGGTTTCTGGCGTGCCAAGGGAAACAACTCTGCACAGCGAATCGCGGCGCCTTAGACGACTGGGTCACCCATGCCCCCGTCACGGGTAGAACGCGCATTCATTGTAACAGTCATCTGCATAATGCTACCCCTGCGTCACAGGGCCATATGACACAGTTGAACCAATCAACTCAGCTCAACTCAGCGTAAGAATCTTTCCGCTGATGCGAAAGGTTTCGTTGTTAAAATATTTGAATACTGTAAGGCTGAAAGTGACGTTCGCCCCTCTTTGACATTTCAAGGTACATGAAAAGAACAATTCATGCGTTACAGCTTCCCAAACAAACCGTACATGTAGTTAAGATTTTGAAAAAACACATGCTCCCCTGCACATCCCTTAGGGGGCATCTCAAAACAGGGTAGGAAATTTGATAAGAAAGTTGTCAGGGACGTAATTCGGCGGTTAACACGAGAAAATGAATTTATTTCAACGCGGAAACTAAAACAAATTCTCCTTACAGAGCATGACTTAGATATTTCCAAATGGACCATTTGTAAACTCCTTTCCAAATTTGGATATCCTTACAAAAATACGAAAGGGTTGAAACTAGCAATGTGTGAACGACCCGATATCATTCGTTTGCGTATCAATTATTTGCGTTGTATTAAAAAGAAACAAGACGAAGGCTTTGAGCATGTCGATATGGACGAAACCTGGGTTAACGCCTGCCACACAGTGGCTTACCAATGGTCTCACCCAGATACCAGAGAGCCACTGCGCAAGATCCCCCCTAGTAAAGGAGAGCGCCTGATTGTCCTCCATGCTGGCTCCCACAGAGGTTTCCCCCCTGGGTATGATCTAGTGTTCAGGTCCAGATCTACAGATACAGATGGCAGAGACTACCATACCGAGATGAATAGTCAGGTTTTCACTGCGTATGTTGAGGAGCAGCTCCTCTTAGCACTGCATGATAAATCCTTGGTGGTTACGGACAATGCTCCCTATCACAGTTGTCGAGATTCTATTAACCGTTGTCCAACCTCAAATTCCACCAAAGGTGATCATGAGATATGTCAGTGGTTGGACAACAACCGCATTGCTCGGCCCACGAAAGCCAAAAACAACTGACTACTACCAACTGGTTCTTCAGAACAAACCCCCGCCCTCTATTTGATTCACAACATGTTGAGAGAACACGGTCACAAGTGCTTAGACTTCCTCCTTACCATTGTGACTTGAATCCCATCGAACTAATCTGGGGTGATTTGAAAAATATGATCGCACGGCAAAATAAGACCTTCAAGCTTGCCGACGTCAAGCAGATTGCCTTAGAAGGGATGGGAGAAATTACAGATGTACGTTGGGCAAACTGTGTCCAACATGTTATCAAAGTTGAGGAAGAGTAGTGGAAACAAGACTGTATCCGACCAGATACTGTCCAGCCTGTTGTTGTTCACTTAGGTGACAGCACAGACTCCGAATATGGCGACGAGGGCATTTCGTGGGACCAAGAATAGTGCAACACATATACCCCTGTTTCACTACGACATGTAATAACCCGAATTACCACGGATATGAATTCTTTCATATTCGTACATATTCTTAATCATTTCTTAAGAATCTTAAATATATCTTATTTGATTCCCAAACATTCTTGTAGTTCGTAGGATTCGTGAGAAAAAACGGTTAATTAAAGAATTTCTAGGAGTCGTCTACGAATTTCAGGTTCGTGCTTTATAGTACATGTCATAATCGGATCTTGTCCACTTTGTGCCTTTCTTGGCTCAGAATTTGATTCTCTTTCACCTGAAACAGCCCCGAAGGTCTCGAATCATCTACGAAAATATTAAAATATTTTCTTCGAAACCATAAAGCAATGATTTGTCTAAATGAATAATTACGTATGATATATTACACCTAATAACATGACGCAGGAAATATAATAATGTGGCAAGGAATGATACATTCAAGTCAATAACACTGACCTGGAAAAGAATGCAAAAATAATTGGATAAATATGATCAAATAACTGCTTGAGACGCCCAATGCTAACACCGTATTCGTTCGTGCGTGATTCCCGTGCAACCTTTCGAGTTGAGTTGATTGGTTCAACTGTGTCATATGGCCCTGTGACGCAGGGGTATCATTATGCAGATGGCTTTACAATGAATGCTCGTTCCATCCGTGACGAACAGGTCTGGTTGTTGATGAAATATAGTGATAACTAAATGGACAGATTTTTTATTCATGCACCGATTGTCTTTAAATGTATTATCCAGTTATGTATGACTGTTTAATATTCTCATACCAACTTTGACTGGAGTAGGTCCAATAGTTTTTAAGATATTGTAGTAAACGTCGGTATCTTAAATTAACTTCCAGACTATATGTGTTACCATTACACTGTTAGTCAGCTTGGCGTTCCGAGCGTTGGTGTAAGGACGACCTCGAGCAGGATGTGCCCTCGTAGGAAACGTCCTGAGGTTGAGCTGGAGCTCCGCTCATCGCTGTGTTTGTGTTGTCAGAGCAGGTATTCCGCTCATTGTGCCATTGCTGTTTATTGTTTACATGTTGTGTATACAGCGTTCCGGTACAGGGCTAATTCCCCATCAACATGAACGTTGACATCTGGCATGAATTTACAACCTAAGTTAGTTACTGTCATTTTTGTGAGATGTCCGAGTTTTGACTTCAAAGATACGTTAGTTTATTTTATAAATTTGAATATTATTTTCATATTTTGATATGAATTACCAAGCAAGTTTGCGCACTATGACAATATAACCAAAGGCCAGCTGCAATAACGGGCGGTGTCAATAAAGGGCCAAACTGGACTAATTGTGGTATGAGCGGACTGACTCACGGGAATGTTTCTTCCGTGAACGCAACAAAACGCAGGCCCACAAGTAAATGATGGCAAATATATAGCTTCTCTTGGAATGCCAGTAAAACTATATATTTTGTATGTACTTGTATACTTTCAGATTACATGATTCAGTGAATTAAATAACAAATAGCTTTTGAATATTAAACATGGATAGACCAACCAGGAAAGATATCAATGGAACCAGTTAAATTCACAGCACAATAGAAAATAGTGTTTGATAATACTAAGTGCGTGATCATTGCAATCCCGGTGGCCCCCAATTATGTTTCTAGGTTTGTCAGCACCATACCGGTGCTCGTGGGTTTCACCAAAGTTGTAGATGTCAGAGACCCGCATCACTTCGGGCTTTCCTTCCACATTAAGCTGACATGCGGCGATATAACTGGAATACTGTTAAAAGCGGCGTTAAACCTAACTCACTCAATTTAATTCAATCAATTCTTTATTGTATGAAAGGCCACAGGCCCATATACAACGGTTACATAACAGTTACATAACATATTTTATAAAATACAAAGTCAAGGTAACAATTCACTTCGTAACAAAAAAGCATTATGTATGTACAAAGCCAGTTGCTGTTGTGTTATAAGATCCTTGCAAGACAGTAATGAAGACAATTTTTCAAGAGTAAGGAGTTTACACAGTTCGCAAATTACCTTGGATTTCAGCATCGCAAAATCAACCCCCCTATGGCCAGAAGCTAACGGAGAAGCAGAACGCTTCATGCGCAATCTCAAATAGTGTACACAAGCTTCGTGTGCAGAAGTACTCAATTGGAAGCAGTAGATTTTCAAATTCCTCCGCAGTTATAGGGCAGCTCCACATTCAACCACCAATGTAAGCCCATTCGAAGCACTTACAGGAAGATCTATGAATACTCAATTACCACAGATGAATACTCGCAATCTACAACCAAAGATCAACAAAGAGATTCAAATAAGACTGGACGACATCCGCAACAAGGAGAAGATGAGACTGTACGCTAATCAACGTCGTCAAGTTAAGGAATCCAGTTTAAGTGTTGGTGACTCAGTACTTGTCCGCCAACCGAAGAAGAACAAGCTGACACCTGCAGTCGATGTTCATCCGTATGTGATCACGGATGAGAACGGATCGATGCTAACTGCAAAGCGTGTAGGTAGTGCACAAAGACAACCCGAAACTCCTCACATTTCAAACCAATCAGTATTGATTCAAAAGAACTGTCTAACTGTGAACAAGAGGAGATGGCAAGATCTGCAGATAGTATGGATAATGGTGACGGTGACTCTCAAATTGATAATTCAAATCAGTCAGGTGAAACATCAGATGAAGTTCAAAGAGAACATATTTCGCCTACTTCCATCCTGAAACTACCAAAAAAACGTTCTACCAGATCCATCACTTTGCCAGTTCGATTCCGGGACTACAAAATGATACATTATATCGAGAAACATTAGTGATGTAAAATCACAAATGTACACATGAAGTGTGATCTCTATATCAGAACTTGTATAAAGTGTTTTTGAACATATTATGATCAATAAAGATATGTTCTATCCGGAGCATAATGGTTGAACATACATGTAAAGGTTGACGATAGTTGATTTATATTTCCACTGGTTAGTTCATGTAAAAGTGGTCTAGTTCTTTTATCATTAGTATGCAGATAGAATACATTTGTATATTCTTCAATTTCTTACATAAGATTTGATGTTTGTTCAAGAAAGTATCCCTATTATCTTAATGTTCAGCAAAGTAATGATTTATGTCAGTGTTAAGGACGGTATTTGAGGTTGTTCATCATTTTAGAAGTTTAAGTTAATATTGTGATTTATATAATGTGATAGGATTGTTTTCAAGATAATATTCGTCTAGGCAATCAGGAAATCTGGCTTAACAAGTAAGTTTTTTTATAACTTAAGATTATTACTTATCAGTTGTATATTGTTGTATGGGTCAGAGGTCAGGGTCTCGTTTTGGCGGCGCCCTGTATTCACTGCACTGACGACGAATAAAAGTCTTCGTTTCACACCTTCAAGGATAAAATCATTTATCAACAGAACAAGGATCATTCAAGAACATTATAGTCATGGCTGAAGGCACTAAGTATTAGAATGGACTGCTCAAAGAAAAGTAGGAAAGGAAGGTCTCTGAATAGTCTTTGTGTGCTCCAACATTGCATAGAAGCCTGTAGCAAAGTCAATGAAGAACATGTTCCCTTCAAACAAAGAAAGGCATATTGTGATAAATGAAATTGTTCGTGTGCATAAATGGAATCCGAAATGTCTACTTCGTTTGCAGAAATCATTGCAGATATCAATCCTCTCCGTTAATGCTTTCAACATGTACAGGCATTTCATGTATTGTATATTGACGTGGTCCCAGCTGGCAAACAAGACTTCTAAGATCTTACTGTTGCATATTCATCTGAGGCAACATTTTCTTTTTGCAACCAGCTGCATTGTGATCCAAAATAGTTTCCCCACATTCTTGACATTTACATTAGATGGATTTGTTTTGTTTGAAAATCACATTTCTATGGCTGTTTCCGACAGAAGTTTTGATTGATAACAACATCTGCTGTCAAATGACATCAAATAATATTTCTATGCCAGAAGTATCTGGGTTTTCTTTTGTCCTAGCTATTTGATATTGACAGGGCCACACATTTCAGCCAGAGGTAAGCTAATATGTTTTAGATAATATTTTATCATGAAACAATAGTTAAAATTAATTTGTGTTACCGTTATACTTGCTCATGTAGCCATCGTATACATATAAAATATAAAATGTTGTGTACGGTCATGTGTGGAATTGAATACAATATTATAATAAGGAACGTATTCATAAGGCGAGGCATTTCAAAACAATATACAATACAAGGTGTTGAAGATCTTCTTTGGCTGACTACAAAATACAGTTTTTACACGTGCACATACCTTAGCTACATTATACTTATATATTTCATATTACTTTGTTATCTATAAATTCCCACATAGAAAATCAATCAACATCCTAGAAATACAATTTTCATAGTTAAAATAATAAATCTACATAATAGAATCCAAGGAAACCCAGAACAATCCTTATTTTCAGGACCAGAACTGAGGCATTCTAGACTTGTTAAATTATTCTTGACTTGAAGTGCGTTTCAATTTTTTTCTCTGGGGTCTTGGGGACAGAAGGAATGAACCTTTCCTCTTCTTCTGTTTTGGAATGAAGCAAACTTGACTTGGTAAGTTGGATCTAGACTTGCCTAGACTTTTAGTACACAAAATACCTAGAAAAAATAAGTTCCACAATCATGGCGCAGGACTATGGGACAGACTACGGTGTGAGTATCGCACGAAGAACTGACGGAATCCTGCATGGGTCAGCCTGGCCAAGTGTAATCGGTTATGTTGCTGAGTCTCGAGTTTGGACTGTTGGCATAATAGAAAAAGCTAGGGCACAGTGATGTAATAAAGGAGTTATTTTTCTTTCTGGATTGTTAATGTAGTGATGAAAGCAATACCCACACACAATTCGTCTGTTTGAAAAAAAATATGTGTTATTGTGATTTGATATTCATAATAATGGTACGCTACATGATGGCGACACAAAATTGAACTTTTTGAAGTTGAAACATGTATCTAAAAAGTAATTTTGTAGGTTTAGAAATATACACTTCCGACATTTCTTGTTTTAATTTATTTTACTTTGGGAAAGAGAAGTAGTGACAGTAGTGACTGGTATATGATGGATGCAAACAGGTGTCGAGTCACTGCCTCAGATGGCTCGATTTGCTTAGCCCTAAATATTTAGAGGGCAAACAGATCTTGGCTTGCTGGTCTGTCTCGCAGTCCCCGGACCATATTATTTTCCCAGCCGCCCAGCCCTTACACTAATGGTATAGCCCTGTATGAAGCAACCCTAGATTTCCCACTGTTTTGGGTTGAAATGTCCATCTCACTAGGGCTCCTTTTCAAATTATATGCATTTGCATATTTCTATCAGACCGTGAAGCACAACGATCGTAAAGATCCCATGCAAGTCTATAATTGTTTTGTAAGTCCAGATTTCTTCAGATGTGCACAAGCACACTCTCTACATGTCCCTTCCGATAATGTATCAAAAGCCAGTTAACCATTTTTATGAAGTAATTTCAATTCATAGAGTCTACGTTTAAATTAGATGCTTGGCGAACAGATCAACAGATCCCCATTTGTCCGTATGCTTTTTTTCAACACTGGGGGATAGGTTATGTGTGCATGTATATCCTCTGATATCCCTTTGTGAAAACAGATGTAATGAAGAATTAAAATAGTAATACTACACATACAATAGCACGTTTTGTTGGTTGGACTTTATTGACTGCAACAAATAACTAACTTTATGTGGTTTGTTAATCGGCCATTTTCATATACATGTCCATATGTATACATCGGTTTGTTTATATGTAAAGGGTCTCCTCGCAATCTTTAATCGTGCTTTTGTCTCTATTTCTACATGACGTTATGGAATATATCACTGTGGTTAAATCACATCAGAGAGCCCAGTCCATGTATGAAACCTTGATGGCTGGATATAGCTAAACGTGGTAGTAACCAGATCACGCACACACGTATGAAATTTTCTTTTTGCACGATCTGCAGTCATTTACGATCAGTATATATACAAAGGTATCTCTATTAGCATCCTAATGGCCACAACCCGACAGTTAGTCGACGCACACCCTTACAGCTTTGGGGGGAGGCATTCATTATATTACGAAACCGGTTGGTATCCCTTAGTTGAACTGGAAAGAAACGTAAACCTTGTCTTTTCTTCAAAATAATTAATCATAATATGGCCCCTTCCTATCTGACAGATATTCTACCAAAAACCGTTGCTACAAAAAAACGTCATATAGTCTCAGAAACTCTGAAAACAGAAGGGCGGTCGGGTAGCCTAGTGGTTAAAGCGTTCGCTCGTCACGCCGAAGACCCGGGTACGATTCCCGACATGGGTACATTGTGTGAAGCCCATTTCTGGTGTTCCCTGCCGTGATATTGCTGGAATATTGCTAAAAGCGGCGTTAAACCATACTCACTCACTACCTGAAAACAGCAGTGTTCCTCTCTCAAGATTACGACATTCGTGTGAATCATTTTACCCATCGTCTCCCCGATTGTGGAACTCTGTTCCGTTATCGAATTCGAAATTCTACGATTTCTTGTTTTAAACAAAAGCACCACCCCACGTCACCTGCGTACTTCGCACATGGAAAAAGAAAATATAATATCTTACACACAAAACTGAGATATATGTTCAGTCAATTGAATTATGCTTTATATAGAATTGGTATAAAAGATCACCCGAACTGTACATGTTCAAATACATGTGAAAAAATCATTATCTCATGGAATGTACATTGTTTAGTCATCATCAGCATAAAATCATGTTTAACAGCCTCAAAAATATTGTTCATAACATACCTGTTGATGTACACTTACTGTTATACGGCAATGCAGATCACGTTGTTACGGAATATGAAGCTATATTTATGGCGGTACAACATAATATATGTACAACTAAAAGATTTGTGTAATGAACTGTTCATTCAACAATGCATCTTTCCCCTTCAAACTCTCTAGTAAGAGGCGACTAACGGTATTGGGTGGTCAGACTTGGTTCATGCATGTCATCGTATCCCAATTGCATGGATCGATGCTCATGATGTCAATCAGTGGATTGTCTGGTCCATACTCGATTATTTACAGATCGCCGTCATATAGCTGGAATATTGCTTAGTGGGGCGTTAAACAACAAACAACCAACCATATTATAATATCACTTGCCATAGTGCAATTCCTCACCAGAACAAAGCGATATCGCGTCATTCTGCACAATCCCTCAGCATATTACAAAGATCCCTACCCAGCTGCAACAACAACCCCTCACCATAACACAGAAACAATCCATAGCTGTACTACTACATGCATGTATATAGCGGAACAATTAAACAAATAATATATATCCCCTGTGCGCTTTAGAAACTTTGAGACTGTTGAAACTAAAATGCTTTAAGCTGAGATTTGAAAAAGGAAATAGAGGGAGCAGATGTCAGATGTTCTCTCGTATGTTCCGCAGAGACGCTGCAGCAACTGAGGATGTTGTTTTGCCGAAATTACAATATTGCAGCAACTGGCAGCGAGTTGAGCTACGTTAGATGTTTGGAGACCTGAATCATTCGTCAAAACATCACAGAAAGAAGGGCAGCCTGGAATTTTCCAAAGGCATCAGAATGCACTAAGAAGTTCAACTGGTCAGGAGGTGAGAGTTGCGGAAGATTACGATAAACGATAAATATCCATTTCGAATATCGAAAGTGTGAATAAAGATCACAGCTTGCTAGGACATGTACTGCATTCCTGCAGATTTAGCAATGTCATCAGCTATAAAATTTATGTCTAAATGCTCAAGTAGACAAAGACCCAAATGTTTAAAGGCATGACCATATTATATATTCTAAGCAAATATCTCCACATTTAAAAACAAAGCTAGATTGAGTCTTTGAAGGTCATTAAGAAGTTATACACAGAAGGAAAAAATCTGAATGTCAACGTCTTTATTATGAGGAACACAACGTTTCGGTGTATATACTCAATCCTTCATCGGGTGAATAAATGCTATGAGGCAGAGAACATATATATGTACCTGTAAGAACAACAAAAGTAAAAAGATAGCAAAGAAGAAAACGTAACAAGGAAGCTGATTACCCCGGCCTCCCGTTGGCCCATTACCAATCATTCATAGGTTAAGTTTTGGCTTTAATTTGTCCATCAACGTCTATTATCTCAACCCTAAAAATTACGAGAATATGTAGTTTACTGAGAATGGGTTAGATCGCTGACTTGTGTGCTGGCGATTGGGTGCCTCACTCACAGTGTGGGCTCAAAACCTGGACGGGAGTCAACCAAAAAAAGTACGAGAATCTGTACTTTACCAAGAAAGTGTTATCCCAATTATGACATTTGTCGTCAAGAAAGCACAATAAATATTTTCGGCTTTGGATGGGTAATAATATCACAGACATTTACGGATATCGATGACGACATGGAGGAGCTTCGTAACGCACGTCTTCTCAATTCAAGGATTGGTAAATCAAAATTCATCTTGGGCGGGATGGTAGTTCGAGTTGGATAAGCATGTTAACTATGATCTTCTTAAGGTAAAGAATGCCGCGCATGAATGTATTAATGAGATTCTCAGGTACATGGGGCCTTTTCTTCACCAGGAATACGCACAGTGTAGACTTAAATGGGGATAGGGTGTACACAATGTCATCAAACCAGACAACGTTGGTCTTTGACTGATTGTGGCGTAAAACACACTTATTCTTTTACTTATATCGGAAATTGAATGTTCATCTTAATTGTTATTCATGAACACGTAATACATTTTTAAAGAAGAAAAACAGTGACACAATAACTACAGCTTTATGTGAGTACGAGTAGCTCTATTGGAATGAGATGAATAAGTGTTACAAAGTTGTCAGCTTCTTCACAACCGTATACTATGAAGTGACTTTATTGGGTAATCAAAAAAGAGACAGCGACCTATAATAGCCAAATTTCATACGATTTCACTTGTCCACCATCTTGGATGCAAGGCGGAAACATTTCAGCGTGTTTGAATGCCCCCTGCAGAGTTGGACGAACATTCTGCGGTAGCGCGGACTTGACCAGAGGCTATCGGCAGTATTTCCTTCCTGTCCAGGTAATATAGGTGTGTTGGGGGGTGGGGGGTGGGCAGGGGGTGAGAGTGGGGTATAGATGATAGTTCTAGCAACAAGTAAGCTCATCTTGAACGGGACGGTATTCGCAGATGGATTAGCATATGAACTTTGATTCTCAAAATGAGGATCCACGATGATCGACCAGGTATGAGTGTGTAATAAAACCTCACAGCATTGGTTTTTGACTGACTGTGGCGTCAAAACAAACTCATCATTTACTTGAACTGAATGTTCATCTTGATTGTTATGGATAGTCACGGAGCCGTGATCCAGTGTACAGGGTGTCATCACATAAAAAATAAAGTAATAATAGGATTACCAGAAAAACGGGGTGTAACACCCAAGCCAATAAGCTTCGCTCAGGAACACCAGAGTAAGTCAGTACAAAAACTGACTCATAAGTATATATGACAGGCTTGTCGGGTATTGCTACATGTATATGTGAAAACGAAGTTATTAAAATGAAGAGCAAAACTGACGAAAGTTACCAATAAACGTGTATAAGAGTTATATCGTCACTGCAAAACTAATGAGTGTTTGTCTTTAGTATTAACATTCAAATACGTTATATCTGTATTAGCGATATTGTCTAGGTTTCACCGGTGAGTAAGCCTTACCCTTACTATCTCGTAGAATAAATATTGAAAGAAATTTGTATTTCTGAAGACATCACGATACAGTTTGGATCGGTTTGGGTGCCAGCCTTGATAGCCATAGAATAGGTTCATCTCGGAATCTCCCATATCACTGGGGCTCCTCTTCAATTTAAATTGAGTTACTTGTTTCATTCAAAACTATACAGTTTTAGAGACTAAGCATTAGTCTGAATAGGCATCACCAGTCTGGAATAGTACGATGCCGAACTTTCACGAGACGGTGTTTATGAATCATTGTCAAATAGTGGTGACATGAAATCTCGGAAACAATACGCGAAATCGCGCATGCACAGAACGAAAATTTGGACAAGGCATTAAGTAATCCGCATGCGCAGAACGATTGATTTCAATACTTCCGCCAAATCAAACGCGGGCCTGTAATCTAACACGCGAGAACTGACCAATGAAATCTGAGAAGTAGAAATACCGGTAGACGCTGTTGCTTGATTGACAATGTAAATTACGATGTCAAATAACGACGTTATTTGGACGGAAAACGATGGTTTGAAAATGTCCAAATAACGTCGTTTTTCCGTCCAATGACCATATACGGAAAAAAACGACGTTTTCGTGTTTGCAGTGTTAAACGTTTACCACTTCGGTGAAACCCACCAGCACGGGTATGGTGCTGACAAACCTAGAAACATAAGCGGGGTGAACCGGGATTCGAACCAACAATCATAGGCTTCTAGCGTGCCCAAGGGACGCAACTCTGCACAGCGAATCGCGGCTCCTTATACGACTGGGCCACCCATGACCCTTGCCACCCGTGCCCCTAGTTCTTATAAGAATTGAATGGATAACAGTACTCGTACCATCATCTGTTCATGATTCAAAGCGATTAACATACTACGACAAGCGCATCTCCCTAATAAAACTATATCTCGCTTCGAACGAATTTTCTTGTGATACTGTTATACATACAGCACTGACTCCAGGTCGAGGGATAAAACATCAACGAGTTCAATGTTTAAATAGATTCTATTTCAGTTGTTTAATAATGTACATGATTCTATTCGATACACACACGAAGTAATTATATGCACAGCAATGACGCTCAGGCCAACACGTGATATCAGGCCCCACAATATGCTGCGGATACCCATCCAGGATCCACTGAGCATGGTTTCCCAAGCTATATTACCCCATCAGTCCCAGGACATGTTTCACATTTGAAAACGTCGAAATGTCAGTTATATATCCTAATGTTCTATATCCCTGTATCAAATTTATTAGTGAAGAGTCCTTTGTTCTCGCAGTTTCCGATCAGCAGAGAAATACTCAGAAGACGAGGTACAGGCAATGGGATGATAGGATTATTCATGGCCTAAAGTCCCATAAGCCTGGAATGTATGTAGGTAACGATCAACGTTGACTTGTTTGAAAGGGGTTACTTGGCATAATTAAAACGAAATTGGTATTGGTTAGGTTTACACGTTGCTGTTCAGTATTTAATTATACTCGTGAGAATCAAGTTTCGAAGAGAAGAATCCTTTCTTCTCTCAGCCAACATTTGTAATCTTTGGAAAAACAAGTCCCTGGCATACTGGTATAGCATGACATCAAACCTGTTCAAATGAAGTATTTTGTCACGTTGCACATTGGACAAATTGACTCTGCCACTCCATGTTTTACTGGGTGGAGTATCCTCGAATTTTGTGATGAAATTCAAGTTGAAGGTTTTCTCAAACAAGATCTGTGATAAATTTTGATGACCTGTCAAACCAAAGAAAGCCATGTTCCGTAAGTTCTCTTTTGCACTTGCTAGCATGAGATAGTGCCTTTCGTCGTACGTGAGCCCGGAGGTGGAAGTATTGTAACAACCAACAATGCTCAGGTTGGCTAACATCCGGGTTTGTCTGTTTATTCCGAGATTTGATGAACAGCCCATGAAGTCGTGAAGGGTGACGTGTCTCCAGTCCTTGTGAAAGCATGGAGGAAGTTCCGCTTCTGTGGCAGCATAACCATTGCAAATAAGTGAGGCACCTTTCCATGTTGCTCCTCTGACCACGTGTTCCCATTCGCTCACGAACCTTCGAAGAGGGTCTCTAACCATGGTTATGTACAAATGTCTGAAACATTTTCAAGCATCGACATATTACAAAATATCAACCACAACTATAGCATAGAATAACACCATACATGCATAACAGGAAATTTAGACGATAAAAGACGATTTTTAGCATTGTCCGTGTTGGGCATATCCCACCTGAACTAAAAATAAAGAAGATCAATGTGACTGCCTCATCTGCTTCATTTACAAATATATGCATAAAAAAATTTGACAAAAAACTCTCCACATGACTGTATGACAAGCGGGAGGACTTCAACTTTCCTTTTACAGTCAACTTTCCCTTCATGTCTAGCAATATTCCTGAAGCTGGTGGTGCAATCTAGCAGGCAGTTTCTACCACGATTTGAAAGTTTTTCTCGTTTTCAAAAATTGCAAAGAAAGGATTCTTTATATCCGATTTTGTACAGTAACTGGTTTGTTGGTATAATTCTGTGAATAATACTGTATTGGAACCATTTTTGTTTTGAGGACACATTATATCTGTTGGGGCTACGATTAATCGTTTGCCAATCTTTTCCGTCATGTTAAGGCCAAGATTTGGTTCCCATCTTTGAATGTATTTTTTGGATATCATATTGTTGGATACTTTATTTAACATATCATAAAATACCCTCAATCACCCCTCTCCACTAAGTTTTCAAGGAAATATGGTATTAAGGGCAGATGTAACTTAGATGTTAGGGCTATACTCTCACGCTTTACATGTTGTTTTATTGCTTGGATAAGACTAGAATATTCCAGAAAATGTGTTTTACTGTCGTTCTTTGAGTACAAAATAGTAAAACCTATCTGGAACAATCTTACAAAATGGATCAAAGACAAAACTGGAACAGAACTAGAATTTTCAAAACTGACAATGAGGATATCAACAAAAACGAAATGATGTATTAAATCATATTATAACTGTAACAAAGCAAAACATATTCAAATCAAACATTTCCAACTCCATTCCAAATCTCCCACATATCAAACAAGAAATAACCGATTGATATTATATATCATATTCACAAGGTAAATACACACAGTTCATGACATTTTGGTCTCTCTGTCACCACCTATTCGTTTAAAACTACGAACTTGCACAATCCAACAATATGACACTGGAATAGTTTTTGTTTGTTATCATCTATAGATAAACTTTGTAACTTGTATGTATTTAAGATTGCATGTGAACAATATTCTGTAAACATATTGTTTGTGTATCCCAAAAAGAAAAAACATCCTTTTAAAAAAAATATTCAAAAAGGGTCCTACAATTTTATCAAAAGTTTTTGATCAAGACCACTATTCAAGGTCTCAGTAAAGCTTTAAGAAAGGTTTAATAGTAGGCATGTTGAGGACATTTACAAATCTGACGCATCAGTGACAAAAAAAAGATGTCCGATATAATTTCCTATTTTGACGTGTACCATATGTTCCCGAGCTTTTTCATGTGAACAACTGACTTGTCATTGCATGTCTTTCTGACGGATGTTACCGGTGCTCATCTTCTCGCCAACACGTGGTATTATCACTGTTTGATAGTGATAAATAAACACATGCTCAAGATATCGTCGGAATCGTACAATGGACACTGTTTTTCGAAGAAATGTCATACAAATATGGAAAGTGTTTTGTCGTTTATAATTGCAGAAAGTATATATCCTTTTTAAATACCTATTGGCACACACCAGGTGCCTGTATATTGTCATTTCGTTTATACAACAGTCAAACACCTACATTATCATGTACGGCTCAAAATATATGCTTATGGAAAGTGAGTGAGTGAACGGGGTTTATTTTGAATGCAGTCTTATTCCAGCAATAGCATGACAACATGAGAAGTGCACCCTTGCAATTGCCCATCCCGAGCCAACGCTATCACCTCAAGGGGTCCCACTGTGGCCCCTTTTAGAATAAATACCACAGATAAATCACTTGAAACATTTGACAACGTGACAACGTATGTACAATTAAGTGTGCAAACGTGAATTTCTTTGTGTTTTTTTTGTGTTATATATATTCACACCCTTTATCACAAACAATCAAGCATTTTGCGAACATAAAGCACAGATTACAACGTAGAATACGAACGTATCCTATCTATTATCGGTCATAGACCAGGGCTTGTATCAACTGAAGTTAATATATCTCAACATAAACGTAATCAAAAAGAAAAGCCAACAACCCATACCTTTGCTTTATTTCGTGACCTTGACGCTTGTTCATTGTCCTTTCTACACATTCGTGAAGGTAAGTCCAGTCTGCGTGAACTCCACAAGGCCAGTCATGGTTTGTCCTTTTGAAGAGAACGTTGGACTTCCATTTTCGATAACAATCACACTCTCTTGATAACAGCGTATTACAATGACACCAAGGCGAGACATTGAAGTGTTTCTGCATATGTCCGGCAAATGTAGTACTTCCGGTTTTTTGTATGCGCAATAACACAATAACATCGCTTCCATTTACACTGACGTTGAAGCTTCGGATCAAATCCTGATTAAGGAAATTATGCCTTGCGAACTTTCCCAAAGTGTATGTTTTGTAATCATCCGACGGCAACATTTGATGGCTGTAGATTTGCTGCATCTGTACAGGAGAATCAAACAGCACTGTAGAAAGATGCTCTTTAAGAGAATAATATAAAATATAGATGACTACAAGCGTGGTCATCAGGATTAAATGGACAGTCAGAGACTTTAGGTTCGGTAACTTCATCTTTGTTAGATGCATATGTAACATGAAGGGCTTGTAACTGAAATGTGCCAGCAGCAGGATGATTTGGTGATGTAATATCGACTTATTGAGTGAAACGTATCCAGTCACCGTCAGCTGGCGTTCACAAGTAGGCAAGTCGTCATCACCGGCTGGCCTCACGTGTACTGCCCTTGTGCTTCTAACATTTCTGACCGCGGGTAGTTTGGGGAATTCTCAGTTAGATAATCACTAACGAGCCTGGAGTATTTGCGGATTATATCATCAATATCATCATCATCATCATCATCATCATCATCATAATACACCCTTTCTCATTTTACCTTGGAAATCATGCCAATAGGCGTCATATCTTATTGAGATTAGGCTTACTCCACTACACGTATCAAAACGTGGGTAAACATTCACACCTTTCTTCTTTACAACACGTCCCATTTTAATTCTGGAAACCCAAAAGTCCAGAAACTCTACGGTCTTTGCCGACTCTCGGTCAAAGGTGTTTACAAAATTAAACATGCTATATTCATGGGAACATACCAAGGAAGAAAAAATGAAAAAAAAATCACAAAAACTCAATATTTACTCTATCTCGCCCATGGGCGAGAACATGTTCCTATATTTAAAACTGATGTTTTTATTTCGCAAATTCATTAAATGTATTCATTCAAGTATCAAGACTCAAAATTTAACTCATTTTAACTTAATTCAACGATTTTATAGTGATATTGAAATATTTCGCCCATGGGCGAAAATATGTTCCTTTACTTAAAACTCATGTTTTTGTTTCGCAAATACATTAAATATATTCATTCAAGTATCATGACAAAAAATTTAACTCATTTTAACTTAATTCAACGATTGTATAGCGATATTGAAATATTTCGACCATGGGCGAGAAAAAGGTTTGGCCCATGGGCGAGAATATGTTCCTTTACTTAAAACTCATGTTTTTGTATTCATTCAAGTATCATGACACAATATTCAATTCATTTTACCTTAATTCAACTATTAAAATATTTTGCCGATGTTTTCGTCGGTTAACTAATTGTGTACAGAGTATATTGTATAATGTGAAATATACTTTATATTATATCATTACATTACTATTTAAAAAGGGCCTTTGATGGGATGTTTCCGTTACAGAAGTTTTACAAATTTCACCTTTTTTACATATTGCAACGATACGACAATTCGCTGGCGACATTTTCCAACACATTAAAGTTTAGTTATGTTCTTTTTCATTTCCCATTTTATGTCTGGTTGATACATCACACTGGGAAAGTAAGTGACACTAAGTATGCAATATACAGGTACACATGCGCGTATTTTAATGGAAACCAAAAACGATTCGTCTTTCATTGCATAACGTCTGGCTGAATATCTCACATTCTAACGAAATCTCGAAATAACTATTTAATTATATGCGTGTCGGACTGACCAATGGGAATTATGTTTACAGGCGTTTGAGGAAAACTTGAGTGAATATTATAACACTATAGCAACTTTTAAATGCATTGTCACTTTTGGTATGAAAATGGTAACAGTTCAGAAAAAACAACAGCCTTCTTATGATAATTCTCATATTCTCATTAGGACGTTGTATCTAATTACAGTGTCGGCCTTATTAACAGGTGATTCTACAATACCTGCTCTCAGTCAATTACGATCTACCACACCACGCATGAATAAACAGTTATGCAGGTGTTGCTGTGGGCAAATATCTAGCCTGAAAATGTATAGTTATTTTGTGGATACATGTTTTACAAGTTTTCGTTGATATGTGGATATATTAAGCACAAAGACAAAAAAATGTTTATGACAGATGAATTAGTGCCTTGAAATATTCACCGAGATGTGTATCATCGTTTAATGGGGTCATTCAATAAAAGTATGTTTGGAGGAGATATCAAATGAGCCGCCCAATATACACAGTGTCGTCCGGTGAACTACCACCCCACCCTGTCAGTAAGAGTTATGTAATCGGTTCACAAATATATTTGATGCAGTGTCAGTGTGGAAGGAGTTTGAATTACGTCCACCACTGGCCACAGAAATCCTCAAAGTATAGTAGCAATCAACAAGGTCAATGCCGTCCTAATTACCTAGTGACGCACGTAACAACGACTGTCGATCTGTCTGCTACAGCTACCATACCATCATCTGTCACAACTGGCATATTAATATTAATTGTAGAAACGTCGTTACGAGACTCACGTATGTCGTATACAGTCCTCATACTTGATTAAAAAAAGTAAATGGAACATGCATGGAATAGGGAAAATGGTGAAAACAAATTGAAATAGATTTTTATAAAACATTATTGTACTAAATAACTTGCAAGAGCGGTGTCCAAAATTGTTTGAGCGTGTTATGTGTGTTGTAGACTGACGAATAGCAAGTAATTGTCATGCTGTACGCATGGTTCCATATACAAATTCAGATATAAAACCGGTATGAAACTGAGAACTGAGATGCCAAGTACAACCTACATTCACACACGGAAGCAATATTCTTGTGTGTATGCCCTTTCCTCTGAAAAATGTATCACTAAAGTATTTGCATTGTTATAAATATAGTAATGATAAAACTTTGGTAGGTCTCCGACAGATATGATTTTCAGGTTTTTTTTACACCTTTGATTGATACGGATTACGCACATGTAGTCCAGTCACTGTCTCTAATGTATCTGCTTGTTAGAAAGTTTCTTTTATCGGGTATAAATAGTTGATTCGTCTTGTCACGCAGTCATTTGTACTTGATCGAATGGTTTCCACAAAAAATTACGGCAGAGCGTTTTGTATTTTATTATATACATGTATTGCTAATTGTAGAAGATACTTACATCACTGTATCTCAGGGGGGCTGTGCAAAGTTGCGTCCCTTGGGCACGCCAGAAACCTATGATTGTGGGTTCGAATCCCGGTTCGACCTGATTATGTTTCTAGGTTTGTCAGCACCATACCCGTGCTCGTGGGTTCACCGAAGTGGTAAACGTCTGAGACCTGCATCACTTCGGGCTTTCCTCCCACATTTAGCTGACACGCCGCGATAAAATTGGATTACTGTTAAAAGCGGCGTTAAACCCAACTCATTCACTCACTCACTGTATCTCAGAACGCAAAACTGATAACATTCAAACATGTAATTAGTACACAGTTAATTGTTACATATAATTTCCTGCATATTCCTTTTTGAACAAAAAGCTTACATGTATACTAAAATCGGTGTCCACTGTTAAAAGGCTATTAGTGCAGTCAGCCATGGTAAATGGAGAGACAAAATAAGGTGATTAATTATAGTCTGAATATGCGGTATAAGTGTAGTCATTTATACATATACACATTACACATATACAGATGAAATACACGATATGATACAGTGCAAGAACAAATTAAGACACGGTTTCTATTAAAAATAATTATACGATTATGGATTTAATGAGCATGTTTAAATTTTCAAGCCAACCGGTTGAGATACAGCATCGGCATACTCCTGGAGTTGTTTTCTGTCGGTCGTAAGTTCATTGTTTGACTTAGCACACTTGTGCCGGGGTTGCGATATTTTCTTCTCTTTGTTGGCAGCCTGCCACTGGCCTGAAGTTTGAGAAAGGTCTCAGCATGGGACTGTTAATTTCTTCTTAATGGTGTCTACAAGCTTACAAACTTGTAGATGTTTAGGCGGCTAGGACCAAACTTTGTTAGTGTTAGTGGTCCTGGAACCCATAGTGTCAAACAGGTTCTGCACAATACGTCCATCAGATTCTACTGTTCAGCAACATTGTCACTGAATTTCAGAACTCTGGCATGATATAATAATCAAGGATTTCGAGGGTGAGTGAGTAAGTGAGTTAAGATTTAACGTCACATGGGCAGTATTTCAGCCATATCGTGACGAGAACTACATTAATAAGACATATATTGAGACGAAATAAAAACCTGTCAACGATGGACAGTACAATAACTAGTATATCACAGTTTTGATTTAAAACTAGTTCAGAATATTAAAAGTTAGTAAGTATTAGAGAACAACACAATATAATAATGGGCTAGAGATCGTCAGTCACTGAAGGGTGATCACCATACTAGGGACCATGGGGACTTATAGTACCTTTGCTTCCTGCATGGACCCCGGCAGGATTTATATCACCCTACAGTCACTGGCGATAATTGACCAGTTAAGCCTAAGATTAAAAGACAAAAATACTACGTTTAAAAGCCTGGCATGCATTAAAATACTTCGAATGATTTGGGACTTACATACCCTCTTAGGGGGACAATACTTTTACGCTACTTCAACCCCCCTCGAGGGTACAGCCACTTACAATCTAAGTTATTAATTAGCACTACCAATGTCTAAAAACTTATTATGTACATCAAAATTTATGAAATAATTCAATTTCCTTTAAAAAGCACAATATTAAATGAGAATGTACGTTATTAAAAAGGTCCTTTACTGTTTTTACCTGATAATATTTATCCCTTGTGATGGAAAAATCAATACCATCAAGCAGGACATGCTTGACTGTGATTCTTTCATCACAAGGGATGCAAAACGGAGGATCCTCACCTTTCAATAGATACTCATGTGTATATCTTGAATGGCCAATACGACATCGTCGCATAATGACCTCTTCAAATCTGGACTGACAACTCAAGTAGGTGTAACCGATAATTGGTTTAATTTGATGTAATTTATTGATACCTACTTGGGTGTCCCACTTCTTTTGCATCAGATCACGCATGTAAGATCTAATAACAGGTTTATGATCAGTGTAGGGTATGCGAAGTGGTGTCACAGATTTGTTGAGTGCTGCTTTTGCAGCAGCATCGGCCATTGTGTTACAAATGATGCCAACATGGCTTGGTAACCAACAAAAGACGATGTCATATTGGCCAGTAGCAAGATCATTAAATAAGAATTTGGATTAAAAGTGGATGTTTTGAAGACATGTTGTCAATAACCTGAAGGCACGAAAGTGAATCTGAAAAAATAATGAATTCTTTATATTTGGATTTGTTCTTGATATACTTTAGTGCTGTTAAAATTGCGTGTGCTTCTGCTGTGAATATGGAACTATTATCAGGTAATCGTGAAGATACTGTTCTGGATTCAATGACAGTGGCACTAGCAACTGTGCCACCATCCTTGGATCCATCTGTAAATATAGATTTATAAGTGTCATAAGTGTTTCGTAATTGATGGTATTCTTGATTATGAATTAGTGGATTTGTATCAGATTTTTTAAGTCTAGATAATGTGAAGTCTACAATTGGCCTTACCATTTGCCAAGGAGGCGATGAAAAAAGTTGTGTGGGAACTATATCTTCAAAGTTAATCTTCGCAGCAGAAACGACTGATTTTATTCTTATTCCAAGTGGTGGAACAAGAGATGTTTTCTTATCGTAGATATCTTGGTAAAGAGGGTTAATTACGCAATTAAAAGCTGGATTTGACTGATTAGAATATAATTTAGTGATGTATTGTAATGATAGTTTCAGTCGGCGTTGTTGAAGAGAAGGCTCCTCCGCTTCAACAGACAGACTTGGAATAGGAGAAGTGCGAAAGGCACCAAGGCAAAGCCTCAGACCTTGGTGATGGATAGTTTTTTTAGATGACTTTTACATGCTCCACCATAGACGATGGAGCCGTAATCAAGTTTTGAACGGATCAGTGATCTGTATAAGTGCAAGAGTGTTGTCTGATCCCCTCCCCACTTTGAATTAGATACAACTTTTAATAAATCGAGCGACTTAAGGCATTTAGATTTAAGTGATTTAATGTGTGGTAGGAAAGTTAAATGGCTATCAAAGATGAGTCCCAAGAATTTGGCCTCTTTTACAACTTTGATAGGGGTGCCATTCAAAAATAAGTCAGGGTCTTTATGCGGCTTATATTTTCTGCAGAAGTGTATACAGTTAGTTTTAGATTTAGAAAATCTAAAGTCGTTTTCTAAACACCACTTGTGAATTTTATTGAGACAAATTTGTAACTGCCTCTCTATTGTATGCATATTTTTCCCACAACAAGATAGATTAAAATCATCCACAAAAAGTGATCCATCTACTGAATCGTTTAGAACCTTGGACAGACTATTTATTTTAATACTAAATAAAGTGACAGACAAGATACTGCCTTGCGGGACACCCTGATCCTGATTATAATGGTCAGACAGGGTTCTACCCACTCGGACTTGAAATTGTCTGTCTGTTAAAAACTGAGATATAAAATGAGGTAAACGACCTCTCAAGCCAACATCATGTAAATCCTTCAAAATGCAATGCTTCCAGGTAGTATTGTGTGCTTTCTCAAGATCAAAGAAAATTGACACTACGTGGTGTTTATTAACAATAGCATTTTTAACATAGGATTCTAACCGTACTAAATGATCAATAGTACTTCTATTTTTTCCCGAATCCACACTGAATATTTGTGAGAAGGTTATTGGTTTCCAGATACCAAACTAATCTATTATTCACGATTCGTTCCATGGTTTTGCAAACACAACTGGATAATGATATAGGGCGATAATTTGAGGGATCTGTATGATCCCGGCCAGGTTTTGGTATGGGGACTACAATGGCATTATGTCACGAAGGGGGAAAATTACCTGAAGTCCATATTTGGTCAAAAATGTCTAAAAGGGTCTCAAGATATGATTTAGGCAAGTGCTTTAATAACTGATAGTGGATATTATCATCACCTGCTACAGTATCATGAGCTTGCTCAAGAGCGGTATGTCGCTCATGCAATGAAAATACTTCATTGTAATCTTGATTATTTGAGTCAAAATTAACATTTTTCTTTTCCTGTTGTCTCTGATATCTCTGAAATTCAGGAACATAATTTGATGATGAAGAATGTTTGGCAAGAGTTTTGCCAAGTTTATTTGCAATATCAATTTTATCAGTTATACAATTATCACCGTCTTTTTGAGATGGTGGACAGACGATTTGGAACCTTTGCCTTTTTTTCTTTTATCCATGTTCCATACCTTGGACATGGGTGTCCGTGAATTGATTTTGGAGACATAGTTCCTCCAAGAATGGCGCTTATTTTTCTTATAAGCACGTCGAGCTTTGGCACTAGTAATTTTGACATTATTCAAATTATGAACAGTAGGGTGTTTGCGGAAATACTTTTCCGCTTTCTTCCTACATTTTCTTGCTTGTTTGCAGTCATTAGTAAACCATGGTTTACGAATATGCGGATTTGCAGAGGACTTAGGAATTGTGTGGTCAGCAATATTACTGAGTTGAGCCGAAAACAATTGTATGGGATCTGGTACATTCCTGAAATTGTCAGGCTTTAATTGTTCCATACATAATAGTTCATACAAAGACCAATTTGCCTTTTTAAAATTCCACCGCGAAAAAGGTGGGTCATCATCCGGTTTTACAGCATTTAGAACAGTAGGGAAGTGATCACTTCCACATAGGTCGTCATGTACAGACCATTCAAATTCATTGTAAATGTCTGAATCTGTAAGGGACAGATCGAGTGCAGAATACGTTCCTGTGGCAGGATGTAAATCGTCATTTCAATATACATAAGTTATTATCAGATGCAAAATCTTCAATGACTTTCCCCTTATTGTACTGACACTTCCCATAAAGGGTTATGCCCGTTTAAATCGCCCATAATGATGCAGGGCTTTGGGAGCTGATCATATAGCTTCTGAATATCAGACTGTTGAAGAGCAGGTGAAGGTGAAATGTACAAAGAGCACAAAGTAAGTGTTATGTGCAAAGTTAATCGTACTGCACAGGCTTGAAGATTAGTATGAAGTGTGGATCACTCCCTGCTTCACCAAAATCGTAGATCCTCCAGTAGCTTCATTTCCCGTTGGCGAATATGAATGATTAGACGTGTAGCGACGTAAATCAAAGTTGTCAGACTGTTTTAGATATGTCTCCTGGAGACAGATTGCTGACGGCAAATAGTCTTGTATTGTCAGCTGCAAGTCATTAAAATTTCTCCTAAGACCTCTGCAATTCCACTGAATTAGATTATGTATGTTACTCATCAAGGTGGACTAACAGGGGATCGATTCCTGTCTTTCTTTTTGGGAGAGTGACCACGTGTACGACCACCAGTGAGAGAGTGAGGGGATACTTCTGTATCCATATCATCAAGCGACCCATACTTGTTGTAAAGTTGTACGGGATCTTTGAGTGCCTTTGACACTCTGTCAGTTTGATCATTCTTCGTTGGACTTTTAACAATATTTGGTGTTTTGGGGGTTGTTTCAGGTGATGTTGATGTAGATGCCTCTTGCGTTACTATGGGTGCACTGACTTTATTTCGTTTGGGTTGTGTTTTTCAATGTAAGAGACTGGTTTTGGCTCGTCTCCTTCTGTCTATGACAGATCTGTTTGGCATTGAACTGAAGTTGTTTGAACTATTGTAGTTGTTTTAACTACCGAGGCATAAGAATGCCCTGTAGTGTTAGCGGATTTCACTGCTTTTCCGCGTTTCCTGGCATCAAAGTAGCTGACGTTATGTTCATACTTTATTTTTTGGACCATTGATTGAAATTTATACTCACTACCACTGCAAACACGAAAACGTCGTTTTTTTCCGTACATGGTCATTGGACGGAAAAACGACGTTATTTGGACGTTTTCAAACCATCGTTTTTCCGTCAAAATAACGTCGTTATTTGACATCGGAATTTACTGGGAGAGAACGATAGCGTTAAGCTCCTCCCTTTCTTGATTTAATGTCACCACTATTTGACAATGTTTCATAAACACAGTCACGTGAAGGTTCGGAATCGTAACGAGTAACTCCATTTAAATTGAAGAGGATCCCCAGTGATATGGGAGATTCCAAGATGAAACTATTCTATGGCTATCTAGGCTGCCACCCAAACCGATCTAAACGGGACCCGATAGCTTATTGTATGCTCTATAGTCATATGGAAGTGGACAAGAACTATACATTGTATTCCGGCCGATTGTTCTTGCATTTACATATAAGTCAGGAAAATGGACTTAAAAGGGGAGTTGTTGAATGTAATTATTTTAATTATTAAATGTTGCCTATACACTAATCTGGACGAATTTCTCATTGTTCTGTTTATGTCATCCTATATACTATTAGTATGTTACCGTTCTAATGTCAACCTCTCACATAACATTATATTGTTCATAGTATCAAAGTTTAATCAACAATATCAAGAGCAGCGATTTAAACCACTGAAACACCCAAACACAAGGCTGTTATCAAGCGCTAGTGCAGACGTGATGCATCGTAAAAACTGTATCGTGATGTCTTCAGAAATTCAATTATACTACGAGATAGTACGGCTAACGCTGACTCACCGGTGGAACAAAGACAATATCGCTAATACAGATATAACGTATTTGAATGTTAATACTAAAGACAAACAATCATTATTTTTGCAGTGACGATATAACACGTATACACGTTTATTGTTAACTTTCATCAGTTTTGCTCTTCATTTTAATAACTTTGTTTTCACATATATATGTAGCAATACCCGACAAGCATGTCATACATAATTATGGGGCAGTTTTCAATCTTGTACTGACTTACTCTGGTGTTAATGAGCGAAGTTTATTGGCTTGTGTGTAAAACCCCGTTTTTCTGGTAATCCTATGATTACTTAGTTTATTTCTATCTAATGACACCCTGTTCTCTGGATCATGGCTCCGTGACTATCCATAACAGTTAAGATGAACATTCAGTTCAAGTAAATGAATGAGTTTGTTTTGACGCTACAGTCAGTCAAAAAACCAATGATGTGAGGTTTGATAACACACTTCTACCAGGTCGAACATCGTGGATCCTCATTTTCTGCCTTAAGAGAATCATAGTTCATATGCTAATCCATCTGCGAACCCTCCCACTCAAGATGACCTTACATGTTGCTAAATCTATCATCTATCCCCCCAATCTCACCCCCCCCCCCCCCGCCCCCACCCCCCCACACGCACGCACGCACGCACGCAAACACGCACACACACACACACACACACACACACACACACACACACACACACACACACACACACACACACAAACAACTGACCTAAATAACCTCGACAGGAAACACTGATGATAGCCTCTGGTCAACTCAGCCGCGCCACCGCAGAATGTTCGTCCAACTCTGCAGGGGGCATTCTCAGTGGCTTCAAACGCGCTGAAATGTTTTCGCCTTTGCATCCAGGATGGCGGACAAGTGAAATCGTATGAAATTTGGCTCTTTTAGGTCCTATCTCTTTTTTGATTACCCAATAAAGTCAATTCAGAGTTACACGGTTGTGAAGAAGCTTAAACTTTATAAGACTTATTCATCTCATTCCAAAAAAGCTTCTCGCGCTCACATAAAGTTGTAGTTATTATGTCACTGTTTTATTTCTTTAAAAATATATTACATGTTCAACAATAACAATTAAGATGAACATTCAATTTCCGATATAAGTAAATGAATAAGTGTGTTTTACGCCACAATCAGTCAAAGACCAACGTTGTTCGATCTGATGACACACAATCTACCAGGTAGCACATTGTGTACACCCTATCCCCATTGAAGTCTCCACTGTGGGTATTCCTGGGGACGAAAAGGCCCCATGTACCTAGGAATTTCATCAATACATTCATGAGCGGCATTCTCTTCCTAAAGAAGATCATATAGTTAACATGCTAATCCAACTCGAACTACCATCCCGCTCAAGATGAATGTTTTATGTAACATCCAACAGGCCCATATTTACGCACGCACGCACGCACGCACGCGCACACACATATTTGGATTTACCAATCCCTGAATTGAGAAGACGTGCGTTACGAAGCTCCTCCAAGTCATCATCAATATCCGTATATGTCTGTGATATCATTACCCATCCAAAGCCGAATATACATTTATTGTGTTTTCTTGACAACAAATGTTATAATTGGGATAACACTTTCTGAGTAAAGTACAGATTCTCGTACTTTCTTGGGTTGAGTCCCGTCCGGGATTTGAACCCACACTGTGAGTGAGGCACCCAATCGCCAGAACACAAAGTTGGCGATCTAACCCAGCCATCGAACCAAAAATGTTAGTCCAGATGACGTATACTTTGTGTACTCCTCTGACAAGAGAAAAATGGCACGGCTTCTATGACCGAAAGCTTTGAACCAACAATGCCTTTAAGAAAGTGGTCAACAGTAACACACATTATATTTGGATACCACTTTCTTAGTAAACTACATATTTTTAGGGTGGAAATAATAGACGTTGATGGTTGATTATCAATGGACAAATTAAAGCCAAAACTTAACTTATGAATGATTGGTAATGGGAAATGGAAAATGGGTAAACGGGAGGCGGTGTAATCAGCGCCATGCCAGTTATCTGTTGGCTTCCCTTGTTGCGTTCCCTTCTTTGCTATCTTTTTACTTTTGTTGTTCTTACAGGTACAAATATATGTTCTCTGCCTCATAGCATTTAATAATATGCACCTGATGAAGGAGAAAGTATATATTCCGAAACGCAGTGTTCCTCCGTTGACATCCATAAATAGTTTTCCTTGTGTGTATCAGTTCTTAATGCCCTTCAAAGACTCAATCTAGCTCTGTTTTTAAATGTGGTGATATTTGCGTAGAATATAATATGGTCATGCCTATATACATTTGGGTCTTTGTCTACATAAGCATTTAGACATACAATTTAGAGCTAAGGACATTGCTAATTCTGCCGGCATGAAGTACACGTCATAGCAAGCTGTGATCTTTATTCATACTTTAGATATTCGTAATGGAGATCTGTAACTGAAGTTTACCGTAATCTTCCGCAACTCTCACCTCCTGACCAGTTGAACTTCTTAGTGCATTCAGATGCCATTGTAAAATTCCAGGCTGCCCCTCTTTCTGTGATGTTTTGACGGATGAAATCTATTGCGTTATAATAATCTCTGTTTGCTGATATATAATATGTACATATTGTAAAATATTTACGATATGTTAAACGTGTAATTCGATGCATATGCAATGCAAGGTGAACATAAGTGCGGATGCACGAAGGCGGTTATAGTCATAGTTATACTGCGATGGATGTAGGGGAATGGTAGGGGTGTGTATGTATGTATGAAAGCACGAATACCGATACATGAGGGCGGATATAGTTATAGTTCGATGGATGTTGGGGAATGGTGGGAGGATGGATTATGTATGAAAGCATGCGCATGGATCCATGATGGCTGACGTAGACATAATGGTGGGGAAAGAAGAATGTGATGTGTGTGTGTTTGTGCGTGCGTGCGTGCGTGCGTGCGTGCGTGCATGCGTTGTGATACGAGGGTTGGCGAACATGTTGTCAGATGATTGTGTGAGTAAGTTAAGTGGTTGAGGATGTGGCAGGTATGAGTATTGATACATGCAGACCTGGGGTTGGGGGACTGGGTGTGCCTGTACTGAGGTCTTTTGTTTCACTCACTTATAGTGTTTTCTTTCACTCAAATACTGTTTTACGCATTTTAATGACTGAAACTGTAGTGACTCAAAGGTCATACTGGCCGGGCATTCAACATATCTACCCCAACTACATACGTAGCCATTTTTATGGTGTACAATTCTTCTTCTACCTCACACACACACACACACACACACACACACACACACACACACACACACACACACACACACACACACACACACACATACACACACACACACACACACACACACACGCGCATTAATTGTTTTATTAAATGTATCTTCGAGAGTCAGTAAGAAACTAGAAATAACTGCCTTTGTTCGGTAAACCTCACCAAGTTTCAGCTTTCGCCTCTTCCTTTGTGGACTGAGGTTTCACATTTGTAAAATGATCTCTCTTATCTGTCTGTACCATCAACTTAACTGCCCTCACCCCCTGCAGTTTTCCTGTACCATATTGCCAAGCAGGTGACCCACAAGAAGGAATACCGCCCTCCCTCAGTCCAGTGATACTGTGCCTAGCACAATATGTTGGGGATACGTAGCCTTGCTGTGGGCAAACATTTTGTAACAATTTCGCACACTTAGATATGTAAACAGCAAATATTAATCAGTTTTATTTCAACAAAAACGGAAAAAATCGGATCCTACTTATTTTGTGGATACCATAACAATAAATCAAGCCAATAGATCGTTTGAGCTGGAATGAATATAAAAAATAATTAGCAAGTCGATAGTCATAATTCCCTCTGTTGGTCCCACGTGAAATGTTCTTCATGAATAGAATAGATGGCTGATAGACGTTCGACCGAATAATATCATTTGCTTACTTCAACTGTTCATCTAATTTCCATGAATGTATGTTACATAGTTCATATGTTCATGGGCTTCTTCACTGAATGTATAGTGTGAAGGACTACTTCACTTGAGGATAAGTAACATAAATAATGATGATAATTATGATAGTATTGCCATTATTATTCCTTCAGATTATTAAAAAAAAGAGAAAAAGAGAGAGAGAAGAGGTATATGGAGATTGTGAGATTATTTTTCGCATCGGAATTGTTAACATAATTCTTAAATATATTATGTTTTGTTTGTTTGTTGTTAAATGCTGCACTCAGCAACGTAAGGATATTAAAACATTACATTTAGGTTCAGTTGTATTTTTATATTTGTATCATTTTGCAAATGTTACAGAGACCTGATAAGGGATATATAATAATGTATAGTCGCTATTCTTAAAGTAAGAATATGTTATCAAACAGAAATATTGCACACAAGAGGATAATCAGATTTCATGACACTATTCAACGTCGAAGTCAACGATATTTGTGTATGTTATTGCTACATGACACGGATACGTCATGATAAAGCAATCAGAAATTGGCATTTGATGATATAAGATAGCTATGCGATAAATCACAAAGAACAAAGAAGGAAGCGATATTTATTTCACGATAAAACATTGTTCTATCATGACGTCATTTATTGAGATTCGAACATGCACTCGCAACTTGAAAAGTAAAATTTGTAAATTTGACCTTATTTTTGAGAGGTATGTGTCTAGTGAGTTGTTCCCAATAAATGTTGCTGGAGAATCCGAAAATGAGAGTGATATGACAATCGGTATTGGGAGAAAAGGTACAGATGATTGACGAGAAAATTGTGACGATATGTGGGACCAAACTCAAATCCTAAAATGGATTTATCTAGCATGGCCGCTGTCGGATTCTATTCAAGGCATCATTATTTAAGTACGGGTAAATATTGTAAAGCGTGTATTTTTTCCTAATTTAACACCCTAAAAGAGGCTGTACGTAATGTTGATATCTCATATAGAAATAAACGAGTCTCGTTCGTTGTTTATCGTACAATAAACAACTCCCACTCGTCGTTTGTTTCTTAATTACATGACCATATACACTAACATTATATCTTTTCATGTTTATCGGTCAACAAAAGCGACATAAGCATTTCCATAATCATGAGAAACCCTTGCCAAAAGTAGCGCCAACTGCACCATTGCGACAACATCAGGAGCATGTTTCATGATTCATCATAATAAATGATGACATTGGATGCTCGCAAAAACGCGAGCTCATTCCGATCCACTAGTGGCACCCGCCACAAACACATCCAAAGGCAAGCAAATTGTTCACCCGAAAAGGCAGAAAATTGCATCTGACATCATTTTTGTCATTGATACGTCAAACCTGGAAATGCCGTCTACACGTCCAACACAAAGCCCAAGCCAGGACCCAAATCCTTCAAACCCGGCCAAAGTTCTGTTAATTACATACATTTCCCCCTAACCTTAAATAATCTATACTAGTTCTGAAGTAAATCGTATTTACCCGTATGAATCGTCTTATGTTATTTATTACCGATAAACAGAATATGCACACTTTCTGAAAGTACTGTGTGATAAGTCACGCACCAAACCTATACTCTCGATATACATGCTGCTCTTACTTAAAAAAGAATATTGGGTTAACAAGATACGTATATTAAAGTACCATGCTTTCCTGATGTGCTCTCATTCTAATTTGAAATAATGGCGTAAATAGTTACCACTCATCTTTCAATATTTTTCAAGGTTGGGTTAATCACGAACATATTTGAATATGTACAACATCTATACTTACTTATCTTTACACTTAAAGGCATCAGGTTTGTCTGTCATAAGACCCCGAAACACAGCCCAATATTTGGCTCTTGGCTCCTTGTTCTTATATTTTATAAGTATTGTTTAAACAACTGTTTTTTTCTGTAAAATATGTTCATTTCAGAAATTAGATGCTATTCTAGCATTAGGTCTGTGGTACGTTTACTGCATCAGCATTACATTAAAACAATATTACATTATATTAATCCATACAGAGGAAATGCTTAACATTTATCTTTTAAGGCAGAGTGCAGGACGACTTGCTTTATACATATAAATGTGGACATATATGTATGGACATTTGGATGATACAGATATACCTCCTTAAAGATAGTGTTCGTAGATGACTGTAGAAAATGGAATAATTATGTGAGTAATGGGGTTAATACCACGTTCAGCAATATTTAGCCATATTGCGATATTGGTTTCCAACATACAAGACGGACCATGAAATTATGACTTGAATTTGGACCTGGCTTTCTGGTGTGATGTAACACCCCAGAATCTCCGGTAGAAAAAGGGCTCAAAGCACGAATTAAGATCACGAGATGATACTGATGTATGCATCTTGACATATATTTGCGTAGTATTACTACGTTAATTCATCAGTATATATGTATTTTGCATAAAGGGATATTATAGGATCGACGCTGACATGCGCATATAACCTATTCACCAGTGCTGTAATATTTCATTTCTTCTGACACATATCGACACGAGAAATTATATTTAAATTTAAAAGGAGCCCAAGTGGGATAGAAATTTGAGTCTGAACCTGTTGAACAAGGCTTGTTTCATTTTGGGCTATAGCATTGCCACAAGGCCTGGGCGGAAGGGAACACCTATTTGCACCCATCAGATACCAATCACAACTTCTCTCTCCAAACGAAAACAAAATAAGAAAAATGTCGGAAGTGTATCCTTCTAATTTTCTATTTAGATACATGTTTTAACTTTAAAGTAATTATATGTATCTCATGTATTATTGGTATCTGTGATGCTGGTACCGTTTTGTTGCCATTGTGTAGCTTTTGTGGAGTTATTATGAATATCAAACACATGCCTTGAAATATGGACTTGTGAAAGAACTCATCATTGAATCATTTGCATTTAAATTAATGCATATACCATTTACTTGGCGTGTATGGACATATTATCCATCTACTTATACACACTTATTATGGACATATACAGAATTTCATTGTACCTTATTATTTAAAAAAATACCCGTGAAGATCCGGGTTAGAATAGGCATTCAACAAACCATGCTTTTACGAAGGCGACTTGGCTCGCTGACCTGGTTGATGCATGTCATCGTATCCCAAATGCGTAGATCGGTGCTCTTGATGATAATGACTAAATTGTTTGGTCCAGACTGGATTATTTACGAACCACCGTCATATAGCTGGTATATTGCTGAGTGCGGCGTTAAACAACAAACAATCAAACAAAATCTATATAATTATTAAACACCTTCCAACAATGAGAAATTAAACTTATATTTTCTAAATATTCTGTTATATTTATAACATAATTTGATTCATAATTTAATTATTGCGTTGCTTTCTTCCCTGTCATTCAATGTGCATGTTCAAACCCCTAAACTTTTAATATTTCATTTTTCATAAATGGCTACGTTAGTGCGTTGCCTAGATCTCTCGTTACCTACTCACAAGAATAGATTAAAATAATTCGTTTTACTATCATATTTCTGTTTATCTAATTCATAATACGAAATTGATAATTCATTTATAATAGTATATATCATATTCGTGTATATCACTATCTGATGCTAAGGTTTTATTTCAGAAAATATAATTAATTCAAAATGTAGAAAGATACACAATTTGCCATTATTTGACTTTTAAACTGTACAAAGTATGATATAATGATCAGAATGCCTGTAATGGGTAGTATTTAAGAAAGAAATATTTGTCGAGAAGTCCCATTTTTCAGATATGCCCTTCAGTAGTATTATTGCATATCTCCAGAGAGAGGTTTACATTGTAGTTTTCATTATTTGTGGATAATTCAAAAAGCAACATAGAATATATATATGCTACCATGACGAAAGAATACAGAGTATACATAACTCGCAATTCTATATATTCAGCAAACATCCCAAAACCGAAACTCCACAACATATCCGATTACACTGATTAAGGCTATCAAAGTTCTCCATGCGATACTGACGCCCGTTCGTCTCCCAGACCATACAGAATAAATTTAAAAGGAATCCAGCTCAAGCCTAGAACGATTTGCAATTGGCAAGCCTAGATTGCCTTAATTCTATCCATGAAAGTAAGCATTAATAAAAAAATATTGTTCTTGTCTGCTTCTGATTATATTTTGTAGATACTTATTTTAACTAGGAAAATTGTACTGACACCGGCGCTGTCCCTATTGAAGCTATCCATAAGAATTTCGAATTGCCGTCCATTGTTCGATGTCAATACATCGATGACAAGTGAGGATATCATAAAGTAATCGTTGATGCCGCGCTACACTTTGATAAAAATTATAATCAAGTTGACTGATGTGTACATTACTACAGTGAACATGTACATGATCATGCCCTAATAATCAAATGCCGTAATGTCAAATACTAATTTATTATTGTGTGATGAATTTAACTGGATCAGTGGTAACATGTGATATTAATATTCCATCAATTACTTTCCTGGTTGGTCCATCCATGTCTACAAAATGAAAATAATACAATTAAAATGGAGCATAGAACAATTCTTAATTTCAGGCTAGAGCTGTGGAAATCTAGACTTTCCCAATCATTATAGACTTGAGTTGGTCTCATGTTTTACATTATTCTCTTGGGTCAACGTCTGTAGCGACCAGAACTGGGATACGACCAGAACTGGGATAAACAGTCCACAATTTCGCAAAACCCCATTTACTGCGGTAATGATTTCGGTTAGCTCTAAAACACATGGCGATATATATGCGGAGTATGATTTAGTTTATATTTTTGGGGGGGACCGTAGTGAATATGATCTTTTGTATATTTCCATGTCCCATTCCAAATAAATAACGCACATTAAATTCTTCACTATAAATTGGAAACATCTTTAGTTATTATTATTATTATTTTGTTATTTTGTACTTGACAAATATTCACACGCCTTTCTGTGCGGCAATTCACATTTATGCACAAATGTCACAGTGTCTGTGCGATATTTCTTTTAACAAATTATGTTATAATTAGATCAATAATTGAAATCAAGGATGTGTTTCTACATCACATTGTGGTCACAATAGTGTATAGAATGTAATGGAATCGGCCATATTACAAAAGTAAAAGCGGTAACTCGAGGGGTTTATGAAATATTTCGGATTGTGGCCGTTAAATAAAAGAGCCCCGACACATTATGCATTCCATTTAGATTTTGTTTTGTTTGTAACTGTAAACAATTTTCCGTATTCTGTTGTTTGTGGGCCAATTTAACGTGCGGTCTCCTCCAATCCCACGATCTGAATAGAAATGCAAAACATGTATCCTCATTAATTTATTTAATGTAACTGTGCTGAATGGAATCCTTGTAATTCACACTTGAGTAGATGTGAGAAATCATATTTATATAATTTCAAAACAATTATTTCACTTGCCTCTGTATTTAGACAAGCTCTTTCCACTTCTTTTAATTAGTTCGATGGGTTAATTGTATATGGTTTGCCAGAAGATTGAGGCGAAAATTACACAAGATGAAAGTGTTTTATAATTCTTCTTTACAAAGTTACGGGGAAGTACACAGGTACATCGGACATAAAATATACATTACTCAGAACGAAACGCGGGGTGTTGTATATCAGACATGTTATATACATCATTATAAATGAAAGACGCGGGGGAGTATGTATATCGGATATAAACTATACATCACTCAGAACGATAGATAACGATAGAGGGTTTGTATCGGATGTATTATATTTTACATACTTCAGAATGCTGTAGATGCAGACCAATGTAAGCTTTGAAACATGCTAAGAAGTATCCAAGCTTGATATTGACGATTGTTTCAGAATGGCATTCTACCCACATATACAAGTTAGTGGTAACCTCAAATACCTCCTTAACTTAACCCTATCACATATACATGATGCAGGTAATGAAAGTTCAGAAGTTTGGTGTGCAAATTTATAATAAATGTATAAATATAAATGTAGAACTAACAGATATAAGCGGTAAGACGGATATGACTCCTCATGCACGCATGCATGCACCGGTAAACCAGACCTAACAGAAAGGAGTATAGAGTTACTCCATAGTGTTTTAGGAACCAGGCAGCTTCAATTTGAAATAAAGGAAAGATATGTTGAAGCAAGTCGAAATAATATATTTATATATCTATCCTAAAATCATGATGATCCATGGACAGTGCATTGTGTATGTCTATGTTGGGCATTGCTTAAAATATACCCATCGCTTCGCTTGTCATGTTAGGCGACAATCGATGGTTGGTTGGTTGGTTGTTTAACGCCGCACTGAGCAATATTCCAGCTATATGACGGCGGTCTGTAAATAATCGAGTCTGGACCAGACAACACGGACAATCCAGTGATAGACATCATGAGCATCGATCCATGCATTTGGGATACGATGACATGCATCAACCAAGTCAGTGAGCCAGACCACCCGATCCCGTTAGTTGCCGTTTACGAGAAGCATAGTCGCCTTTTAGGGCAAGCATGGATTGCTGAAAAGACCTATTCTACCCCGGGTCTTCACGGGCACCACAATCGATGGACCGGGTGGGCAAGCTTGTATAGTGACTTCGTTAATTGTGTGTCATGTACCCCGATATAAATACATGTAAATAAACGATTGGTTTAAGTATGAACAACGTCCCACGCCGACATGTACGATGTCTCGCAATCAACCAAATAACGAACCTGACTACCCGAGGCTCGTTAGTCGCCTCTCATTATACGATTCTAAGCCGGACTCCCCATCCGATCATGGGAATATTACCTGCATGGTCAGCTTTGCTGTTACTGGTTCTTGCAGTAAAATGTTGGTCCACATGGGCAGAGAGCAAAATAGTGATTGATATTATAAGCAAACATCCAGCACGTCGGAGGACCTTGAACCTCCGATCCATGAAGTCACCTAGTAAGACAATTAAAATTAAGCATGTGTTGCTGGGGACCCCTTCTACACGAAATCAACTGCCTGAGTGGTCTAGTGGATAGACGTCTGCAGAAGGAGTGAGTAAGTGGGTGAATATGTATTTACACTGCTTTTAGCAGCATTCCTGGAGTATCATGGCACGGGACACCAGAAATAGGGTTTACTCATTGAACACATGATGGGAATCGAACCCGAGCCTTCGACGTGACGAGCGAACGCTTTGACCAATAGGCTAACCAATCGCACCCCAGACAGCGGAAGGTAAAATACACGGAATAAGATAGTACCCGTGCTTGACAATTGGCATTACATGGATAAACGTGGATAAACACAGTACATATTCTGTTTTACAAAACTCATGTAAGAATCCATGTATTACCTTCACCCTCACTGGGTAAATACAAGAATTTCTGAATTCTGACACTCCTTGTGTAACACACTTACTGGTATAATATTCCCTAGAAAAGTAACAATCATGACCTCCCTCAATATTTGCTAAGTTTGTGGTCCTAATCACTTTCAAAAGCTAAAAATAATTATAAATATTCAACAGTTAATAAATTTTAAATGTGTTATGACGCTTCTGCACGGCTTAATTACAGTAATACAAGGGTAAATATCTAATCGATAATTAATAAAAATCAGCTACAAGTATTCCATTATTTGTACATGTGAAAGGGCTATCCCATTTCTGGTCAAAAGGACATGAGTGATAATATAGTAAAAGGTCTCTTATAAATAGCAGTATTGACCCATTACATTAAGATTCTGCTCATAAGTGCGAAATATTATTTACTATTATCAACCGACAAGAAATCTTAAGATTCCATTAAATGTAGATTTTAAAGGCATTATCCCACTTCTGGTCAAGGTGATATGAGTCATGATATAGTAAAAAATCTCTTATAATTAGAAATAGTGTCCTATTACATTAAGATTCTGTCCACAAGTGTGAAATATTATTTACTATCATCAACCGACAAGAAATCTTAAGATTCCATTAATTGTAGATTTTAAAGGCATTATCCCACTTCTGGTCAAGGTGATATGAGTCATAAAATAGTCAAAAATCTCTTAAAATTAGAAATATTGTCCTATTACATTAAGATTCAGCCCACAAGTGTGAAATGTTATTTAATATCATCAACTGAGAAGAAATCTTAAGATTCCATTAATTGTAGATTTTAAAGGCATTATCCCATTTCTGGTCAAGGTGATACGAGTCATGATATAGTCAAAAATCTCTTAAAATTAGAAATATTGACCCATTACAATTAGACTTTTGTTCATAGGTCTGAAATATTATTTACTATCATCAACCGACAAGAAATCTTAAGATTCCATTAATTGTAGATTTTAAAGGCATTATCACACTTCTGGTCAAGGTGATATGAGTCAAAATATAGTCAAAAATCTCTTAAAATTAGAAATAGTGTCCTATTACATTAAGATTCTGATCATAAGTATGAAATATTATTTACTATCATCAACCGACAAGAAATCTTAAGATTCCATTAATTATAGATTTTAAGGCATTATCCCACTTCTGGTCAAGGTGATATGAGTCATAAAATGGTCAAAAATCTCTTAAAATTAGAAATATTGACCCATTACATTAAGATTCTGTCCACAAGTGTGAAATATTATTTACTATCATCAACCGACAAGAAATCTTAAGATTCCATTAAATATAGATTTTAAAGGCATTATCCCATTTCTGGTCAAGGTGATATGAGTCATAATATAGTCACAAATCTCTTAAAATTAGAAATATTGTCCTATTACATTAAGATTCAGCCCACAAGTGTGAAATATTATTTACTATCATCAACCGACAAGAAATCTTAAGATTCCATTAAATGTAGATTTTAAAGGCATTATCCCACTTCTGGTCAAGGTGATATGAGTCATGATATAGTAAAAAATCTCTTATAATTAGAAATATTGTCCTATTACATTAAGATTCTGTCCACAAGTTTGAAATATTATTTACTATCATCAACCGACAAGAAATCTTAAGATTCCATTAATTGTAGATTTTAAAGGCATTATCCCACTTCTGGTCAAGGTGATATGAGTCAAAATATAGTCAAAAATCTCTTAATATTGACCCATTACATTAAGATTCTGCTCATAAGTGCGAAATATTATTTACTATCATCAACCGACAAGAAATCTTAAGATTCCATTAATTGTAGATTTTAAAGGCATTATCCCATTTCTGGTCAAGGTGATATGAGTCATAATATAGTAAAAAATCTCTTAAAATTAGAAATATTGACCCATTACATTTAGACCTTTGTTCATAGGTCTGAAATATTATTTACTATCATCAACCGACAAGAAATCTTAAGATTCCATTAATTGTAGATTTTAAAGGCATTATCCCACTTCTGGTCAAGGTGATATGAGTCATAAAATAGTCAAAAATCTCTTAAAATTAGAAATATTGACCCATTACATTAAGACCTTTGTTCATAGGTTTGAAATGTTATTTACTATCATCAACCGACAAGAAATCTTAAGATTCCATTAATTGTAGATTTTAAAGGCATTATCCCACTTCTGGTCAAGGTGATATGAGTCATAAAATAGTCAAAAATCTCTTAAAATTAGAAATATTGACCCATTGCATTCACATTCTGCTCACAAGTGTGAAATGTTATTTACTTTCTGCAGCCAACCAGAAATCTTAAGATTCCATTAATTGTAGATTTTAAAGGCATTATCCCACGTCTGTCAAGTTGATACAAGTTATAATATAGTAAAAAAACTCTTAAAATTAGAAATATTGACCCATTACATTAAGATTCTGTCCACAAGAGCAAAATAGTATTTACTATCATCAACTGACAAGAAATCTTAAGATTCCATTAATTGTAGATTTTAAAGGCATTATCCCACTTCTGGTCAAGGTGATATGAGTCAAAATATAGTCAAAAATCTCTTAATATTGACCCATTACATTAAGATTCTGCTCATAAGTGCGAAATATTATTTACTATCATCAACCGACAAGAAATCTTAAGATTCCATTAATTGTAGATTTTAAAGGCATTATCCCATTTCTGGTCAAGGTGATATGAGTCATAAAATAGTCAAAAATCTCTTAAAATTAGAAATATTGTCCTATTACATTAAGATTCTGTCCACAAGTTTGAAATGTTATTTAATATCATCAACTGAGAAGAAATCTTAAGATTCCATTAATTGTAGATTTTAAAGGCATTATCCCACTTCTGGTCAAGGTGATATGAGTCAAAATATAGTCAAAAATCTCTTAAAATTAGAAATATTGACCCATTACATTAAGATTCTGCTCATAAGTGCGAAATATTATTTACTATCATCAACTGAGAAGAAATCTTAAGATTCCATTAATTGTAGATTTTAAAGGCATTATCCCACTTCTGGTCAAGGTGATACAAGTCATGATATAGTAAAAAATCTCTTAAAATTAGAAATATTGACCCATTACATTTAGACCTTTGTTCATAGGTCTGAAATATTATTTACTATCATCAACCGACAAGAAATCTTAAGATTCCATTAATTGTAGATTTTAAAGGCATTATCCCACTTCTGGTCAAGGTGATATGAGTCAAAATATAGTCAAAAATCTCTTAAAATTAGAAATATTGACCCATTACATTAAGATTCCGCTCATAAGTGCGAAATATTATTTACTATCATCAACCGACAAGAAATCTTAAGATTCCATTAATTGTAGATTTTAAAGGCATTATCCCATTTCTGGTCAAGGTGATATGAGTCATAAAATAGTCAAAAATCTCTTAAAATTAGAAATATTGTCCTATTACATTAAGATTCTGTCCACAAGTTTGAAATGTTATTTAATATCATCAACTGAGAAGAAATCTTAAGATTCCATTAATTGTAGATTTTAAAGGCATTATCCCACTTCTGGTCAAGGTGATATGAGTCAAAATATAGTCAAAAATCTCTTAAAATTAGAAATATTGACCCATTACATTTATACCTTTGTTCATAGGTCTGAAATATTATTTACTATCATCAACCGACAAGAAATCTTAAGATTCCATTAATTGTAGATTTTAAAGGCATTATCCCATTTCTGGTCCAGGTGATATGAGTCATAAAATAGTCAAAAATCTCTTAAAATTAGAAATATTGTCCTATTACATTAAGATTCAGCCCACAAGTGTGAAATGTTATTTAATATCATCAACTGAGAAGAAATCTTAAGATTCCATTAATTGTAGATTTTAAAGGCATTATCCCACTTCTGGTCAAGGTGATACAAGTCATGATATAGTCAAAAATCTCTTAAAATTAGAAATATTGACCCATTACATTTAGACCTTTGTTCATAGGTCTGAAATATTATTTACTATCATCAACCGACAAGAAATCTTAAGATTCCATTAATTGTAGATTTTAAAGGCATTATCCCATTTCTGGTCAAGGTGATATGAGTCATAAAATAGTCAAAAATCTCTTAAAATTAGAAATATTGTCCTATTACATTAAGATTCTGTCCACAAGTTTGAAATGTTATTTAATATCATCAACTGAGAAGAAATCTTAAGATTCCATTAATTGTAGATTTTAAAGGCATTATCCCACTTCTGGTCAAGGTGATATGAGTCAAAATATAGTCAAAAATCTCTTAAAATTAGAAATATTGACCCATTACATTAAGATTCTGCTCATAAGTGCGAAATATTATTTACTATCATCAACCGACAAGAAATCTTAAGATTCCATTAATTGTAGATTTTAAAGGCATTATCCCATTTCTGGTCAAGGTGATATGAGTCATAATATAGTAAAAAATCTCTTAAAATTAGAAATATTGACCCATTACATTTAGACCTTTATTCATAGGTCTGAAATATTATTTACTATCATCAACCGACAAGAAATCTTAAGATTCCATTAATTGTAGATTTTAAAGGCATTATCCCACTTCTGGTCAAGGTGATATGAGTCATAAAATAGTCAAAAATCTCTTAAAATTAGAAATATTGACCCATTACATTAAGACCTTTGTTCATAGGTTTGAAATATTATTTACTATCATCAACCGACAAAAAATCTTAAGATTCCATTAATTGTAGATTTTAAAGGCATTATCCCATTTCTGGTCCAGGTGATATGAGTCATAAAATAGTCAAAAATCTCTTAAAATTAGAAATATTGTCCTATTACATTAAGATTCTGTCCACAAGTGTGAAATGTTATTTAATATCATCAACTGAGAAGAAATCTTAAGATTCCATTAATTGTAGATTTTAAAGGCATTATCCCATTTCTGGTCAAGGTGATACAAGTCATGATATAGTAAAAAATCTCTTAAAATTAGAAATATTGACCCATTACATTTAGACCTTTGTTCATAGGTCTGAAATATTATTTACTATCATCAACCGACAAGAAATCTTAAGATTCCATTAATTGTAGATTTTAAAGGCATTATCCCACTTCTGGTCAAGGTGATATGAGTCAAAATATAGTCAAAAATCTCTTAATATTGACCCATTACATTAAGATTCTGCTCATAAGTGCGAAATATTATTTACTATCATCAACCGACAAGAAATCTTAAGATTCCATTAATTGTAGATTTTAAAGGCATTATCCCATTTCTGGTCAAGGTGATATGAGTCATAAAATAGTCAAAAATCTCTTAAAATTAGAAATATTGTCCTATTACATTAAGATTCTGTCCACAAGTTTGAAATGTTATTTAATATCATCAACTGAGAAGAAATCTTAAGATTCCATTAATTGTAGATTTTAAAGCCATTATCCCACTTCTGGTCAAGGTGATATGTGTCAAAATATAGTCAAAAATCTCTTAAAATTAGAAATATTGACCCATTACATTAAGATTCTGCTCATAAGTGCGAAATATTATTTACTATCATCAACCGACAAGAAATCTTAAGATTCCATTAATTGTAGATTTTAAAGGCATTATCCCATTTCTGGTCAAGGTGATATGAGTCATAATATAGTAAAAAATCTCTTAAAATTAGAAATATTGACCCATTACATTTAGACCTTTGTTCATAGGTCTGAAATATTATTTACTATCATCAACCGACAAGAAATCTTAAGATTCCATTAATTGTAGATTTTAAAGGCATTATCCCACTTCTGGTCAAGGTGATATGAGTCATAAAATAGTCAAAAATCTCTTAAAATTAGAAATATTGACCCATTACATTAAGACCTTTGTTCATAGGTTTGAAATGTTATTTACTATCATCAACCGACAAGAAATCTTAAGATTCCATTAATTGTAGATTTTAAAGGCATTATCCCACTTCTGGTCAAGGTGATATGAGTCATAAAATAGTCAAAAATCTCTTAAAATTAGAAATATTGACCCATTGCATTCACATTCTGCTCACAAGTGTGAAATGTTATTTACTTTCTGCAGCCAACCAGAAATCTTAAGATTCCATTAATTGTAGATTTTAAAGGCATTATCCCACGTCTGTCAAGTTGATACAAGTTATAATATAGTAAAAAAACTCTTAAAATTAGAAATATTGACCCATTACATTAAGATTCTGTCCACAAGAGCAAAATAGTATTTACTATCATCAACTGACAAGAAATCTTAAGATTCCATTAATTGTAGATTTTAAAGGCATTATTCCACTTCTGGTCAAGGTGATATGAGTCAAAATATAGTCAAAAATCTCTTAATATTGACCCATTACATTAAGATTCTGCTCATAAGTGCGAAATATTATTTACTATCATCAACCGACAAGAAATCTTAAGATTCCATTAATTGTAGATTTTAAAGGCATTATCCCATTTCTGGTCAAGGTGATATGAGTCATAAAATAGTCAAAAATCTCTTAAAATTAGAAATATTGTCCTATTACATTAAGATTCTGTCCACAAGTTTGAAATGTTATTTAATATCATCAACTGAGAAGAAATCTTAAGATTCCATTAATTGTAGATTTTAAAGGCATTATCCCACTTCTGGTCAAGGTGATATGAGTCAAAATATAGTCAAAAATCTCTTAAAATTAGAAATATTGACCCATTACATTAAGATTCTGCTCATAAGTGCGAAATATTATTTACTATCATCAACCGACAAGAAATCTTAAGATTCCATTAATTGTAGATTTTAAAGGCATTATCCCATTTCTGGTCAAGGTGATATGAGTCATAATATAGTAAAAAATCTCTTAAAATTAGAAATATTGACCCATTACATTTATACCTTTGTTCATAGGTCTGAAATATTATTTACTATCATCAACCGACAAGAAATCTTAAGATTCCATTAATTGTAGATTTTAAAGGCATTATCCCACTTCTGGTCAAGGTGATATGAGTCATAAAATAGTCAAAAATCTCTTAAAATTAGAAATATTGTCCTATTACATTAAGATTCTGTCCACAAGTGTGAAATGTTATTTAATATCATCAACTGAGAAGAAATCTTAAGATTCCATTAATTGTAGATTTTAAAGGCATTATCCCATTTCTGGTCAAGGTGATACAAGTCATGATATAGTAAAAAATCTCTTAAAATTAGAAATATTGACCCATTACATTTATACCTTTGTTCATAGGTCTGAAATATTATTTACTATCATCAACCGACAAGAAATCTTAAGATTCCATTAATTGTAGATTTTAAAGGCATTATCCCACTTCTGGTCAAGGTGATATGAGTCATAAAATAGTCAAAAATCTCTTAAAATTAGAAATATTGACCCATTACATTAAGACCTTTGTTCATAGGTTTGAAATGTTATTTACTATCATCAACCGACAAGAAATCTTAAGATTCCATTAATTGTAGATTTTAAAGGCATTATCCCACTTCTGGTCAAGGTGATATGAGTCATAAAATAGTCAAAAATCTCTTAAAATTAGAAATATTGACCCATTGCATTCACATTCTGCTCACAAGTGTGAAATGTTATTTACTTTCTGCAGCCAACCAGAAATCTTAAGATTCCATTAATTGTAGATTTTAAAGGCATTATCCCACGTCTGTCAAGTTGATACAAGTTATAATATAGTAAAAAAACTCTTAAAATTAGAAATATTGACCCATTACATTAAGATTCTGTCCACAAGAGCAAAATAGTATTTACTATCATCAACTGACAAGAAATCTTAAGATTCCATTAATTGTAGATTTTAAAGGCATTATTCCACTTCTGGTCAAGGTGATATGAGTCAAAATATAGTCAAAAATCTCTTAATATTGACCCATTACATTAAGATTCTGCTCATAAGTGCGAAATATTATTTACTATCATCAACCGACAAGAAATCTTAAGATTCCATTAATTGTAGATTTTAAAGGCATTATCCCATTTCTGGTCAAGGTGATATGAGTCATAAAATAGTCAAAAATCTCTTAAAATTAGAAATATTGTCCTATTACATTAAGATTCTGTCCACAAGTTTGAAATGTTATTTAATATCATCAACTGAGAAGAAATCTTAAGATTCCATTAATTGTAGATTTTAAAGGCATTATCCCACTTCTGGTCAAGGTGATATGAGTCAAAATATAGTCAAAAATCTCTTAAAATTAGAAATATTGACCCATTACATTAAGATTCTGCTCATAAGTGCGAAATATTATTTACTATCATCAACCGACAAGAAATCTTAAGATTCCATTAATTGTAGATTTTAAAGGCATTATCCCATTTCTGGTCAAGGTGATATGAGTCATAATATAGTAAAAAATCTCTTAAAATTAGAAATATTGACCCATTACATTTATACCTTTGTTCATAGGTCTGAAATATTATTTACTATCATCAACCGACAAGAAATCTTAAGATTCCATTAATTGTAGATTTTAAAGGCATTATCCCACTTCTGGTCAAGGTGATATGATTCATAAAATAGTCAAAAATCTCTTAAAATTAGAAATATTGTCCTATTACATTAAGATTCTGTCCACAAGTGTGAAATGTTATTTAATATCATCAACTGAGAAGAAATCTTAAGATTCCATTAATTGTAGATTTTAAAGGCATTATCCCATTTCTGGTCAAGGTGATACAAGTCATGATATAGTAAAAAATCTCTTAAAATTAGAAATATTGACCCATTACATTTAGACCTTTGTTCATAGGTCTGAAATATTATTTACTATCATCAACCGACAAGAAATCTTAAGATTCCATTAATTGTAGATTTTAAAGGCATTATCCCATTTCTGGTCAAGGTGATATGAGTCATAAAATAGTCAAAAATCTCTTAAAATTAGAAATATTGTCCTATTACATTAAGATTCTGTCCACAAGTGTGAAATGTTATTTAATATCATCAACTGAGAAGAAATCTTAAGATTCCATTAATTGTAGATTTTAAAGGCATTATCCCACTTCTGGTCAAGGTGATACAAGTCATGATATAGTCAAAAATCTCTTAAAATTAGAAATATTGACCCATTACATTTAGACCTTTGTTCATAGGTCTGAAATATTATTTACTATCATCAACCGACAAGAAATCTTAAGATTCCATTAATTGTAGATTTTAAAGGCATTATCCCATTTCTGGTCAAGGTGATATGAGTCATAAAATAGTCAAAAATCTCTTAAAATTAGAAATATTGTCCTATTACATTAAGATTCTGTCCACAAGTTTGAAATGTTATTTAATATCATCAACTGAGAAGAAATCTTAAGATTCCATTAATTGTAGATTTTAAAGGCATTATCCCACTTCTGGTCAAGGTGATATGAGTCAAAATATAGTCAAAAATCTCTTAAAATTAGAAATATTGACCCATTACATTAAGATTCTGCTCATAAGTGCGAAATATTATTTACTATCATCAACCGACAAGAAATCTTAAGATTCCATTAATTGTAGATTTTAAAGGCATTATCCCATTTCTGGTCAAGGTGATATGAGTCATAATATAGTAAAAAATCTCTTAAAATTAGAAATATTGACCCATTACATTTAGACCTTTGTTCATAGGTCTGAAATATTATTTACTATCATCAACCGACAAGAAATCTTAAGATTCCATTAATTGTAGATTTTAAAGGCATTATCCCACTTCTGGTCAAGGTGATATGAGTCATAAAATAGTCAAAAATCTCTTAAAATTAGAAATATTGACCCATTACATTAAGACCTTTGTTAATAGGTTTGAAATATTATTTACTATCATCAACCAACAAAAAATCTTAAGATTCCATTAATTGTAGATTTTAAAGGCATTATCCCATTTCTGGTCAAGGTGATATGAGTCATAAAATAGTCAAAAATCTCTTAAAATTAGAAATATTGTCCTATTACATTAAGATTCTGTCCACAAGTTTGAAATGTTATTTAATATCATCAACTGAGAAGAAATCTTAAGATTCCATTAATTGTAGATTTTAAAGCCATTATCCCACTTCTGGTCAAGGTGATATGTGTCAAAATATAGTCAAAAATCTCTTAAAATTAGAAATATTGACCCATTACATTAAGATTCTGCTCATAAGTGCGAAATATTATTTACTATCATCAACCGACAAGAAATCTTAAGATTCCATTAATTGTAGATTTTAAAGGCATTATCCCATTTCTGGTCAAGGTGATATGAGTCATAATATAGTAAAAAATCTCTTAAAATTAGAAATATTGACCCATTACATTTAGACCTTTGTTCATAGGTCTGAAATATTATTTACTATCATCAACCGACAAGAAATCTTAAGATTCCATTAATTGTAGATTTTAAAGGCATTATCCCACTTCTGGTCAAGGTGATATGAGTCATAAAATAGTCAAAAATCTCTTAAAATTAGAAATATTGACCCATTACATTAAGACCTTTGTTCATAGGTTTGAAATGTTATTTACTATCATCAACCGACAAGAAATCTTAAGATTCCATTAATTGTAGATTTTAAAGGCATTATCCCACTTCTGGTCAAGGTGATATGAGTCATAAAATAGTCAAAAATCTCTTAAAATTAGAAATATTGACCCATTGCATTCACATTCTGCTCACAAGTGTGAAATGTTATTTACTTTCTGCAGCCAACCAGAAATCTTAAGATTCCATTAATTGTAGATTTTAAAGGCATTATCCCACGTCTGTCAAGTTGATACAAGTTATAATATAGTAAAAAAACTCTTAAAATTAGAAATATTGACCCATTACATTAAGATTCTGTCCGCAAGAGCAAAATAGTATTTACTATCATCAACTGACAAGAAATCTTAAGATTCCATTAATTGTAGATTTTAAAGGCATTATCCCACTTCTGGTCAAGGTGATATGAGTCAAAATATAGTCAAAAATCTCTTAATATTGACCCATTACATTAAGATTCTGCTCATAAGTGCGAAATATTATTTACTATCATCAACCGACAAGAAATCTTAAGATTCCATTAATTGTAGATTTTAAAGGCATTATCCCATTTCTGGTCAAGGTGATATGAGTCATAAAATAGTCAAAAATCTCTTAAAATTAGAAATATTGTCCTATTACATTAAGATTCTGTCCACAAGTTTGAAATGTTATTTAATATCATCAACTGAGAAGAAATCTTAAGATTCCATTAATTGTAGATTTTAAAGGCATTATCCCATTTCTGGTCAAGGTGATATGAGTCAAAATATAGTCAAAAATCTCTTAAAATTAGAAATATTGACCCATTACATTAAGATTCTGCTCATAAGTGCGAAATATTATTTACTATCATCAACCGACAAGAAATCTTAAGATTCCATTAATTGTAGATTTTAAAGGCATTATCCCATTTCTGGTCAAGGTGATATGAGTCATAATATAGTAAAAAATCTCTTAAAATTAGAAATATTGACCCATTACATTTATACCTTTGTTCATAGGTCTGAAATATTATTTACTATCATCAACCGACAAGAAATCTTAAGATTCCATTAATTGTAGATTTTAAAGGCATTATCCCACTTCTGGTCAAGGTGATATGAGTCATAAAATAGTCAAAAATCTCTTAAAATTAGAAATATTGTCCTATTACATTAAGATTCTGTCCACAAGTGTGAAATGTTATTTAATATCATCAACTGAGAAGAAATCTTAAGATTCCATTAATTGTAGATTTTAAAGGCATTATCCCACTTCTGGTCAAGGTGATACAAGTCATGATATAGTCAAAAATCTCTTAAAATTAGAAATATTGACCCATTACATTTAGACCTTTGTTCATAGGTCTGAAATATTATTTACTATCATCAACCGACAAGAAATCTTAAGATTCCATTAATTGTAGATTTTAAAGGCATTATCCCACTTCTGGTCAAGGTGATATGAGTCATAAAATAGTCAAAAATCTCTTAAAATTAGAAATATTGTCCTATTACATTAAGATTCTGTCCACAAGTGTGAAATGTTATTTAATATCATCAACTGAGAAGAAATCTTAAGATTCCATTAATTGTAGATTTTAAAGGCATTATCCCACTTCTGGTCAAGGTGATACAAGTCATGATATAGTAAAAAATCTCTTAAAATTAGAAATATTGACCCATTACATTTAGACCTTTGTTCATAGGTCTGAAATATTATTTACTATCATCAACCGACAAGAAATCTTAAGATTCCATTAATTGTAGATTTTAAAGGCATTATCCCATTTCTGGTCAAGGTGATATGAGTCATAAAATAGTCAAAAATCTCTTAAAATTAGAAATATTGTCCTATTACATTAAGATTCTGTCCACAAGTTTGAAATGTTATTTAATATCATCAACTGAGAAGAAATCTTAAGATTCCATTAATTGTAGATTTTAAAGGCATTATCCCACTTCTGGTCAAGGTGATATGAGTCAAAATATAGTCAAAAATCTCTTAAAATTAGAAATATTGACCCATTACATTAAGATTCTGCTCATAAGTGCGAAATATTATTTACTATCATCAACCGACAAGAAATCTTAAGATTCCATTAATTGTAGATTTTAAAGGCATTATCCCATTTCTGGTCAAGGTGATATGAGTCATAATATAGTAAAAAATCTCTTAAAATTAGAAATATTGACCCATTACATTTATACCTTTGTTCATAGGTCTGAAATATTATTTACTATCATCAACCGACAAGAAATCTTAAGATTCCATTAATTGTAGATTTTAAAGGCATTATCCCACTTCTGGTCAAGGTGATATGAGTCATAAAATAGTCAAAAATCTCTTAAAATTAGAAATATTGTCCTATTACATTAAGATTCTGTCCACAAGTGTGAAATGTTATTTAATATCATCAACTGAGAAGAAATCTTAAGATTCCATTAATTGTAGATTTTAAAGGCATTATCCCATTTCTGGTCAAGGTGATACAAGTCATGATATAGTAAAAAATCTCTTAAAATTAGAAATATTGACCCATTACATTTAGACCTTTGTTCATAGGTCTGAAATATTATTTACTATCATCAACCGACAAGAAATCTTAAGATTCCATTAATTGTAGATTTTAAAGGCATTATCCCATTTCTGGTCAAGGTGATATGAGTCATAAAATAGTCAAAAATCTCTTAAAATTAGAAATATTGTCCTATTACATTAAGATTCTGTCCACAAGTGTGAAATGTTATTTAATATCATCAACTGAGAAGAAATCTTAAGATTCCATTAATTGTAGATTTTAAAGGCATTATCCCACTTCTGGTCAAGGTGATACAAGTCATGATATAGTCAAAAATCTCTTAAAATTAGAAATATTGACCCATTACATTTAGACCTTTGTTCATAGGTCTGAAATATTATTTACTATCATCAACCGACAAGAAATCTTAAGATTCCATTAATTGTAGATTTTAAAGGCATTATCCCATTTCTGGTCAAGGTGATATGAGTCATAAAATAGTCAAAACTCTCTTAAAATTAGAAATATTGTCCTATTACATTAAGATTCTGTCCACAAGTTTGAAATGTTATTTAATATCATCAACTGAGAAGAAATCTTAAGATTCCATTAATTGTAGATTTTAAAGGCATTATCCCACTTCTGGTCAAGGTGATATGAGTCAAAATATAGTCAAAAATCTCTTAAAATTAGAAATATTGACCCATTACATTAAGATTCTGCTCATAAGTGCGAAATATTATTTACTATCATCAACCGACAAGAAATCTTAAGATTCCATTAATTGTAGATTTTAAAGGCATTATCCCATTTCTGGTCAAGGTGATATGAGTCATAATATAGTAAAAAATCTCTTAAAATTAGAAATATTGACCCATTACATTTAGACCTTTGTTCATAGGTCTGAAATATTATTTACTATCATCAACCGACAAGAAATCTTAAGATTCCATTAATTGTAGATTTTAAAGGCATTATCCCACTTCTGGTCAAGGTGATATGAGTCATAAAATAGTCAAAAATCTCTTAAAATTAGAAATATTGACCCATTACATTAAGACCTTTGTTCATAGGTTTGAAATATTATTTACTATCATCAACCAACAAAAAATCTTAAGATTCCATTAATTGTAGATTTTAAAGGCATTATCCCATTTCTGGTCCAGGTGATATGAGTCATAAAATAGTCAAAAATCTCTTAAAATTAGAAATATTGTCCTATTACATTAAGATTCTGTCCACAAGTGTGAAATGTTATTTAATATCATCAACTGAGAAGAAATCTTAAGATTCCATTAATTGTAGATTTTAAAGGCATTATCCCATTTCTGGTCAAGGTGATATGAGTCATGATATAGTCAAAAATCTCTTAAAATTAGAAATATTGACCCATTATATTTAGACCTTTGTTCATAGGTCTGAAATATTATTTACTATCATCAACCGACAAGAAATCTTAAGATTCCATTAATTGTAGATTTTAAAGGCATTATCCCACTTCTGGTCAAGGTGATATGAGTCAAAATATAGTCAAAAATCTCTTAATATTGACCCATTACATTAAGATTCTGCTCATAAGTGCGAAATATTATTTACTATCATCAACCGACAAGAAATCTTAAGATTCCATTAATTGTAGATTTTAAAGGCATTATCCCATTTCTGGTCAAGGTGATATGAATCATAAAATAGTCAAAAATCTCTTAAAATTAGAAATATTGTCCTATTACCTTAAGATTCTGTCCACAAGTTTGAAATGTTATTTAATATCATCAACTGAGAAGAAATCTTAAGATTCCATTAATTGTAGATTTTAAAGGCATTATCCCACTTCTGGTCAAGGTGATATGAGTCAAAATATAGTCAAAAATCTCTTAAAATTAGAAATATTGACCCATTACATTAAGATTCTGCTCATAAGTGCGAAATATTATTTACTATCATCAACCGACAAGAAATCTTAAGATTCCATTAATTGTAGATTTTAAAGGCATTATCCCACTTCTGGTCAAGGTGATATGAGTCAAAATATAGTCAAAAATCTCTTAAAATTAGAAATATTGACCCATTACATTAAGATTCTGCTCATAAGTGCGAAATATTATTTACTATCATCAACCGACAAGAAATCTTAAGATTCCATTAATTGTAGATTTTAAAGGCATTATCCCATTTCTGGTCAAGGTGATATGAGTCATAATATAGTAAAAAATCTCTTAAAATTAGAAATATTGACCCATTACATTTAGACCTTTGTTCATAGGTCTGAAATATTATTTACTATCATCAACCGACAAGAAATCTTAAGATTCCATTAATTGTAGATTTTAAAGGCATTATCCCACTTCTGGTCAAGGTGATATGAGTCATAAAATAGTCAAAAATCTCTTAAAATTAGAAATATTGACCCATTACATTAAGACCTTTGTTCATAGGTTTGAAATATTATTTACTATCATCAACCAACAAAAAATCTTAAGATTCCATTAATTGTAGATTTTAAAGGCATTATCCCATTTCTGGTCCAGGTGATATGAGTCATAAAATAGTCAAAAATCTCTTAAAATTAGAAATATTGTCCTATTACATTAAGATTCTGTCCACAAGTGTGAAATGTTATTTAATATCATCAACTGAGAAGAAATCTTAAGATTCCATTAATTGTAGATTTTAAAGGCATTATCCCATTTCTGGTCAAGGTGATATGAGTCATGATATAGTCAAAAATCTCTTAAAATTAGAAATATTGACCCATTATATTTAGACCTTTGTTCATAGGTCTGAAATATTATTTACTATCATCAACCGACAAGAAATCTTAAGATTCCATTAATTGTAGATTTTAAAGGCATTATCCCACTTCTGGTCAAGGTGATATGAGTCAAAATATAGTCAAAAATCTCTTAATATTGACCCATTACATTAAGATTCTGCTCATAAGTGCGAAATATTATTTACTATCATCAACCGACAAGAAATCTTAAGATTCCATTAATTGTAGATTTTAAAGGCATTATCCCATTTCTGGTCAAGGTGATATGAGTCATAAAATAGTCAAAAATCTCTTAAAATTAGAAATATTGTCCTATTACCTTAAGATTCTGTCCACAAGTTTGAAATGTTATTTAATATCATCAACTGAGAAGAAATCTTAAGATTCCATTAATTGTAGATTTTAAAGGCATTATCCCACTTCTGGTCAAGGTGATATGAGTCAAAATATAGTCAAAAATCTCTTAAAATTAGAAATATTGACCCATTACATTAAGATTCTGCTCATAAGTGCGAAATATTATTTACTATCATCAACCGACAAGAAATCTTAAGATTCCATTAATTGTAGATTTTAAAGGCATTATCCCACTTCTGGTCAAGGTGATATGAGTCAAAATATAGTCAAAAATCTCTTAAAATTAGAAATATTGACCCATTACATTTAGACCTTTGTTCATAGGTCTGAAATATTATTTACTATCATCAACCGACAAGAAATCTTAAGATTCCATTAATTGTAGATTTTAAAGGCATTATCCCATTTCTGGTCAAGGTGATATGAGTCATAAAATAGTCAAAAATCTCTTAAAATTAGAAATAAATTCCTATTACATTAAGATTCTGTCCACAAGTGTGAAATGTTATTTAATATCATCAACTGAGAAGAAATCTTAAGATTCCATTAATTGTAGATTTTAAAGGCATTATCCCATTTCTGGTCAAGGTGATACAAGTCATGATATAGTCAAAAATCTCTTAAAATTAGAAATATTGACCCATTACATTTAGACCTTTGTTCATAGGTCTGAAATATTATTTACTATCATCAACCGACAAGAAATCTTAAGATTCCATTAATTGTAGATTTTAAAGGCATTATCCCATTTCTGGTCAAGGTGATATGAGTCAAAATATAGTCAAAAATCTCTTAAAATTAGAAATATTGACCCATTACATTAAGATTCTGCTCATAAGTGCGAAATATTATTTACTATCATCAACCGACAAGAAATCTTAAGATTCCATTAATTGTAGATTTTAAAGGCACTATCCCACTTCTGGTCAAGGTGATATGAGTCATAAAATAGTCAAAAATCTTTTAAAATTAGAAATATTGTCCTATTACATTAAGATTCTGTCCACAAGTGTGAAATGTTATTTAATATCATCAACTGAGAAGAAATCTTAAGATTCCATTAATTGTAGATTTTAAAGGCATTATCCCACTTCTGGTCAAGGTGATACAAGTCATGATATAGTAAAAAATCTCTTAAAATTAGAAATATTGACCCATTACATTTAGACCTTTGTTCATAGGTCTGAAATATTATTTACTATCATCAACCGACAAGAAATCTTAAGATTCCATTAATTGTAGATTTTAAAGGCATTATCCCACTTCTGGTCAAGGTGATATGAGTCAAAATATAGTCAAAAATCTCTTAAAATTAGAAATATTGACCCATTACATTAAGATTCTGTTCATAAGTGCGAAATATTATTTACTATCATCAACCGACAAGAAATCTTAAGATTCCATTAATTGTAGATTTTAAAGGCACTATCCCACTTCTGGTCAAGGTGATATGAGTCATAAAATAGTCAAAAATCTCTTAAAATTAGAAATACTGACCCATTACATTAAGACCTTTGTTCATAGGTTTGAAATGTTATTTACTATCATCAACCGACAAGAAATCTTAAGATTCCATTAATTGTAGATTTTAAAGGCATTATCCCACTTCTGGTCAAGGTGATATGAGTCATAAAAAAGTCAAAAATCTCTTAAAATTAGAAACACTGACCCATTACATTAAGATTCTGTCCACAAGTGTGAAATACTATTTACTATCATCAACCAACAAGAAATCTTAAGATTCCATTAATTGTAGATTTTAAAGGCATTATCCCACTTCTGGTCAAGGTGATATGAGTCATAAAATAGTCAAAAATCTCTTAAAATTAGAAATATTGACCCATTGCATTCACATTCTGCTCACAAGTGTGAAATGTTATTTACTTTCTGCAGCCAACCAGAAATCTTAAGATTCCATTAATTGTAGATTTTAATGGCATTATTCCATTTATGGTCGAGGCAATATGAGTCTTAATATAGTCAAAAATCTTGTAAAATTAACAGTATTAACCCATTGCATTCACATTCTACTCACAAGTGCAAAATGTTATTTATTATCTTCAGCCGAGAACAAATCTTAAGATTCCATTAACTGTAGATTTTAAAGGTGTTATTCCATTTATGGTTGAGCGAGGAAGTGACTATGGTTTTATGCTGCTTACCAATATTCCAGCAATATCACTGGGGGACACCAGAAATGGGCTTCACTCATTGTACCCATATTGGGAATCAACCCAGGTCTTCGGTGTCACGAGCCAATGTTTTAACCACTAGGCTACCCGACCGCCCCCACTTATGGTTGAGGTGATATGAGTGATAAATAGAGGTTATCACGCGAGTGTGTTTGGGGATGGTAAATATCCTGTATTTGGAATAAACATTGTATTTAGCGAGCCTTGGCTTGTTAAATACATAGTAATTGATATTTCTCCAGATTCTGATCGCTGAATGACAAGGGTGATGCCATGTTTGTTTATAAACAGTGAAAGTAGTCCCAACTTGACCTTTGATATTTGCATCTCTATCCGCATATGACCCCAACGGATATCGTCTTTATCCATTGGCTTTATTCTGCTGAGAAACCTACCCATTATATGATAATACAGTATAAAATCTCATAAAATTAGAAATATTGACCCATTACATTCAGATTCTGTCCACAAGTTTGAAATGTTATTTACTATCATCAGCTGAAAGAAAATCTAAAGATTCCATTAACTGTAGATTTTACAGGTGTTCTCCCTTTTTCTGGTCGAGGCCACATAAGTAATAATATATACTGAACAACAAAAGTTCCTGTGACATTAAATAAGATTTAATGCAAAGTTATGTTTTTTACCAAATCTGAAACAATTGCTGTTTGCAACAGATAAAAGACTCCTGTAAATGTTCAAATGGTTTAATTTATCATACTAAATGTTTCTGAATCAGCTCCAAGTCATATGGTCTATGGCGAATGTGGTAGATACCCGTTATATATTTGTTCATATTTACGTTTACTCAGATACTGGCTCAAAATAACAGAGATGTCGCGGGAACGAATCCCAAGAAAATGCTACGAAATGCTTGTCTATCGTGATAGTGTTGCTTACGTAACCTGGGCATCAAACATTAAGCATGTACTCTTCTCTCACGGATTTGGATATGTTTGGCTAAATCAAAGCGTTGGAGACAAAATGTATTTTCTTAGCTCTTTTGAGCAGGTAGCAATTGATATGTTTACTCAAAACTGGAGGTCGTCACTAGATAACAGTACACGCTACGACGTCTATAAAACCTTTAAATATTGTCTAACACAAGAGGTTTACCTGCATACTATAACAGAGAGAAAAATTAGAGACACATTTATTAAACTCAGGCTAGGGTTAAATGATTTGATGTGCAACAGGGGTCGCTTCTCCTCTATTTCTAAGGATATGCGTTTTTGTCCATTCTTCGAAAACCATATTGAAAACGAATTACACTTTTTGTTTATATGTCCAATTTACGACAACCTAAGATTGAAATATATGCCTGATATCACTAAGAACCACTATTCCATGAACAAAATATTATCTTTTAATGGTATCCCTAGTCAAAAATTAACTAAGATATTACAATACATCTATCAAAGTCTACGAGTGCGTAGTAAATTACTTAGTAAATCCGATATGTCCAGAAATAATTAGTTGTTTTGAAACTTTCGCATCTAGATCAGGAGTATCTACATTTCATTTTTGTCGGTTTGTTTCTACTAGAAATGCATATACATTTAAATTGTCAAATTGTCATGACATGATGAGTATATTACTGATAGAGCCTTTTGTATTGAACGTCATGCTATGGCTGAAAGCCTTTGCGACGTAAAACTTCATATTTCCATTCCATTCCTTTTGTATTCCTTTTGTATTTCATACTACTACTGCTGTCACTGTGGTTATTACCACTGTTATTACAATACTTCTATTACATGTCAAGCATCATATTGGTTATCCAATAATTATATAATGCGCTGTACAGCTGTAAATGATATTGTTTATCTGAATGTGTATATGGGCCAATGGCCTTTCATACAATAAAGACTGATTGATTGACTTCAGAAAATGCGTGATTTCATAAAAAACATGAACATGCCAAAATGTCAATTTACAAATCAATAGTGTGTGTGTCCACCTCTGGCTGCAATGCAAGCAACACGTCTTCGTCTCATGGAATATACCAGGCGTCGCACAAAGTCATGTGGGATATCTGTCCATATCTGCTGGAGCATGTTTGAAGTTCCTGCTGTTTCTGTGGAACACGTGGTTGACGTTGAAGGCGCCGATCCATCTCATCCCATATGTGCTCGATTGGTGAGAGATCAGGGGAGTGAGCCGGCCAGGGGATGACAATTACGTTGGTTTGTTGAAGAGAATCCTGAACAAGTCGAACAATATGAGACCGGGCATTGTCATGTTGAAAGGTAATGCCTGGGCCATGACGACGACAAAACGGTAGAACAACAGGGCCAGTGATCTCGTCGCGGTAGCGCTGTCCAATGAGATTTCCCTTTACCACTATCAAACAGGTCCTCTGTCTTGCTGTAATCCCACCCCATACCATAATGCTGCCGCCCCCAAACCAATCTTCTTCCATAACAAAACGATTGAAGTAACATTCACCTTGACGTAGGTACACGAATCCGTCCATCGCTTTGGCTGAGGTGAAAACGAGACTCGTCAGTGAATAGAACTTGTCCCCACTGCATGGCCGTCCAGCGTAGACGCTGTCTACACCAGTGTAGACATGCTTGATGGTGGTTTCCTGTCAAAATGGGACTTCTGGTGGGTCTTCTGGCGACAATCCCTGCACATCTGAGGTGGTGAGGTACGGTTTGTAAAGATATTTGTCAAAGGCCAGGGATGCTTCTTGCAGTCACTGTTGCTGGCTGAAATCGATTTCGTAGGTGTATTGTTCAAATCCAGTTGTCTTGTCGATTATTGGTTACGCATGGCCTGCCACTGCGAGGATGGTCTCTGACTGCATTCGTCTGTTGCCAATGTTGCCATAAACACCAAATTGCTCACAGTCGCTCATTTTCGGACAAGCGGGGCATTTCGTAATGTGGAATAATTGCGTAAATTTGTTGTTTTTCTGAGTGGTTGTTGTCAGCACGATGCTAAACAATGCACATGGAATCCAGTTAACACACATGTTTTTATACCCATTCTTGGGTAGTGAAATGCATGGGGCTTGCATAAAAGTCAACTTTTGCATCGAATGCATGCTTTTCTGTAGCAGTTGCGTTTTTGTGACTAGATTCCATACATGTACTACAATATTGAAAACCAAACTTCACTTGTTTGAAAAATACACTAAAATATTGGTGTCACAGGAACTTTTGTTGTTGAGTATAGTACCTGGCAAATGAAATGAGAACAAAGAAGTACTGCTTATTACCATAGTTAATGTAGAGATCTACTTGAATGTTGAGGTAAAATGTACATATTGATAATCTATGTCAGGCAGAATAGTTTCTTTTTGTCTTTGCTTCAGGAGTTCACAAAGTATTAGTAAGAATTAGTCTTCAGGCGAATCATATGTCCTGTGATGAAAATATGAGGGCTATATTGAATTTTACTTATCGCGTACATGATGACACTTTCAAAGACATGTTAGGAGGGGTTACTTTGATCAGAAACATTATTCTTCAAGGTCAAATTGTTGGTTCTCAAACTCGCTCCAAGAGAGCATTGCTACCTTTTATTGGTGAATTCTCACACAATTTATTTGGTGCCGCCCTGACAGCGACGTGAACATAATACGACAACATATCAATATCTTATCAAACAGAATGAGAGCTGAAGAAGCAGCTTTTAATGTGTCACAGGATTACATGGGTTTGTACATATTTAAGGTTAATGACAGAATGGATGGTTTGAAGCAAGGTATAATTCAAATAATTCCAGTAAAGTAAAATTATTTTTTTCTGCTACAACATTAACAATATGTGTCAGGTCAGTGCTAGCAGTAGCTCGCCTGTATTCAGTTGTTTGAGCCCTCAACAGACCAATGAACCCTTCAGTATAAACTATCAATTTCCACTTTCCCCATTTTGGCTTTAGCAAGTCTAGAAATAGACAAATACACATATCCATGGAAGGTGGTAATACATCAATCTATACAGATGTTCACAGGTCATAATCAACCTAGGACATTTTATACACATTATCATCATACAATCTACACTAAATGGAATGTTAAGATTTCTTCTTGGCTGATGATAGTAAATCACATTTCAAACTTGTGAGCAGAACCTGAGTGTTATGGGTCAATGTCTAATTTTAAGAGATTTTTTGCTGTTTTATTACTCATATCCCCTCGACCAGAAATGGGATAACACCTATAAAATCTACAGTTAATGGAATCTAAAGATTTTCTTTTGGCTGCGGATAGTAAATCACATTTCTAGCTTGTGAGCAGATTCTGAATGCTATGGGTTAATATTTCTAAGTTTAAGAGATTTTTTACAATATCATTACTCATCTCCCCTCAGCCAGAAATGGGATAAAGTCTATAAACTCGACAAATAATGGAATCTTAAGATTTCTTCTTGGCCGATGATAGTAAATAACATTTCTAGCCCGTGAGCAAAGCCTGAATACTTTGAGTCAAGATTTCTAATTTCTTGTCGGATGATGATAGTAAATAACATTTCAAACCTATGAACAAAGGTCTAAATGTAATGGGTCAATATTTCTAATTTTAAGTGATTTTTGACTATTATCACCTCGACAGACATGGGATAATGCCTTTAAAATCTACAATTAATGGAATCTAAAGATTTCTTCTCGGTTGATGATAGTAAATAATATTTCACACTTGTGGACTGAATCTTAATGTAATAGGACAATATTTCTAATTTTAAGAGATTTTCTACTATATTAATACTCATATCACCTTGACCGGAAATGGGATAAAACCTACAAACTCGACAAATAATAGAATCTTAAGATTTTCTTTTGGCTGATGATAGTAAATCATATTTCAAACATGTGAGCAGAATTTGAGTGCTTTGGGTCAATATTTCTTATTTTAAGAGATTTTTGACTATATCCTTACTTATCTTGCCTTGACCAAAAATGGGATAACACCTTTAAACTCTACAATTAAGGTAATCTTAAGATTTTCTTTTGGCTACTGATGGTAAATCACATTTCTAACTTGTGAGCAGAATCTGAATGCTATTGACCAATATTTTTAATTTTAAAAGATTTTTTGCTATTTTATTACTCATATCCCCTAGACCAGAAATGAGATAACACCTATAAAATCTTCAGTTAACGGAATCTGAGGATTTCTTCATGACTACTGATAGTAAATAACATTTGAAACTTGTGAGCAGAATCTGAATGCAATGGGTCAATATTTCTAATTCTAAGAGATTTTCTACCATATTATTATTCATATAACCTTGACCAGAAATGGGATAACGCCTTTAAAATCTACAATTAATGAAATCTTAAGATTTTCTCTTGGCTGCTGATAGCAAAGCACATTTCTAGCTTGTGAGCAGAATCTGAATGCAATGGGTCAATATTTCTAATTTTTAAGTGAGTTGGGTTTAACACCGCTTTTAACATTATTCCAGTTATATCACGGTGTGTCAGCTTAATGTGGGAGGAAAGCCCGAAGGAAGTGATGGTGCTGACAAACCTAGAAGCATTATTGGGGTGAACCGGGATTTGAACCAACCATCATAGGTTGCTGGCGGATCAAAGGGACGCAACTCTGCACAGTGAATCGCGGCGCCTTAGACGACACGGCCACCTGTGCCCCCTCTAATTTTAAGAGATTTTTTACTATATCATCATTCATCTACCCTTGACCAGAAATGGGATAACACCTTTAAAATCTACAATTAAGGAAATCTTAAGATTTCTTCTTGGCTGATGATAGTAAATAACATTTCAAACCTGTGAGTAAAGCCTCAACACTTTGAGTCAAGATTTCTAATTTTAAGAGATTTTTTTACTATATTATTATTATTCATATAACCTTGACCAGAAATGGGATATAACACCTTTAAAATCTACAATTAATGAAATCTTAAGATTTCTTCTTGGCTGATGACAGTAAATAACATTTCAAACCTGTGGACAAAGCCTCAACACTTTGAGTCAAGATTTCTAATTTTAAAAGATTTTTTTTACTATATTATTATTCATATAACCTTGACCAGAAATGGGATAACACCTTTAAAATCTAATATTAATGAAATCTTAAGATTTCTTCTTGGCTGATGATAGTAAATAACATTTCAAACCTGTGAGGAGAATCTGAATGCTATGGGTCAATATTGCTAATGTTAAGAGATTGTTGACTATATTATTACTCACATCCTCTCAACCAGAAGTGGCATAAATGTTATGCTTTCAAGAATGAAAGGAATCTTGAGAGTTTTGTTTTCTGAACATCGTCATTCACATTTACAACCTTTGAGAAACATGTACTTTGACAATAAGCTGTGCATATGAAACTACATAGTTTAAAAAAAAGCTTCGTCCCCTTCACACCTGTAATAGGCTAACTGATCATCATGGAGGGACTGACTGCACAATGCATGACATTGTGCTAGGTCTGTACCTGCCTTGATAGAAACCACAGAAAAAAGGTAAAAAGTAAAGGTATAATGACTTACCTACACATTCTCGTCTTTCAAAGAAATATTATCTTAGAAACTTCAGCCACTTGGCCTTCAACAGCAAGGACCAGACGACCATTTTGATCAAGTTGTAAAGGGAGGATAACTCTTACTGTTGCTTTGTCTTGCAAATTTTAATGTCAATGGTTACAGAGCATGAGATAACAAGTTCAGTTCCTGTGGAAGTGTAAAGTGTAAAATTACACTTTAGCGTATCTCGCACACGGGGAAACACTTATACTATTTGGAGAAAAAAGCATAATGAATAAATAAAGAAGTGCGACCCCAAAAAATGTAAATTAGGTAAACCTAAAATGATAATCTAGGGGTGTGTGTTTTGGCTGGGAAGGAGGGGGTGATTAGAGAATAATAATAATAATATGGAAAAGAGCTTGGAACAGTGCGGTGGTGAGGCGGGCGGCGGCGTTGGTGATGAAGAGGGGGCTGACTTGAAGATCGCAGTCGACCAGGAAATCCGAGAGATCCTGGTAGCTGTGGATTTCATGTTCAAATCTCTCTTCTCCCCAGTACTGCACCAGCACCATGGGTGGGCGTGGGCGGTTGCTGGGGTATACCTTGCCGCTCTCATGCTGGTAGCAGGGTTTAGGGTGGACCTAGTGCTGCTCCAGGATGAGACTGGCCTTCTGGGCAAGGTCGACACGGACGTCTTCCTCAACAACTGGTTCCGGAACCGGGTCGGTTTGGACTTGGCTGGTGTTGAGGGAGGGGCCTGGTGTTACGGCGGTCTGTGTTTCCGTGGTCTTGCTTGTAGGTGGTGATGGGGGGAGGGGGGGGTCAGGGGAGAAGATACTTTTCCTCTTTCTCTTCTTCCTTCCGTGTCCTGTCCCTACAGGCGTGCGAAAGGGCTCCTCCCCTCTAGATTCGAGGGGAGCGAGTTCCAATGCTGCTGTTGGGGGCGGAGGGGTGGTGGGTAGGCTCTCCTGGATCTCCATGGCGGCGACGGGTGGAGCCTTCTTCACTTTGGGCGGCCTGGCCTTCTGTACCGGGCGTGGTGCAGCAGGGATAGGGGCCGGGGTGGTTTTCTCCTTAGGCTTGGTCTTGGCCGGAGCTTTGACCAGAGGCCTTTTTCTTTGACCTAAGTCAAAGGAGATGGAGAGGGTGGAGGAGTTGGACTTGTAGGAAGTCCTGAGGGAGTAGTCCCCAACCCTGAAAGCCAGCAAGGGCTCCAGGATGGCAACTAGCTCCCTCGGTAGCGACAGAGCGATGTCTCTCATAGTTGAGCGTGGGTAGCGAGCTTGGAAGGACACGTCTGCACGGGGCGAGTGTCCAAGCCGAGATGACTGTGTATTGACTGTGTGTATTCTTTGATTAGAATGCTTCTCACCGACCTTGGCGTGTAGGGGCGTGATGTCCTGGGCAGGAAACGACAGTGTTTTGACTACTCTTCTTTCATTAATTAACGTGTTGGGCATCCCTAATTAATCTTTACTAATTCGTGTTAATCCAACACAGGATGTTTTCTGGAAGTGGATATTCGCGAATGTCAAAGGACTGACACGAAACGTGTTAATAACTGTCCAAGCACTTCTCAAGTTCCTAAGATTCTTTATATCTAAAGATTAGTATTATATCTAATTATATACCACTTTATTGTCTCATATTTCAGTAGTTAAAGAAAACACAGAGCTCAAAGTGAAGCCTTTTTCACTCTACATTATCAACATAGTCTCTATCAGAAGTGTTCGGCTTGTGTTGGGTCCGACTTGGCCCGGGCTGTCAAAATGCACTTTAAACACACAAATGTATCATCAAATGTCTTTAAATCTATAGACTAGCACTATACCTACCTATATACAACTTTATATTGTCTCAGTTCGCTGTATTTAAAGAAAACAAGGTGCTCAAAGTGAAGCCCTTTTCCCTCTACATTCTCAACATAGTCTCTATAAAAAGTGTTTGGCTTGTGTTGGGTCCGCCTTGGCCCGGGCTGTCAAAATCAACTTTAAACACATAGAAGTATAATCAAATGTGTTTACATCTATAGATCAGTGTTATATCTACCTATATACCACTTTATAATATATCAGTACATCGTCTTTAAAGAAAACAAGGTGCTCAAAGTGAAGCCCTTTTCCCTCTACATCCTAGACATAGTCTCTATCAAAAGTGTTTGGCTTGTGTTGGGTCCGACTTGGCCCGGGCTGTCAAAATGCACTTGAAACACACAAATGTATCATCAAATGTATTTAAATCTATCGACTATCATTATATCTACCTAAATACAACTTTATAGTGTCTCAGTTCGCTGTATTTAAAGAAAACAAGGTGCTCAAAGTGAAGCCCTTTTCCCTCTACATTCTCAACATAGCCTCTATCAGAAGTGTTTGGCTTGTGTTGGGTCCGACTTGGCCCGGGCGGTCAAAATCTTCTATAAACACAAAAATCTATCTTCAAATGTGTTTACATCTATAGATTAATATTAAATCTATCTATATACCACTTTATAATGTCACGGTACATCGTATATAAAGAAAACAAGGGGCTCAAAGTGAAGCATTTTTACTGTATTTTCTTAAGAAAATTCCTGTTAGAAGTGTTCGGTCCGACTTGGCCCGGGCTGTCAAAATCAACTTTAAACACACATATGTATCTTAAAATGTGTTTACATCTATAGATTAGTATTAAATCTACCTAAATACCACTTTATAGTGTCTCATATCGCTGTCCTTAAAGAAAACAAGGGGCTCAAAGTGAAGCCCCTTTCCCTCTACATCCTCAACATAGTCTCTATCAGAAGTGTTTGGCTTGTGTTGGGTCCGACTTGGCCCGGACGGTCAAAATCTACTTTAAACACACATATGTATCTTCAAATGTATTTACATCTATAGAATAGTGTTATATCTACCTATACACCACTTTATAATGTCACAGTATATCGCATTCAAAGACAACTGGACCGTTAAAGTCAAGCACTTTTCCTGTATTTTATTAAGAAAATCCCTGTTAAAAGTGTTCGGTCCGACTTGGCCCGGGCTGTCAAAATCAACTTAAACCTTACAGATATATCATCAAATGGATTCACATCTATAGATTAGTATTATATCCACCTAAATACCACTTTATAATATATCAGTACATCGTCTTTAAAGAAAACAAGGTGCTCAAAGTGAAGCCCTTTTCCCTCTACATCCTAGACATAGTCTCTATCAAAAGTGTTTGGCTTGTGTTGGGTCCGACTTGGCCCGGGCTGTCAAAATGCACTTGAAACACACAAATGTATCATCAAATGTATTTAAATCTATAGACTATCATTATATCTACCTATATACAACTTTATAGTGTCTCAGTTCGCTGTATTCAAAGAAAACAAGGTGCTCAAAGTGAAGCCCTTTTCCCTCTACATTCTCAACATAGCCTCCATCAGAAGTGTTTGGCTTGTGTTGGGTCCGACTTGGCCCGGGCGGTCAAAATCTTCTATAAACACAAAAATCTATCTTCAAATGTGTTTACATCTATAGATTAATATTAAATCTATCTATATACCACTTTATAATGTCACGGTACATCGTATATAAAGAAAACAAGGGGCTCAAAGTGAAGCATTTTTACTGTATTTTCTTAAGAAAATTCCTGTTAGAAGTGTTCGGTCCGACTTGGCCCGGGCTGTCAAAATCAACTTTTAACACACATATGTATCTTAAAATGTGTTTACATCTATAGATTAGTATTAAATCTACCTAAATACCACTTTATAGTGTCTCAGATCGCTGTCCTTAAAGAAAACAAGGGGCTCAAAGTGAAGCCCTTTTCCCTCTACATCCTCAACATAGTCTCTATCAGAAGTGTTTGGCTTATGTTGGGTCCGACTTGGCCCGGACGGTCAAAATCTACTTTAAACACACATAAGTATCTTCAAATGTATTTACATCTATAGAATAGTGTTATATCTACCTATACACCACTTTATAATGTCACAGTATATCGTATTTAAAGAAAACTGGTCCGTTAAAGTCAAACACTTTTCCTGTATTTTCTTAAGAAAATCTCTGTCAGAAGTGTTGGGTCCGACTTGGCCCGGGCTGTCAAAATCAACTTAAACCTTACAGATATATCATCAAATGGATTCACATCTATAGATTAGTATTATATCCACCTAAATACCACTTTATAATATATCAGTACATCGTCTTTAAAGAAAACAAGGTGCTCAAAGTGAAGCCCTTTTCCCTCTACATCCTAGACATAGTCTCTATCAGAAGTGTTTGGCTTGTGTTGGGTCCGACTTGGTCCGGGCTGTCAAAATCTACTTTAAACACATAAATGTACCATCAAATGTGTTTTATATCTATAGATTAGTATTTTATCTACCTATATACCACTTTATAATGTTTCAGTACATCGTATTTAAAGAAAACTGGTCCGTTAAAGTCAAACACTTTTCCTGTATTTTCTTAAGAAAATCTCTGTCAGAAGTGTTGGGTCCGACTTGGCCCGGGCGGTCAAAATCAACTTAAACCTCACAGATGTATATTCAAATGTATTCACATCTATAAACGAGTATAATATTAATCTATATACCACTTTAAAGTGTCTCGGTTCGGTTCGCTCAACAGTCTCACAAGTGTTCGGTCCAACTTGGCCCGGGCTGTCAAAATCAACTTAAACCTCACAGATGTAACATGAAATGGATTCACACCTATAGATTAGTATTATATCTACCTAAATATCTCTTTATAGTGTCTCAGATCGCGTTTTTTAAAGAAAACAAGGTGCTCAATGTGAAGCCCTTTTCCCTCTACATTCTCAACATAGTCTCTATCAAAAGTGTTTGGCTTGAGTTGGGACCGACTTGGCCCGGGCTGTCAAAATCAACTTTAAACTCACGGTTGTATCATCAAATGTGTTTATATCTATACCTTGTTTTCTTTAAATACGATGTACTCTGACGGGAACATAAACATCGTAATGATAATGATGATGATAGTTGTTTATGATGAGGATGATCACCATATTTTAACGTCTGTGTTGTGATTAACAAGGAGGCCTTTCATGATTGAATTTAATCGTGCACTATTGCACATATTTATTTATCTGAAGATCCTCTTGTGAAGCATGTCAAGACTGAAAACAAGTCATTCAATGGATTTTCCTAAACGACCCATTGATGCAGTACTGAATATCAATGTTAATGTTTATTTTGTTGATGGTGCTGGACGGTACAGAAATGAGTGTCAATCAAGCGAAGTGCCATATCAAATCGACCTAGAACCAGTCACTTGCTACTCGAAAACGTCAATGTGTGATTTTGTGTCAAAGTTGATGTCCAGCTTGACACAAACACAGTATCTTTGGCATGGTTCGATCCTCTTGTTACCGTACTGCGTGGTTTTGACTCCGAGACCATCAATGGTACCACCCAGAATATGCAGAGGGCGTCGTGGGAAATGATAATTACATATAAAATTCTTTGGAATACGCCCAAATACAGAGTCAGACGTATCCAAGCGAACAAACCTGATATGGTACTTTTTGATAAATCCAATGAAAGCATTGTATGACCGATTTATCTGTTTCTTTTGAAACTAATGAGATTCAGGAGAAACAAGGCAAAGACAGTATGAGGACCGTACTAACGAAATGTCAAGCTAGCTTCCCAAGTTGTTATACTCGCCATTCATGACAAGAAAAATCCCGTTTCCTGACGCTTAAAATAGTGTTTATATTAATTAAAATGCACACATTTCCAAATATTCGAAATATTCCAGTGTCCATACCGTCCACTATCCTTGAAGGATAATGATGACGTAGACGACAAAAACGACAGCGACAACAACGATGTGCTGGATTGACTTTCAGAAAGCATATGATTCTGTCTGTTTGGGAATGTTTGGACATGTTGTAGAAATTTTCGTCAGTGTCCACATCGTCCACTATCATGGAAGGTGTATCTTGCCACATATGTTTGCGGGTAGAGACACAAAACCAAATAAAGACATGACACATGTGTATGCATACAATTTGGAATAATATGGAAAGTTTACAATCATAGACACATTCCACATTAAGCCATGTTAGATCATGTTTACACTGCAGTTTTATGTATGAGAACACAAGAAAGTACGGATTTGTCAGTCATTCAAATCTCGGGTTCAGCAAAAGTTTTCGTATCTATTTTTAGTAAAAATCGTTAGGAGTTTTGCGATCAGGGTGTTAGTTGTCAATTTTAGGTGCTTAAAATGCACTTTAATGAATCCTTGGAGTCTGTAACCTTGTGAAACGTTGTAATGTTATTAATACAAAAATCAGTAAAAGATAAAGCATATATTTTGTGACCGGAACTAGCATGTTCGAGGTAAAGCTTACGTTTTGTGTACCATCAAAAGCATTTCTTCAAAACATGACAAAATCCCTATCATCCACAACATGAGAGATATTGACCACGAATGTGTGTACCGAACTCTTGAACCTATTCTCCGATCACGACCGCCTCACCATAAAAATACATACAGATTTAGGCCCGCCTCCGTGGTCTTGTGGTAGAGCGGAAGGTCCGGGGTTCGATCCCCGGCCGCGTCATACCAAAAGACGTTAAAAGATGGTACTTGTTGTTACCCTGTCTGGCGCTCGACATTAAGGGGCTAAAACAAGGACTGGTCGGCTCGGAGTCAGTATACTGTGTCTGAGTGGGGTATTCATGTTAAACTGCGGCATGGTATCTCAGTGAGCTAGCACTATAAATCGGCATCAGTCCGGACTAGTACAAGCAGCCACACATACACGTGCATGCACGTCGCTATATAAGTGCAATAATCTTGGACGCGACGTTTAACCCAATTTCACCTCACCTCACATATAGATTTGGATCTGTGAAGATCAGGGTTAGAACAGATCTTCAGCATTAAAAGGTGACTATGGTTGTCAATCACTGGATTGGCAGGTCCAGACTTGATTATTTGCATGACCTCCGTCATATAGCTGGCATATTGCTGAGTTAAACAAAAACACAAACAAACAAACAAAACATATAAATTTAACCGCTTATTTCAAATTCGAGATAAAAATACATAGCGCCAATTTGAACTCCCAATCTGACTTTACAATAGAACTGTGTACCATGATATCGAAGTTTGAATTTGCCACCGTGACAGCTTTAAGAAATCTTAATTAGAATTTTACTTAACTGTAAACAATTCTCCTTGATACAGGTTGAGGAATCCGTAATGAAGTCAAAGAAGGTGATCATTTGCAACATTGTCAAACTTAGTTTCATCCACAGAAACCACGGACCTTTTTCGCAAAACTAAAATTCAACTCAATCCTTCACTTGTTTTTCTGTCACAATGTTTATTGATTATTACCTGCGAAATACATTTCAATTAGTCATCGAGATACATGTCAATTAGCCACACTTTACACCTGTTGTATTCTGAATTGATCGTCTATGCAATCGTATTTCTATGGATCTATAATACACAGTCTGTTACTCAGTCTTATTTCGCTTATCGACTTTCTACATAGGTGAACAGGGACATTTATTTTACATGCAAACAACATGTTATTCAGGAAAATATAATTACATGATAGGGGTTTGTGAACACACAAATAATTATTTATTCAAACACCTCTTCCTTTAAAAAACATATATATTAACACACACAAATGGTTTTTACAAACAATAGTTGATTTTATGCTTCCAAACAAACCACACGCAAGCTATTGTTGAATTTTAAAATATAGCCTAGGTAAATGTATCCACAATCATATTTAATCACAAATATCGTTCTGTTCTATATAAATGTAACAAGTGAACTAACCATTTCAGTGGATCTCAACATGGACAAAACTGTTGGAAATGTTCAATGAGTGAATGTTTATTTAATGAAGTAAAAGATTCTTTCTTTTGGTAAATACATGTAGCTGTACATCTTATAGATGTTCCAAGACAAAATGATATAATATCTACCTGTATACCACTTTATAGTGTCTCAGATCGCGGTATGTAAAGAAAACTTGGTGCTCAAAGTGAAGCCCTTTTCCCTCTACATTGATGATACAGCTGTGTGTTTAAAGTTGATTTTGACAGCCCGGGCCAAGTCGGACCTACCACAAACCAAACACTTCTGTTAGAGACTATGTTGAGAATCTAGAGGGGAAAGGGCTTCACTTTGAGCACCTTGTTTTCTTTAAATACGATGTACTGTGACATTATAAAGTGTTTTATATGTAGATACAATACTAAGCTACATATATTAACACATTTGATGATACATCTGTGTGTATAATTGATTTTGACAGCCCGGGACAAGTCGGACCGAGCACCACTTCTGATAGAGACTATGTTGAGAATGTAGAGGGAAAAGGGCTTCACTTTGAGCACCTTGTTTTCTTTAAAAAACGCGATCTGAGACACTATAAAGAGATATTTAGGTAGATATAATACTAATCTATAGGTGTGAATCCATTTCATGTTACATCTGTGAGGTTTAAGTTGATTTTGACAGCCCGGGCCAAGTTGGACCGAACACTTGTGAGACTGTTGAGAGTATGGGGAGAAGAGGTCTACTTTAACCAACGTGTCTGCTTTATGCACGATGAACAGTGACATTATTAAGTGGTATTTACATAGATATAGTACTATCCTATAAATATAAACACTATGCCGACAGATGGAAATTTATATCGCGAGAGCTAGAAGTATTTGATACGTTTCAAATCTTATTTCGTTTAACGATTGCTCTTTTACATGTTACCTAGATCAGCGACGCTTACACACAGCTCCACTTTCTGGATTTCAAGCGATTTACTCCGAAATACCTAATTATGTTTCACGTTTTTGGTTGGTGATTGTTCATTAATGTCATGTGTGTATGTTGCATCAATAATAATATATGATCGCCGATAATGAAGTAATTAGCCAATAACACTTTGGCCCGTCTTGGCCCGGCCCGGCCCTACTTTTAGGCAATGCCCTCGTCAGTTGTCTAATACGGTCAAGGGTAAGATCTTCCGGAAGACCACTGCACTGGAGGTATGTGGATTATTGAGGAGGTACTACGTGTTTGGAACTGGGAGTTGAACACTAAGCACTTTTAGAGAAGAGCTCACAATAAAACTTTATGGACTCGCGGACGGACTTGTGTTTTCATTTCAAGACGTACATTTATCAGTTTGAACTTCCTAACTGTAACAATAACTGAACTTTACGCCTTTTATACACATTTGTGATGGGGCGACAATACGACAACGAGACATATTTTGACCTTGAAAATGTCGCGTTACGGCATCGTCGCCCTTTTGTAAAATAAAGAAAAGGATTATCAAAGAGCGACAATGCGACAAATGGCCAATTGTCGCGCTTTTGTTAATTTTGACACGTTTTGCTTGTTTTTGTAAAGGCGTCAATGCGACAATGCGACAACGAGACAATGTCCCTTCCATAGTAATCCGTGCAAATAAAACTGAGTAATGAAATAGAAGTCTGACATGCCAGTTAAAAGATAGAGTGTTGCAGCTTCTGATTTCATAGATCTTCAAGAAGGGTTATCAATAATGGGATGGGTGATGAGTTCAACTGCATACGCTGTGATTAACAATAATGCTCCGAGTCAATACATTTTTTCAAATGTATGACATGTATTACGTGAATGAACATATTGTTTATACTCGTCCATGTTTTTGACGGACAAAATAATTTACATGCTCGGTAAAACTGAGGACGGGCATCATTGTGTGTTTCCGTGCTTTGTTCAGGTGAACAATTGACTTGTCCTTGCATGTGTTTGTGACGGGTGCCACTTGTGTGGCAGGATACGCTCACCTTTTCCCGAACACCCATTGGATGACCTGAACCACTTTGGATTTTTATCCCACATCAGTCTGATACACCATGATATAACTGAAATACTGATATACTGTACAGTTGAAAATGATGTTTGATGCGATTACCGTAGTGTGTTACTGCAACTGTTCATATTTTGTGCAGTGATGTTATGTAATATGTAAAAGAAAGCATATTCAATTAGCCAATTGATTTGAATAGAATATACTTGCGTCAGTGTATTTTATTAACGCCCCAAATCGTAATTTAAACACATAAAATAACAGATCACGCATGGTGCCTTGACTTACTACTAGATTTAATGGGCCACCCCGGAATAAAATAGTTCCCCCCAAAGCGAGGAACACACGTTTTAGTATGTTTACAAGAAATATATTCCAAACAAAATCCTCATTAGATGAGAAGATCTTTTACAGAATTACCTCAGTAAGTCAATCACAATGACAGAGCGTCGTAATACATTTACATCAAGTACAATACGTCAAAATGGCCGACACGATAAACGTGACGGGAGATATTTTCGAAGTTGTTAATTAACCTGTGGCTATTTCAAGCCTTTGGCATCACTGATCAATTGGCCGATCATTGAAAGGTGATTGTGAAGATGTGTCAAATAGATACTAAGGTAAATTCATAGATTTCTGTAAATTGTCACTGCGACAGTTTGGATTTTTTTTCGTGTTTTTTCTCTCTGGGATGGGTTGTAGCGAGGGTATCCTTAAATGGGCTTGCAACCACGCTTCTGTATGAATTCGTACTAGGGAATTCCAAGGATTTTCCCCAGGAATGTGGAAGTAGTCAGTGTTTACACCTTTTCAAGAATACAGTCACGTGAAGAACGTCATGAGACCGACCTCGCGTCCAAGTCGTATATCTTGTAAACTTCACATTAAAAAAATAGTTATTGTTATAACCAAATGAAACACAACCCATTATCCGATAGGGGTAACTGTACATAGCCGTTACCACAATAAACTTAGTAACATTGTTTGGTTTGACTTCTTGGCGCGTGTCTGAATTCCATTAACATGTAACATATCCTAAAACTAGCTTATCAGCAAATCTCGCTGCACTGCGCGCGAGAGATACTAGAGCAAGGCATGCCAGAAATACGAAACCTAAAGCTTCCGAAAGGAAGCCTTGGACATCACGTGCGTCGGGGGACCAGCGCCATCTGATTGGCCGTTAACAGTTGTACAAGGCGGAGCAAAAAGCATCGTTTTTCCGTCCATTTTACGCTTGAAAAACTCGACCCTTTTCTGGACACTTTCTAGACGCTGACCAATTAATCAATTTTAATGAATATTTAGTCGTTTTTCCGTCCAATGACCATATACGGAAAAAAACGACGTTTTCGTGTTTGCAGTGTACAGTGGAGGATGACATTTGGGAGGCTGAGTACAGGTGTTTCCATCATGATCAAGTTGACCACATCTGAAGCAAATAGCTTTATGCATGCAAGAATTCTGCCTATGTCCAAACTTTTGACACTTAAAACAGCGAGTAGGTCGTGGAATGTAGAGGTCCACAGGCATGGAAAAACAACCAGCTTTAATGGAATTTGGAAGAACTGTTGTGTCAAAAGTCAAAAGGTATGTGTTTGAAGGGAAAACACGGCCATCTTTACGATATGTGAATCGTTTGGCTTCAATTACACCTTGACTTCGAAGTTCAGATACAATTTCTTCAATGGATTCTTCTGCCAGACTGCGATCGCAGTCTCTGATTATGCCCTTGCTAAAATTTAAGGTCTTAAGAGCAGAACAGCTAACTGGTATATCTACCAACTTGGTTGAAGTCATGAGATTGATAGCTTGATCTTTCCTGGTACATTCAATCAAAAGCGCTCCAGAACGTAATTTCTTAACATCCTTTAACTCACCTGCTTTACCCTTCAGTCCTTTTTCCAATAGAAATGGAGAATACGAAGCTAAAGTACGGTCACCCTTAGCTTCCATAACCAAAAAACGAGGCCAAGTATCCCTTTCGGAGTACAATAATCTCGTCATTGTTTCATCATCAGATGAATCTAGTTCAGAATCAGATTCTGATAATTGCCGTTTTGTTTTTTTTGGATTATGTTTACCCATGGTTGTATATATAATGATTCAGCAAACCTGGTCCCTGCCCGTCACGGAGCGCCAACAAGGGCGATGTCATATGTAAGCGGAGTTCCAGCAAACTAACACCATAGGGATGCAGGAATGGTATACTCCAGAGGATCAAAAAGATCAACCAGATTGGCCCATGAGCCACCGCCTTCTGGGTATATGCTCAGGGCACGTATCTAAACAACATTCAGAACAGAAGAATGGGGTGCTGTGGACAAATTCTACCCCGAGTCCACACGGGGGAAGAGCTATTAGCGCTATCCAGCACTCACCACGACGAGGTTGCTCTTCACGAGTGCCATTTCGAGGGTGAACGAGGGGAAAGGCAGACGCACGTGGATTTAATGTCAGGTTATTATTGTCTGGAGTTCACATTTTTGGGCATTTCATATACTAATTGAACAGAGTTCACCTGCACATGTCCACTTTAGTGAGACAGACTGTAACCAAAAATGCAATGAGCCGTAGCTCCTAATCCCTTATAACAACGGTAACAACAACCAGGGTGAGGACACAGTAAGGTTAAACTGTGTACAACAGCTCTGATTTAATAATCTGCAATATATCATTTGTTCTCGTTCAATCCATTGTATATATTGAAGTGATTGTAAAGTTTCAAGGAGTACTAAAATGTTGTGGTATTATGAACGTATTTAGAATATGAATAGCGAAAAACAGTCACCATATCGGATGTACATGTACAAGTGGACAATAATTTTGTATTAAAATCCTTTTCAATTTGTTTTCACCATTTCCCCATTCCATGCATGTTTATGTTGCTACATCTTATTGCTCATGATTCCAAGTATTGTAAAACACATTGTTTCTCCTTCTTAATCTAACGTTATAACATTTCAGGTCATTACCATCATCTAATACACAAGAGATGATACAAAGTCATATTTTATTCGGTTTTATGGTCTATGCGGTCTTACAATTGATCTTATTAGTCTTTAAATCTGATGTCTAGTAAATATTTTCACAAACAGGGCTGTTAGCTGATATGAGGAATGTAACATCCAGTTGAGGACTGAATACGACGTACGTTAATCTGTTTACGACGTTTCTACAATTAATATTTTGAATAAGCCGTTAATACGCCAGTTGTGACACGGATGATGGTATGGTAGCTGTAGCAGACAGATTGACAGCCGTTGTTACGTGAGTCACTAGGTTATTAATACGGCATTGGCCTTGTTGATTGTTACTATACTTTGAGGATTTCTGTGGCCAGTGGCGGACGTAATTCAAACTCCTTCCACACTGACACCGCATCAAATATATTTGTGTACCGATTACATAACTCTTACTGATAGGGTGAGGTGGTAGTTCACCGGACGACACTGTGTATATTGGGCGGCTCCTTTGATACCTCCTCCAAACATACTTTTATTGAATGACCCCATTAAACGATGATACACATCTCGGTGAATATTTCAAGGCACTAATTCATCTTTCATAATTTTTTTGTGTCTTTGTGCTTAATATAGCCACATATCAACGAAAATATGTGATACATGTATCCTAAAAAAATATACATGCACAGGCTAGATATTCGCCCACAGCAACACCTGCATATCTGTTTATTCACGTGTGGTGTGGCAGATTGTAATTGACCGAAAGCAAGTATTGTAGAATCACCTGTGAATAAGGCCGACACTGTTATTAGACACAACGTACTAATGAGAATATGAGAATTATCATAAGAAGGCTGTTGTGTTTTTCTTAACTATTACTATTTGCATACCAAAAGTGACAATGCATTTAAAAGTTACTTTAGTGTCACAATATTCACTCACTTTTTCCTCAATCGCATTGAAACATAATTCCCACTGGTCAGTTCAACACTGCATGTAATTAAATGATTATTTTGAGATTTCGTTAGAATGTAAGATATTCATCCGAAAATACGCGCACGCGTACCTGTATATTGCATACCTAGTGTCACGTAATTGCCCAGCGTGATGTATCAACGGGACAGGAAATGGGAAATGAAATAGAAACAAACTAAATTTTAATGTTGTGGAACATAAATCCAATGAATTGGAGTACACGCACGTGAATTCGTATCATAAACTGTCAAAACGTTTTCAGAGGTAAGGCCGGATTCATTAAAGATCGATACAATATGTAAAACAGTTGAAATTTGTAGAACTTCTATAAAGGACACATCCAACCAAATGCCCTTTTTAAATAGTAATGTAATGATATAATATAAAGTAAATATTCACATAATACAATATACTTTGCACACATTTAGTTGATGCTTTAAAGGGACTGACGAATACATGGGCGAAATATTTTAATAACGCCGTAAAATAGTTGAACCATGTATCATGCATGTAGACACACCTTTATGTATTTCCGAAACTAAAACTGTTGAGCAAAGGAAAATATTCTCGGCCATGGGCCAAATATTTCAATATCGCTTTAAAATAGTGAACTAAGTTAAAATGAGTTAAATTTTGTGTCATGATACTTGAATGAATACATTTAATGTATTTGCGAAACAAAAACATGAGCTTTAAAGACCGTGAACGGTGGAATTAGTTTCCCTGGGAAACCAACTGGCAGGCACACTGCCCCTGTCAGGGCTTTCATCTGATTAGGTCTCTTACCATGTTAACTGTCCAACAAATGACCATGCTGATACTCTGATATGTACCAGATGTTCAACAGTCAAAACACAAATGTTCAGGATGTCTAATCAGGTCACCTAGGCAAAGTCTACACAGAGGTTCATTTGGTAATTATTTGCTGATATAATAATAATAATAATAATTATAATAATAATAATATTAATAATAATAATAAAAATAATAATAATAATAATAATAATAATAATAATAATAATAATAATAATAATAATAATAATAATAATAAAATAATAATAATAATAATAATTGTCCTTTTCGATAAATCCTATGAAATAATTTATATCATTGAATTTTCTGTCCTTTTGACACTAATGTGATTGACAAGATTGAGGAAAAACATGGCAAACATGCGGACCTCGCTTTCGAAATGTCACGCTTGCATCCCAAGTACCAAGTTGTCCTATTCCCCATTGTTCTCGGTCCCTCAGGTTTGGTACCTCCCAATCTGGCGACTATATGCTTGTCGTAAGAGGCGACTAACGGGATCATATGAATCGAAAAGCCGATGTGCAAACTGTATGAATCCGCGTAGCGTGGCGGATTCTTATGAAAGTCTGCACATTGGTGTTTCGATTCATACCTCAATGATCCGAAAAAATACAGAGTCAATGCTAATAATAAAATCCGACAACATAAAACATGTTTTATCTACAATAGTTAAACCAAAAACAGTTGTATATATCAAAACAGACAAAAATGACGAGATTGATAAACATTCCAGGTGTAGGAATACATACTGTGGCGTGACATGAATCAGGTGATCGTTTAATTTATGCACATAACTTGACACGCCTACACAGTCAGTAGCCAATCAACGAAGAGTGGGATTAAAACAATGTTCATTGGACCTGTCAATTAAAGGGGCACTAATCTAACGCCATTCCCCGGACTGGTGGTTGCCTTTGTTATTGTTGTTTCCCCCGTGAGTACCCGGATGATACGCAACGCAACTGAGCGTGACCAGAGACTGGGCTACCGTCTGCAAGGACAGCTAAATAAACTTGGAGGCTGGAGGCAATTTTTTTTTTACGCATTTTTGCATAAACACTGATTGGTTAACTGTGATCTATAAAGATTTCGACAAAGAGCGCATGTTAATTAATTTCTTCAGCCTAAACAAACAGACAAAAAGAACAGCGGAGCTCATCAGATGTCATTTGGAAATACCCCAGATGGTTATAGTTTAATACTAAAAAAAGTGTCCATGCAGTGAAAGGATTTTCGGATTTCGGCTTGCGTCGATAATATGATTACTACTCCCTTGTTGTCATCCACGTTTTCTCGTATAACCCTACACTTGTGTATCTGTCGTCATTCACTTGATGCTCAGTTAATGAATTTATTACAGGTACAATTAGTGGTAGCACCACTTACATTACCTGACAAAGGTTCCCATTTGGCATTTATTGTGTCTGGGGTAATTATTCAATCTAAATCCAGGTTTGAAGTGAGGTGAAATGTGTGTTATGTAATATGCACGTGTCAGCCCAGCAAGAGATGAATGATCAGTTGATTTACTTTGTTTTGTAAATCAACGGATCGTTCCTAGTTATCAAAGGATTAACAGAAAATACGTTGATTGATTAATCACTGTTATCTTGCACAGTGGATATGTCAAGAGTGAGTGTTTACATGTCTAGGTTTTCTAATACAAAGGGAATACACTCATATAATGGCGTGAAGTGCCGATGTAAAAACGACATACTTTGTTCAAAGGGTTAACTGATAATACGTTGATTGATTGATCATTGTTATCTATTTTTTAGGAACCGTGGACGTTATGAAAATAGTTGTCACGTGGGCTTTCTCAGCCGACCATTGAGACGTGACACCTATGTAAAACACCTAAAAGAATCCAAGTGATCAGTTGAGAAACGAACACGGGTTATAATATCCCGAAACGATATATATCTTTTAAAATATTTGATTGTTAGTGAGACACGTGATATCGAATAAGTTTCTTTGTACAGCTGCAGACGAATGGGATATTGTTCCTTTGTGCGGATATTCACGGATACATTCCTCGAACAAGGAAGCTACCTAAAATTTATACACATAAATTTGGTAGGTTGTAATTATGATATTTGCATTTTGTTTTCCTTCTTTTAAACCGATTCGTTCTTGTTTCTCTACGTCTTGGTTGGGAAATTCTTTAATGCGCGATAGACGTTGTTTTCACAGGTCTTTTCCTTTGTAAGCATGTATATATTACCGTCAATTTGTAAAATGTGATTCTCTCAGGCAATTTATAAAATGTGTAAATATTTCAGTCATTTCGACTAAAAAATCTGTCCAGATTGATTAAGACGATCAAAAAGGCCTACAAACATCACAACAGATTATTATGTAGGATTAGAAGCTTTTTAACGTAACATTTTCAGTCTCTTGGTGATGACATTTAACATCAAAATGTTTGGAATTTGTTATCATAATAATACAGATGGAAATGTTTTTCAGTCACTTTGTAAAATAACTGAATATTTAGACGTTTAATAAATGTGTTACACATTTGACAGTAAAAAAATATACACACTATAAAAAAGCAATGCCCAGGTGAAATATTTACTTTGTGTTGCAAGTCAAAATAGTGTAATCGAAAATCGCAAAATTACCAAGCAAGTGACTTCGTCACCATTGCCGATGCTATTTCATTTTGTTGATCAATTTGACCATACGCCCTTATTACTAACAATAAAAGTGACTAATGCGCTTACGAATGGCGCAGCAGAGGTCTGCGTTAGATCAGTGCCCCTTTAAGGCAAGAGGCGAAAAGAACTGCAACAGTCAGACTGTAACGAACCGGATGAAATATGTCCGAGAGAAGGCGGCTGTTTCAAATAACATGGTCATTTACCGCGTGATTCAAACATTACTTCCCTGATTACGGTAAAACACAGTTGGAGAAATGCTAGTTATAAATGAAACCCGAAGACATGAAAGTTGAACCGAGGCGAGCGGGAGAAAAACAGGCGAGCGAGCCTGCACGTTTGCTGTTTCATTCATTCTCGGCCTTCGGTTTCAAAGGGTAGTTTGGACAATGAATATGCATGAAAGTTGCTAAATGTCCTGTGCATGACGATACACTTGAACAGAAAGGAAATTCCCTCGACTGTAATATTGGGATTCCCCGACATTCCGCAGTAATAAAAGTAGTGCGCCGCGCTGGGCGTGGCTTAATGGTTTACATTCATTGGTAAAGAATGCAATAACACGTGACCAATTCAGCTAATCAGAATACAGAAATTTCAATGAACACAACGAAAATTTAATTATCCACATTCTCAAACATGCTGCAATATCATCAATATTCTCCGGCATCAAAAACCATGATTATACTACTGTCGACATAATACCATGTAATAACTGTTCCGATTTGAAATAAGCCTTTCTGAAATAGGTATTTTAATTGATAAACCTTCAGGTTCTAGACCCTTAAAGCTTACGTTTATTAAAAGTCCTATTGTTGTTTTTGTCAATAATAAATCTCTTGCTCAATACTTTGTGTGCTGCAGATACCAGCTGTGCACCTATAATCTGACAATAAAGTAAACCTACAGGTTCTAGATCCATAAAACCTACGTTATTGAGAGTCCTATTGTTGTTTTTGTCAATAATAAATCCCCTGCTCAATATTTTGCGTGTGTCCCGCATGAACCAGCTGTGCACATATAATCTAGCAATAAATTTAACATACAGGTTCTTGATCCAGACAGACAGACAGACAGATAGATAGACAGACGGACGGGCGAAAAGACAGACAGACAAACAGACGGACGGGCGGGCGGGCGGATGAACAGACAGACAAACTTTATTTTTTGTACGTTAGGCCCTAGGCCCATAATACAATCAAGATGGATAAAGATGTTAACAGAGAGCTAGGATGCACTGATTTATTTCAGACCGACGGACAGATTTTATTTTTGTACTTTAGGCCCTAGGCCCATAATACAATCAAGTTGGATAAAATAATTACATTGTTTGGAATAATATATACACATGCACAGAATTTGGCGCCGTCCACCATATTAGTGAGCTGTTACTTTTGGCACATAATGATTACTATTATAACGAGATGTACGATTGTCATAAGCCGTATATGTAAACCTCATGTGATGCAAAAGTTGTCCTAAAGCAAGTTTATCTTGTGTGCCAAAAGAGTATAAGCAGAAAGGAATTTTACCGAAGACCAGAAATTGAAGGATTAGAAAACATTGAAAACCTTGTTTTGTCATGTAACTGTCATGATATCAGCATACCATATCAGGTGTCACATATACACCCTAGGGAGTGCAGAGTCTATTGCAAGACAGAAACGTCAGTAACGTGTTTATGATCCACTGACATTGACCACAGCTTTAACCCTACGCCCTCATACTCATTACAAGTCGTTGAATGCTTCTCTGAGGCAAACGGATCCATTCTTCCTAAAGTGCGGCTTCAAGTCCAGCGAAAATTTGAACTGGGGGATCACGATGTCTGATATTCCGGCCAAGAATGTCCCAGAGATGCTCAATCGGATTAAGATCCGGACTACAGGCCGGCCAAGGAAGAGTGGCAATAGCTTCTTGACGCAAAGCAAGGTTCATGAGACATGTACGAGATAATCATATGAAATGGGAATGTCGTTAGTGAGATGCAAATATCATTGATTAGTTTTCATGTCTATATGCTGTGGTAAAAAGTCAATAAAAAAACATCAGTTTGAATCCTCATTGTGTCATGTTGTGTATAAATACCTAGGTGAGTAGTCTATCAAAACAGTTCTATGGTAAAGAGTGACCAAGGCGCATCATCATCATTATCATCGAAGAAGAATTGAAATGTCTGTTGCCTTTTCAAACCCCTACTACCATATCAGTGGTGGGTGGATCATCTAGCGGTAAAACATTTTGGGTTGCACGACTGCTAAAAGAAGCCAATAGCATGTTCGACCCACCACCAAACCTCATAATTTACTGTTATGCTGTTTGGCAAGATGTGTATCGTGAGATGGGGAGATCCGTCAGCAACATTCAATTTCAAGATTCTCTGCCAACAGAAGATGAACTAAAATCATATTCCTTGGAGTCTGACAAAAGTTGTTTACTGATAGAATACGGACGTTTGCGTACGGGAATATTTCCTGGTGACGTGTGCACAGTGTATTTACCACAGTAAAAAAGTGTGTGTGTGTGTGTGTGTGTGTGTGTGTGTGTGTGTATGAACTTCGAAAAAACGGATGTTCTTTACGTTTTTCGTCATTTCACTTTCAACTCTCTAACCGAACAGAACTAAGGCTGGAACACCATGGGTGAATGTGGGAGGTTTGATGTTGATACAGTTTCAGACTGTGTAGAAATAGAACGCAGTACTGATGTGTACGGAGAAAGGTTTAGCGACAGACTGAAATCCTTCGCTCAATGGCCACTTCAGATGAAGCAGTCTCCAAAATCAAAGCGAGCACATGCTTCAAGTTCCTGACCAGTTAATCAGAGACATTTCCTCAACGAAGACAAAAGGGAGGTTAATGGCTTTGTGGTTGTTCGTTAAAGAAAACATTCTGAGTGGACATTTGAGTTTGGATAAACATTTACAAGTTGTGATGAGCAATGGTGATGTATTGCATAATTCAAACATTGTGGATTTGATTCCGTATATCATCACGTCACCCCGTGTTCAAAGAAGACGACCTCCGGAGAGTTACCAGGAATTTCGTAAACGTTTAAGACATTTAAGAGAGAAGAAGATTAAGTCTACAATGTTTATTATTCACTTATGATGTGACAAGATCAACTTTTCATGTCAGAACATCATTCACCATATCAACAAAGCTATCAAGCACCATTTGCTTAACACGTCTAACTACTTCATAGTTACAGTTGCAAAACTATAATATTCAAATTCCATGGTACTTTGGTGTAGCATTAAAACTTGAATCCGAAGGCAATTTGGTGTTGTATTAAAACACGGAAAAATTCAAATCTCCGACCTATATTGGAGTCTGCAGTAAAACATCACAACCAAGGGTACAACTAAAAGATTGTATGTCAAACGCAAAGCACGGCTTGATGTACTACTCGGTCAACAACGCATAACTTTAGTTTGTATTGAATAAAACACAATGCGTAGATCAGTCTGCAGTTGACAAGGTGAAGTAAACATCACATCACTTTGTATCAATGGCAAGTCATTGAAGTCGGAGTGGGGTGCTTTACCACCATACTTCATTGTCTTTCGACTAAGGTTGATGGAGTTGCTCCCTTTTGATTAAGTTGACGATATATCGCTGGTTCATATAACACCATACTTTATTGTCTTTTCCACTAAGGTTGATGGAGTTGCTTCCCTTTGATTCAGTTAGACCATCAGAACATCGCTGGTTGATATCAGAAGAATGAGGGTGTGAGTGAGTATGGTTTTACGCCGCTTTTAGGAATATTCCAGCAATATCACGGCGGGGGACACCAGAAATATGTTTCACACATTGTACCTATGTCGTGAATCGAACCCGGGTTTTCGGCGTGACGAGCGAACGCTTTAACCACTAGGCTACCCGACCGCCCCGATATCAGAAGAAAGTGTGCTGATTATCAAAAGCACTTAGTTGTTTATCTGGAAGCAAAAATACAAATGTTTTAATTTTCACTAAATATAACTTCATAGTGTTTACACAGCAAACATTCGTTCCATCTTGTCACAACATGTTTGACACGCACGCACGCACACACAGTTGATGATATAAGGCGGGGAATTTCAACTCGGTGGGGGGTGAAACCATCGTAATAATAGTCTACGTGTCATTTGTAATTGGATGATTCAAAATGATTCATTCAAAATATGTCGAATACACTTCAGTATAAAATTTCACAGAACTCATAACCATACTTTTATTTACCATTATTATCTTGATAAACATTCTACCACCACAGTTGCACTTAATCTCGTGAGAATAGCAAATATTAATTTTACACTCTCATTCACCCTTTGAATTTATCTTAAAAAACTTACGTAGTTTCCAACACAGTACAAATAGATATTCAATGCGGGGAGATACATTATGGCATCCTTTTCCAATATTCACATTGTAACTTTCAGTGACCTAGCTTGAGCTGGTCTTGGGCGACAAACCAAATATGTGCTGACAATACACATCACTTTACCCATCTCCTTATATCGCATCTGTCCTTTTTAACACAGACAGAGACTGAAAATCTCTCCTGACTTTCTGATATCGACGGTGTCGGAATACATGTGTTATTTGAATAAGGAGGCTTGGACGTATATTAAATGAGAAATTTTGAAAGAGTGGTTTCAAAACTACATTTGAGATGGATTGATTGAACATGGAAGGAGTGGCTCGTTCATTTTCACACGTACGATCATGATGTAAAAGGAGAGGTTATTTCGTTTTGTTTAGTCATTTGCAATGATGAATTTTCTACTGGATGTTGTTTTTGGCGGAATTTTGTTTGTGTTTGGTGTCGGGGTAGAGTTTACCTTGATATCATATCAGCATAGATGTTCAATGGAATCACGAACATTAACCTGTTCCTCGGTTTGGGGAACAATATTTACCCATACTCACGGGGATGTGTATAAATCAATAACCTTGATTCGCTTAAAAGGGTTACAATGACCATCTACAAATCAACATGAAACTTTTTTCCATGTTGAAGGTGAGTGAAGTTTTATCTTACTTTTCATCTGAACATGAATATTATCGATATTTTTATCCCCTGCATGCTTGGTAAAACATGTCATAATTTAATAGATTAATGCAAAATATCAGTTACACATCGCGAGGTTATCCTTGTTATTCAGCCAAGTCAGCCTCCGTTTCTATTCAAGGGAGGGTTGTCACATAGAACTAGAGTTATTGAGCCGCTTAACATTCTCGAGAAATTCAATAGTGATTGGGGGTTGGTATTGATATGGTTCACGTGACACTTGTTTGAACAAAATCTCTTCGCTAACGTCGAATACACCAACCACACTGGCTTCAACACCCTCTGCTCACGTCTCCACCACCCCTGGTCCCTCTGCTGACGTCTCCACCACCCCTGGTCTCGTCTCCAGCACTCTGATGTCACCAATCCTCCGCACTTAAGACTACACACCAACTACACCGGCTTCAGCCACCAGTCCAACCACAGGAGCTCTCAGCCTACCAACCACGGGAGCTCACGTCCTACCTCTTCCAACCAGGGGAGGTCTCGACCTCGCCCTACCTCTGACTCCACCCTATGAGAAAGTCTCGTGCTTGTGAAACGGTGTCCCTACCAGATGAGACGTTTGGATGGAAGAAGACGAGACAATGTGTGAGATGAATACCAAAGACGGAGTCTCAAAGCAGAGGACTGATTTTAGTTTGTTGTTCTTTTTTATTGTTTTTTTTACAGCAAAGACAATGCCTGAAGATTAATGATCTGTGTTTCTTGATCATCAACCTTTCTTTTTTTGAGATGGGCAGCAAATACAGTGTTATTGTAATGAATAACAGAGTCTCAAGAAAAGGATTTTAACGTATACTGTTTCTGTGTTTCATTGTATATAAAAAGCTCTCTCTCTCTCTCTCTCTCTCTCTCTCTCTCTCTCTCTCTCTCTCTCTCAGGAGATCATGTTACATAGCTTCACCCTCTGCCGCCGCTGCTTGTAGTACTAGTACCCATGATCCTGATAATACCCGTGATCCTGCTAACGTAAGCGATTTTCACAAGATATATTTTTTTCCGCGTGAGTCACACAACCCCTAGTAAACATTGGGTTGACTCATGCGTTGAGAATCCTTCCATAAAGAATATTAATTCCAGGTAACCAGGATCTATAACCCAGATACCCGGGTAGTATTCTTTATAAATTTCTCGAGGTTCGAAAACACGAGAAATATCCTCGAGATCATCTCTCTGTAGAGATTCCCATGGTTGTATGAATCTTCTGAAGAAATTATTTTCTTTGCTAATTCTCATTGTAATAGCATTGAGGAATATGAAATTTCTTAATGCTATTTTGTTCAATGATCTGAAATATCCATTTTTGTGAAAAAAATAAAAATATAACATGTGATTGTCATAATACAAATTTCTTCCAATGAATTCATATTTTACTAAAAAACGTGTAGAATTTCTGAATCGCTAAAGAATATCTCTTCACCAAGGGAAGTGTGGAGGAATGCCCAATGACATTGCTTTATATGTCATGTGTGTGTGGTTATTAACGCATAACATTTGAAGGGGTCTTGCGACCAATCTCATTTGTTTTTTCAGGTTATCTAAGTTGGAATCCCTCTTTGCAATCGCAGTCTGTATTAGAAAACTGTTTCAGAAAAAACACTTTGATGTTGAGTTACGATAAGTGGGTTGAAATTTATAAGTTAGTTATTGAATTTGTTTCAAATAATTAAAGAAATTTAGAATACACGAAAAAAAACACTCTAAAGTCTTGAAATCTGAAAAGTGTTAAACGTTTCTCAACCATTCCGTTCCAAGCGAGTCGAGATCTAACACAGACCTTTCATTACTACATTCTTAAATTTTGTTGTTGACAAGGTTAATGTTCGAAATATCAGTCCTCGTGTTCCACAATTCGTGTGTGACCTCAGTAACCTCAAATTAACCCGTGTTGGTATATTGCGCTCTGCATCTTCCCGAGGCAAGAGAGTCAACTGACTTTAAAAGTCCAGTTTCAACCCTTGCCGAACCAGGCTGGAATTACTGGGCTCGACCGTAGTGCCACCAGTGGCTATTACCAGTTATGGCCCTTCTAAGCCTTTCCTATGGACCAATCATATTTCACTTCTCGTATCACTTGTGTTTGCTTCACACAAAATGGCGGCGCCCAGTCAGGACGATCTGATCGATAATCAAGATGTATATAGTGATAGAACGGGTCTTACATCGCGAAATGCATCAAATCACGTGAGCACCTTGATGAAAAGCATGAAAAGATTTGGAAAATATCTGCTGACAACGAGTTGGCGGTGCACATGCTTTGTAAATCCTACAATCGAACGAAATCTGCACGACAGTTTAAGAACCGGATTTCGATTTCGGTGCGTGATTTTGATTGGACTATGCATAGACTCGTTAGCCCAGCCAAAGTGTAACTCCATAATATCAGCCTAGTTCGGCAAGGGTGGAAACTGGACTTTTATAGTCAGTTATCTCTCTTGTCTCTGGAAGATGTGCGCTCTGTTGGGCAAGACAAAGGTTGGGCGAGCCAGACAGTGTTGAAATAATGTTATGCAAACAATTACTAGTGTTTGCTTGCAATAGTTACAAGATCATTCATTTTTGTCTAGAAGATTCCGTTTGATATAACGAAGGAGGTTGGGATACATGTGCTCTGCTGGCTAGATGTATGTCACAAACTAGCTACATTGTGCATTACTCCAGTCAGTGTTTCAGACAACATGCGTTACGATTGGCCGCGGGTTTCACTGCATTAACCAGATCTGATGAATATACTGCCACTCGATGAAACAATTGATGCTGCAAATGTTAGACTATTACTCACACCATGGTGAACTATTACTAATAGGTTTCATTGCATCACTCATAACTACAAGGTAGTGTCTGCACTACGTGGTAGACTAGTAGTTGTAGACAATTACCTACTAGTTTAACTGTATCACTCGGAACATTAAAGGTTTCTCTTTGTCATCTTAATTCCATAAGGGCGGTCGGGTAGCCTAGTGGTTAAAGCGTTCGCTTGTCACGCCGAAGACCCGGGTTCGATCCCCGACATGGGTACAATGTGTGAAGCCCATTTCTGGTGTCCCCCGCCGTGATATTGCTGGAATATTGCTAAAAGCGGCGTAAAACCAAACTCACTCACTCACTTAATTCCATAACATTTTTTTTTGGTAAGAAACATTTAATGTTAAATATTAACCTCGCTGTTTTATAAAATGGCATTTTTTTTCATTCACAGATCACGTGATTCACAACTCATGTGACTCTTTAGTGATAGTATGATTTTCCTTATATGGAAAATGGCACTTCATTCATAAGTCATGTGATCCACAACTCGTGTCTATAACACACACAACACAAAAAAGAATCAACGTCATTGTTTTATTGAAGATGAAACGGAGAACTGTAGCTTTTTTCTTGGCCTTTTCCCTTCCTCCATGTCATCGTCACGGCTCGTAGCAGCACCTCCCTGGAAATAAATGGCACACATAAATACAACATGTATGTAGACATTGATGCTGTGAAATAGACTGTAGTTAATCCGGCCAGGGGGTTTGCCTGTCAAAGTGTGCAGTCACGCGTCAAACCTCTCCCGCGAAATCCTCTACAGTTTGGATCATACATGTAAACATGTTAGCTGTCGCTCAAACAGCTATATAACACGATCCTTCCCAGAGGAGGAAATACACCTTCTGTTCATATTTATTACATTTTCTCTTGTCTGTATGTTTTAAATGGTCAAACTTTTTTTTCAATTACAAAACTTTTAACCGTTCAATCTACATCTAGCATAGAACCTAGCAGAAAAAGTAAAACTCTGGAAATGGTGTATTTTTCCTACCCTCGATCCAAGCTCAAACACTTTTAAGGTGAACATTTCCCTTGATCGACATACTAATATACTTATCAAAAGAAGTAAGGGAACATGTACCGATATGTTTGCACATAAAACCAATAAGGAACAGCAGATACATGATTTATTACAACCTGCATTTCTACATTTTTTATGAAGTCAAACCTGACACACAAAGTCCTCTTTATGACTTCTGCTACTCGAAGGTTGCAGATTAGTTTCTATGATGATTTGACAAATTCAAAGGTAGAAAAAAATACTTACCTACACCTATTCAGAGACTATTCTAAGTCCGGCAAGCTCTGTGTCAGAGGTTCTTCCTCGTCCTCCTAGGAAACCCCCAGATACAGTTAAAAAACTGAATTTTATTGAAAGTCCTGTTGTTAGAACTCTTGGCTTGACCTCTAAAGATGAGGTGGGTGGATTGTTCCAGGGCCTCCGTGTATTGGGAGTTCAGAAGCACGTTGTAGCGTTGATCGGGTTGTCTCTCCGCCACCGGGGATAGAACCACTTTCTAAAGAGAGTCATCTCGGATATTGACTTGGGTATGTGATTTAATCACCATCGACATGTTCTGGGGCAGGTCGCTCACTTTGCATCTTGTCGTATCTTCATGGAAAATTCCATCATCATCAAGTTTTGCCATAAAGAAAGAGTACTGACCATGGGCTTGATCATCTTTGTCTCCTTGGTCTTGTCACCAAATTCCGAGGCTGAACGTTTGAGGGACTTAGACATGATGATGATGATGACTTCCAAACAGCAGAAAGCAGAAAGGAGCCGGAGCTTGAGAATGAGCAAATGTGTGCAGTTAAGAGTTTGAAACACTCTTTTATATCGTTTTCTTGTTTGATTTTATACTATTAATAGACGAAGGTGTATTGCATCTAGTCACAAGTTTGAAGACACAATGGGAGAATGGATTAAATAAAGTATTGAATTTTAAATATTTTATTGACATAGCGGTGGCACACACTAATACTCATTTCAAACCACTTTTGACACAGGTATGATCTATTCAAAAAAGTTTCAAAACCCGTATTGACACAGGTGCGATCTATTCAAAATTGGTCTCGATACCTTCATTGACACAGGTGCGATGGACCGCAATACCCGGTGCAAAGGCGGGGTCGTCGTACAATAGCTATTCCACTCGGGTCTCAATACCTTATTGACACAGGTGCGATGGGCTACAATATCTATTCAACTCACTGTCGACTACACCTAGAGACACTAGGGAGTTGCCAACATGGTACAAATAGCTATTCAATTCGGTCTCAATACCTTATTGACACAGGTGCGATGGGCTACAATACCTATTCAATTCAGTCTCAATACCTTATTGACACAGGTGCCATGGGCTACAATACCTATTCAACTCCCCTACAATACCTATTCAATTCGGTCTCAATACATTTTTGACACAGGTGCGATGGGCTACAATACCTATTCAACTCCCTGTTGACCTAAGGACAATACCTTTTCAACTCACTGTTGACCTAGGACAATAGTGTGACCCCACAAATATCAAATGAGGTGAGAGGTCAAGGTGAGAGGTCAAGGCCAGTTCATGTAGGTTAGAGGTCATATGAGGTCAGTGGTTGTGGTTATCTACTTAGCACTTTCTATATACTAATGTACAGTTAGCTATTACTGAAACATTTTTATATTTGCCTAGACTCCCAATGCCCGGAAGGCGGTGGCTCATGGGCCATTCTGGTGGAACATATTATATGATGTTTCTGCTTGAGTATACTCTCTTGGTATCCTTGGTGTTGCCTGTCGGAGGCCCACAGGCATATGGCATTGTCCTTGTTGACACTCCATGGTGGGTGGGGGGTGGGGAGCCAAGAGAGTGAATCACAATTACTACCACCATGGAACCCCCACTAAAAAAACGATCTCATGAATCGCATGAATGTTTCGATAATGAGAATGATAGTCTGAGGACACCAACTGTAACATTTGAAAACTGGCCCAGATTCCTGGTAATCTCTACTTTGGATGGCACACCTCTAAAACTCAATCCGAGGACTCAGAAACAACTTTAATGATTTACAACTTTTAACTCAAGATTTCACTCCATCACCATTATGTTTACAAGAAACCTACCTAAAATCCACAGACAAATTTGATTTACGGCATTATGATTCCTCCAGGTGAGAAAGCTTCTGGAGGATCTTCTATATTGGCGAGTCAGAGGGCCATTCACAGCCCTGTTCCGCTCAATACCCCTCTTCAGGCAATTGCAGTACGTGTTACACTGCATAACGTTTTTACTTTGTGTTCACTATATATTCCACCATCATCCTCTCTACGTCAATCTGATCTTCAGGCCCTTTATGACCAACTCCCTAAACCCTGCATTATCATGGGAGATTTCAAAGGCCACAATCCGCTTTGTGGCATTAATAACATCAAAACAAAGGGTAAGATACTCGATGATTTCTTCTCAAATAATGATTTGTGTATTTTTAATGATGGCTATAACACATATCTACATCCTGCAACTGGCTCATACTATTCTCTGGAACAGATGCCAATCTGTTCAATGAATTCGAATGGTCAGTCCACAATGACCTTTGTGGAAGCGCCCATTTTCCCAATGTAATTTCAACCATAAATCCAACTGATGCTCCACCATCATCAAGATGGAATTGTACAAAGGCCGATGGGTCTTTATTTCACACAATATGCACTGAACGATTACAGCCTGAATTATTTCTAAATGTAAATGATCCTAATCAAGTTTTTTTTCTGATGAATTAAACATAATTGCTGATAAATGTATTCCAAAGTCCTCTATGGTTCCACATATCCGTAAACCATGGTTTAACATGGACTGCAAACAAGCTAGAAAGGCTAGGAAGAAGGCAGAAAAATATTTTCGTCGCCACCCCACTGTCCATAACTTAAATCAATTTAAAATTTCAAATGCCAGGGCACGTCGTGCCTTGAAGCAAAATAAACGACAGTCATGGCAAACATATGTATCTAAAATTAATTCACGCACACCTATTTCTAAGGTTTGGAATATGGTTCAGAAAATTAAAGGAAAATGGTCCAAATCCAGTGTTTGCCATATCAAGGAGGGTGACACTCTTCTAACAGATAAATCTGATATTGCTAATAAGTTAGGTGAAACATTAGCTCAACATTCCTCATCATCCAATTATGTACCCAACTTTCAGAAATATAAGGAACAGCAAGAAAAAAAGAAACTTAATTTCAACTCAGATAATGGTGAGGATTATAAGAAGTATTTCCATTCATGAGCTCCATATTGCCATTGGACAAGCTCATGATACTGCTTTGGGTCCTCATAATATTCATTATCAGCTCCTTAAACATTTACCTGAATCGTGTTTAGAAACAATGCTAATTATCTTTGACAATATTTGGACTTATGTTAATTTTCCATCATTCCTGTACCTAAGCCGGGTCGAGATCATACTGATCCCTCGAAGTATAGACCAATATCCCTTACTAGCTGTGTTTGTAAGACTATGGAACGTATGATAAATAATCGTGTTGTTTGGTACATGGAAACTAACAATCTCATTTCTAACATTCAATGTGGTTTCGACAAACATCGTTGTTCCATCGATCATTTAGTACGTTTAGAGACTTTTATAAAAAAATCCATAGTAAATAAACAACATGCTGTATCAATATTTTTCGATTTCGAAAAAGCATATGATACCACATGGAAGTATGGTATTTTAAAAGGTCAACATGATTTGGGTTTAAGGGGACGTTTGCCTCTATTTATATCTCAGTTTTTAAAAGATAGACAATTTCAAGTTCGGGTGGGGTCAACCCCGTCTGACCATTACAATCAGGATCAGGGTGTCCCACAAGGCAGTATCTTGTCTGTAACATTGTTTAGCATTAAGATTAACAGTTTGTCGAAGGTTTTAAACGATTCACTTGATGGGTCATTATTTGTGGATGATTTTAATATGTCTTGTCGTGGTAAATACATGCATACCATTGAAAGGCAACTACAATTGTGTTTAAACAAAATCCATAAATGGTGTCTTGAAAATGGCTTTAAATTTTCAAAAGCTAAGACCAACTGCATTCATTTTTGCAGAAAGTATAAGCCACATAAGGACCCTGATTTAGTTTTGGATGGTGCACTTTATCAAAGTTGTCAAAGAGGCCAAGTTTCTTGGTATTAGTTTTGACCACTACTTGACTTTTCTGCCACACATAAATTATTTAAAAACTAAATGCCTGAAAGCTCTTGATATAATAAAAGTAGTCTCAAACGCAAAATGGGGAGGGGATCAGAAAACCCTCCTCCAACGGTACAGAGCCCTCATCTGCTCTAAACTTGATTACGGCTCCATCGTCTACGGTGGACCATGTAAAAGCAATTTGAAAAAACTAGATTCTATTCATCATCAGGGCCTGATGCTTTGCCTTGGAGCCTTTAGAACATCTCCAATTCATAGTGTGTACGTGGAGGCTGATCATGATGAGCCTTCACTTAACCAACGCCGTCTGAAATTATCTAAAGTTTTCTAATCTATATTCTTTGAAATCCAATCCAACCTATGACAGTGTTTTTAACCCTCTTTACGAAGACCTCTATACAAAAAAATCCTCACTTATTCCACCACTTGGCCTACGAAAACAATCTTCTATTTCGGCTGCCAAAATAAATCTTGAAAATATAGCCCCCACCAAACTTTTGACTTCCGCACCATGGCAGTTAGTAAAACCAGAGGTAGTTCTAACCTTAACTAAATGTTTGAAAAAAAGAAACGAATCAACTCATTTTCCAACAAGAATATAATCAATTGCGAAACAAATATGATACTTACAAATCTATATTTACAGATGGTTGCTAGTGCCACCGTCATTGGATCCAGGACTATATCATCTAGAATGCCAGATAACTGTTCCATTTTTACAGCTGAATCAAAGGCCATATTAACAGCACTAGAATACATTCTTAAACAATCAAAGCAAAAACAATTTATTTTATTGTCCGATTCCCTTTCCAGTCTTCAGGCAATTAAAAATTGTGACTTAAAATTTTAACTCACTCACTCAGACCCCGCTCCTGGTCTAGTTCTGCGCCCAGATTCATCACCGTGGGAGGAAGAAGAATGACAGTATCGCTTATAACATGTTGTTGAACATCTATACATTGCGGTACTTGATGTTACTAACGTTTCTTACACACTTGTGGGTAGGAAACCTGTTTGAGATAACTGGTATCAAACATATGTGTGAGATCGAATTCCAGGCCTGTGATTGGCTACTCCATGGTGATGACCTGGGGTCAGATGATGACGGACTACTTTCCTGAGTGTAAGTCATTCATAAGTAGCTCGTGCTTCAGTCGAATGTTCACCTACGTCTGTATTGAACAGCAAGACCGTGTACTTAATAATAGAAATAAACAAACTCGTCTTCGTCTGCGAGTTTGATTGTTATTATTATCAGTTACATTATCTGTTGTTATGGCAACATCATCGGTTTTTTCGGAGTGTAAACCCCCTGGATGCCACAGCGAAACATATGTCCCTTCTCTTCAACCCTCACTTCGAAATCGAATAAAATTCAAAATACATCACGCAGAATCTTCACAGTTTTGAATTCCCCCTTCTGTTTATCATTTACTGTCATTTTAGGCAATTCAAAAATAATTGAAAGTTACTGAAAGTTAGGTACATTGTAAATCTCGCCAAATCACAATTCACGGCGTTATATAAATATTTACTGTGTGTTTAGAAATCTAAATATCGGATATTTACTCGAATAATTAAAGTAGAAAAATAGCGTATTAGTGATCACGTGTATCACATCACTAATGATAATTCTGAAACGTCGGTGATAAGCCTAGAATCGTTTAAAATGTTTTGGATAATACGCACACACGAACGCCGAAGTGTACGTTCCGCCATATTGGATTGTGTTTACAAAATGCCGGTTATGAGACGCCTATTCGATCAGGTATATTTCAAACTCAGCTGCTATTCATGCATCCCTGAATTCCTCATACATTTTCGAAACAATGGATAGATGGTCTTTGTCACGAATGCAAATTCTCTAGATGAAATCATGCGAAATAAATTAGGTATGGAAACGAAAACTGTGCTCGGAAAACTGTACTTGCTGAAATGTAAACAAAGCAAAATTCAGATTTTACACTGTGTAGCATTTTTAGAGGTACTTTTGACTAATTGTTGCATACATTGACTCCATCGTGCGTTTGAGAATGTTCACTGTAAATTCAACAGAAGCTGTAAAAGTTTTCGTCCGGTGTGACGCCATGACTGACGCTAAATCACGCACAACGATGACGGCAGTTGTCTGCATTTCTGACTAATTCTCTTTGTTACATTGGAAAACATGGTAAACAAATAACAGTACTCAGATTGTCAGAATGTTTCTGATTACTTACGTGACACATTTATGTGTATACGATCCCTCAATCAACGAAAACCTCCTCTGGAAATCCCGAGTACTGTTGTCAGTGAACACGCCATTTTGTAAAAGTCGGTCAACGGTGGTGATGTCATACGGAAGTAAACATTGTTGTACATATTTGGTAATTTCTTTGAGGTGTAAACTTTCAACTTGGCACACAGCGTGTTCTTGGATTTTGTCTAGTTTGCATTTTCTTCATCGCCTTGATAATCCACAGATATGACGGAAACCTTTTCGTGTAGGATCACATTATCTATGAGAAGTAAGCAGCACATAGGATGACGTCACTTATGACAGAGGTGTTATGTATTAATGCGCTACTGCAATCATGAGAATAGAAAAACTTCATCGGTTCGATGCTAAAAAGGTGCGATTTTAGGGTGTGTAAGAAACAGATTACTGTACTCGTGCCTGTCTGATACCATTGATCTTACAACTCGTTGTTACAAAGCGTATCTAACTCGCTTTCGCTCGTTAGAGACGTTTTGAAACAACTCTATATCACAATAAATTATGTACTGTCCTGGTTAAGTAACAGCAGTTTTCATGTAATCAAGACAATAGCTCTCAATCTTGACAACACAATCTTCAACATCGCCATGTGAGAAACATACTTGGTTATCTTGAGCACACTGGTGTCAGCAATATTGCCAACGTATTGGTCCTAAGAGCTTTGAGGGACACTATGGTCAAGCATGTAGGCAGGAGAATTTCTATACAATCCCCAACTATATACTGATATTTGTCGCTTGGATAGGATCCAAAACAGGCTAGTGCAGCGTTAGTGATACACAGATCGTGTGTAGTTCTTATAAGTGAGTGAGTGAGTTGGGTTTAACGCCGCTTTCAACAGTGTTCCAGTTATATCACGGCGTGTAAGCTTAATGTGATGGAAAGCCCGAAGTGATGCAGGTCTTAAACGTTTACCACTTCGGTGAAACCCACCAGCACGGTTATGGTGCTGACAAACCTAGAAACATAAGCGGGTTGAACCCGGATTCGAACCAACAATCATAGGTTTCTGGCGTGCCCAAGGAACGCAACTCTACACAGCGAATCGCGGCGCCTTATACGACTGGCCCACCCATGCCCCCTTGCCACCCGTGCCCCTCGTTCTTATAAGAATTGAATGGTTAACAGTACTAGAGCCATCATCTGTACATGATTCAAAGCGGATACTACGACACGACTATATTTCGCTATTGAACCATCCCTCACTCATTGCACTGCCTTAACTCATCAAAATACTAATTTTCTCGTAATACTGTTATATATACTCCAATGACTCCTGGTAGAGGAATAAAGCATCAACGAGATCAATGTTTAAATATATTCTATTTCAGTTGTTTAATAATGTACATGATTCTTTTCGATACACACACAAAGTAATTATATGCACGACAATGATGCACAGGCCACCACGTGATCTCAGTCTCCACAATGTTCTGTAGATACCCATCCAGGATCGACTTAGCATGGGTCCGCATCCTATTTTACCCCCTGTTAAGCCGTAAA